>NC_090931.1:33210518-33515371 GCF_040938575.1 Ambystoma mexicanum
GCATCCCTAACTATCTGTAAGGAAGATCAGCAACAGGATCTGAATACCCACCGGCGGATAGGGCGGAGGAAGAAACCCCGCTGGGAAGGTATGCTAGGGAGGCTACCAGTGTTGCGAAGCAGTTGATATCCTGACAACAAGAACTCATCCCTTTGGGACTAACTGGGGAGACCGCCGGGGCACAGAGGAAGATTCCCCCTTACTAGCACATATGCCAAGGAAACAAAACAAAGGGAGAGGCAAACAGACAACGATAGAGGCCTACACAAGAAAGGCAGACACAACTTCCTGCGCCACAGGGTCACATACGACAGGGACACCAGTGACTCCAGCAGAGACCGAGCCGGGGACAGAACCCATCCTATCGGCGATCGCCTCTCTGAAATCCTCCCTAGAACATAAAATTGACTCTGTTTTGGTAGACATGAGCCTTCTCAGACAGGATGTCCACTCCATTGCAGACAGACTGGGAAGCGCGGAAACACAAGTGCAAGGGTGCATATTGAGTGAACGCGGTCCAATGTGGCATTCCTCATGGATAAGGTAAAGCGCCTGGAACAAAGGGCAGAGGACGTCGAAGGCTGAGCGAGAAGGAATAACGGACGGATTATCGGTCTACCCGAGAGAGAAGAAGGACCGGACCCAATGTCATATGTCGAGAACCTGTTCCTACAGGAGATCGGAGCTGGGAAGCTCTCACAGGGCTTCACAGTGGACCGGGCTCATAGATACCTGAAGAGAAGACCACCGCCCGAGGCCCCTCCCAGACCCATAATAGCCAAAATGATGAACTACAAGCATCGAGAACATATACTGGCTTTCTCTAGATAGGGAGGGAACATTTGCAGAGCGTCCTCAAAGCTGGCTATTTTTCTATATTACACCTTACAGGTCCAAAAAAACAGCGCCCAATTTAGACATATAAAGGTAAGACTGCGAAGAGCCAATAACAAATACATGTTGATTTACCCAGCCAAACTCAGAGTTATGCACTAAGGCAAGACACACTTCTTTGAGTCCATGATAGACGCACAAGACTGGATGAACAAGGTGGGAATAGCGCCTTTACTGGACAGACAGAACAATTGATCCAACATGGAGGAACAGACTGGGAAAAGGGAAAGCAATATGGATGCTGATGGGTCAGAAGGTACAACTATCCTCAAGAAGCAGGAGTTAAGATTCACCTGATGTTAAGGAGGGACCGACAGAGCTGCAGATTGGAAATGTGGCAGTACCTACCCCCGTATGGTCAGTTACGAGGAGTACCAGTTTAAATGTACCCACCGCTGCGCGCCCCCGGAGGCGAGATGGGCTAAGGGCGGTGGAAGCGGTTAGACTTGAATATGCCAGGAGCAATTGAGTCATTTTGTTATGGTTACCGGGGAGGAGCGTTGAACCTCCCAGAAGGTTATCTTAGTTGCTGGTTGGGTTTGTTTTGTTTACTGGGGAAACACTCTCCCAGAGAAGGCGTTCGGAGTAATTTGGGGAATTCTTGTAGAGTAAGACAGAACCACCGAGTGGAGAGGTGGGTGAAGGAAAAATTGTTCATGAACAGCAGGGCCTATTGGGAACGGGGAGGGTCCATACCTAAGAATCATGGATAGCAGTGTCAAAATTGCAACCTGGAATGTCAGAGGCCTTAACGGGTACATTAAAAGACTGAGAGTTCCTGCTTACCTCCATAGAAAAATAATTGACATAGCGCTCCTCTTGCAGGAAACTCACCTTACGGCAGAGAGACAAGAAACCCTGGCGAGGAAATGGGGAGGGAAGCTGGTGAGGTCACCTTATTCCGCATTCGCAAGAGGGGTCCTGATATGGATAGCACCCACTGTCGCTTTAGAGTGTTGGAGGCAAAGCGAGATGACGAGGGGAGAATGATGCGAATACATGGATATTTGGAGAATTGCGAGGTCTGTATAGTTCACACTTATGCGCCAAACCATGATGCAGGCCCCTTTTTCAATTCACTATACCCACGGTTGACCATACATAGGGTGACTCACTGGGTTTGGGGAGGAGACCTTAATTGTACACTGGACCCCTCTATCGATCGGTCGGATGGGAAATATAAAAAGCTGGCACCCCTGGCCAAAAAACTGCTAGGGCTTTTGAGACACCTAGGGCTCGTAAACATATGGAGGTCTGTGCATGGGCAGACACAAGGCTATTCGTACTACTCTGCCCCACACTCGGTATACATGCACATAGACTACCTATTTACTGGAGCAGAGACACTTGTAGAATTTGGGTCACTAAATATCTACCAAGGGTGCTCTCAGACCACACCCCGGTGGACACAGTGTGGCAAGAGACCAGGTACAGACAACCAATCCCAACATGGAGGTTACGGGCAGAAGCGTTATAAGATGAAATATTCAGGGAACACATAGCAGACAAGATAGATGGCTTCTTTGAAGTAAATAAGGGTAGTGTGGCCGGCCGGACAATACAGTGGGAAGCCGTAAAAACAGTGATAAGTGGAGAAGCAATTGAGAAAATTAGTGGCATTAGAAAAGAACTACTATCGTATCTCGCCTCCGCAGAAGAATATATATATCGAAAGCAGAGCAACGGAAGGGGGACAAGGGGAGCTGACCCAGCGTAGACAACACTGCATGGCGAGCTGGGAAAGACTAGGTAAATTCGACTATGATAAGTACACAGAAAGGTTCCATTGAGAAGGGGATAAGCCGGGGAGGCTGAAGGTCTGGCTATGCCGTAGAGTGTGGAAGAGTAAAATGATTTGCGCGATTGAAGACAGAGGCAGGAAAGTGTGTAGAACACAAGCCGAAATAAATGCAGTATTCGCTGAATTCTATGAGAAACTCTATTGTCAGGAGGAGGTGGGATACTATGAGGAAATAGGAGAGGACTTGTCCCAAATTGCGCAACCACGCCTGGACCCAGAAAGGGACGAGATATTGGATGCCCCATTAGTGATAGAAGAACTGCAAGAGGCTATTAGGGGACTCCCTACAGGCGAGACACTGGGTCCGGATGGGCTGCCCAGGGAATTCTATAAAGAATACTCGGAAGAGCTAGCACCCAAACTACTAGAACCGAATGAAGAGGCCTATGAGCGAGGAGGGCTGTCAGAGAGCATGCAGGGATCTATTATTGTACCGGTTCTGAAGGCCAGGAAGCCTGCTTCCCAGTGCGACTCATACAGACCTTTCTCTATGAAAATTGTAGATTGTAAGATCCTTACTTCCATCCTAGCCACCCGCCTCCACAAGGTAATAGGCTCACTGATATACCAGGATCATTAAGGCTATGTACCGGGAAGGAAGAAGACTAAACCACCTGATAGACTGTACTAATTCAATGGACGAGAAGTGCCCGGTGGCCTCTCTGGACAGTGTAAAGGCGTTTGATTCCGTCACGTGTGACTGGCTGTATTGGACACTTGGACGATTTTGCTTGACCGGGCTTCCTGGGATGGGTACGGCTGATATGCATGAGACCTATAACAAGAGTACAGACAGAAAGATGCATTTGTGGTGCTGGGAATTGAAGAGGGGCACACGACAGGGTTGCCCACTGTCCTGCATGTTGTTTATCCTGGCCATGGAACCACTGGCAGTGTTCCTGAGGACGGAATACGTAGACATAGGTATCTCTGTGAAGAACACCAAACATGTCATATCACTGTATGCAGATGACATGCTGCTTTACTTGACAGACCCTTACGTGCTAGATGTGCTAGACAGGTATGCAAGACTCTCTGGGATATGGATTAGTAGGGAGAAATCCTGCTTGTTCCCGCTGGGTAGCCTGCGAGGTAGAGAGGAACGACAACTGCCGGTACTAGAGCTAAAGTGGTCACCACATACATTCAGATACCTGGGGGTTAACGCCAAGCATGACTTCGAGGAGGCGCACAAGGAAAATACGCAGAAAGCAATGCACAGTATTGATAAATCTGTGCAGTTCTGCAAGAGATGCCACTGTCAATGGCTGGAAGAGCGGCTCTGATAAAAAAATGGTAGCCCTCACGTGTATACTGTACCCTCTAGTGAACATCCCGTATGAGATACCCGGCAGGTTCTTTCAGAAAGCTGATAGTATGATGAGGGAATTCCTCTGGGCCAGGCAAAGGAACAGGATTGCGCTGAGCACATTATAGGCGGACTATGCCCCAGGAGGAATCAGGGTGCTTAACCTTGAGCTGTACTACGTCCAGGGACAACTCCAGTTCGTTGTGGGCTGGTTAGCGGATGAGGCCACGCTAGATACACAGTTATTACAACCATGGGTAGAACTGCTCTACTTAAAGGAGATAATTTGGACGAGGGGAAGAAGTCAGCCGCAGGAGGCACACTTATTGACTCTTGGCAAGAGTATGTGAAAGAGGGTATTGAAACTCATAGGTACAGAAACCCACATTCCAAGAATATCCCACTAGTGGCAAAGGTGGACAGACACCGGGAAATGCTAAAGACAATTAGAACGCACTCGGAGACTATGTGGGTAACCACAGTCAAAAACCTGACAGAGGAAAGGCGGTTAATGGACTTTGAGAGGTTGACCCAGGAAGGGAAGATCCCAGCAGGTCAGTTTCTGTTGCACATGCAAATGACCCAGAATATGCGGAGGAAATGGCCAGAGGTGCGCAATGGGATCGAAGATGATACCACATTAGAGATCCTATATGATATGTCAGAGGCATGTAATGTAATTTCTAGAACATATGAACTGCTGTCGAGACAATAGCCCGCTGATCTGAGAGTACGTGGTAGCTGGGAGATAGAGCTAGGGAGAAAGTTCACTGATGCAGAATGGACCAGGGCATTAATCTACACAGTCTCGAGAAATACTAGGTTCAAACTCACGCAACTGTACCTAACACACCGAACATACATGACTCCACATAGGATTTCGTTGCTCCCAGGAGCAGCGAGACAGGGTTAACCTAGATGTGACATGGAGGGGGCGGGACTGTTAAACATGTTTTGGACCTGTCCGGTGATCAAAATATTCTGGTCATCAATTGCGGATAGAGTGGCAAAAGGGGGAATCAAGATGCGTGGGTGGCTGCCTGAGGCCTGCATACTGGGCATGTTCCCTCGAAACAACAAGTGCGCCGCCTCCCTGAAAAAAATCAAAGATTCGGTATGTATACTAGCAAAGCGCAGAATAGCTATGGCCTGGAATGTGGCAGTGGGCCCTAACATGCATGTATGGTAGGGAGACCTGAAGAGGTGGGCAATGGCAAAGACAGCAGTATGGCACAGAGCAAGGCGCAGAGACCTGAGAGAAAGAAGGGAAGATGTGGTATCCTGGAATGTGCTCACATAGAATGTCTGACACCAACCTGGAATTGGAGGGTATGAGTCAGAGGGTTGAGAACCAGAATACTCAAGACATGGGTATTAAGACACAAGGGGTTGGTAAACTTGAAGGGGTAATGCAATGCGGGTGTATAACCACAAATACTGTAAGAGACTTGGACAGGTCCTGAGTGAGAATAACCCCCCCTGAGGAGCAACATTGGTCAGCCTGCCTATAATACTACATAAACAGGATTATGTAGGCGATGCAGGAAACCGAATATCTACAGAATGCCTACGCTGCTGTCAGATTCTGCAGGAAAGAACATTGACTCACTCGCTCTTACGATTCTCCCCAGGATAGGGAATGCGGGAGGGGACTGGGGGAAGGGACTGTTGAATGTAATGTTCTGTTAAATGCATAAAACAGAATAAAATAAATTCAAATAAAACAAAAAGGGACTGGCTCAACCTGATCATCGATACAGCCAAAACAGTGTGCATAAAACTCATGAAAGAAATTGAACAAAAAACAGATCTTTTGCAATCTAAAATCGTACTTGATGCTTATAAAAAAAAGCTGGACAAACTAAATGCCACAATTAAAGAATGCAAGGACTTCAAGCTGAACAAAGAAATTCTGAAATTGAAAAAGGATATAGCAGCGTTCACACATGAACGACTATATCTGTACACATCTCATTCGTATTTAGAGGATAATGCCAACCAAGATATCCAGGCGAATACGGGTCGACAATGGCGCCAACCCAGATGATTTTTTTTTAAAAAGACTCCATCACATTGCAGTTTTTTAAGCGCCAGCTCGGGATAGGATGCACACACTAGTACCTCAGGTCTGAACAAGAGAGATCAGTCAAGAGTTAGGGAGGAAAGAAGGGAGACATTTGTTCATTTTGAAGACAATGCAGACCAAAGTTTTCAGGGCAGAGACACCTGTCCTTTTTTAGATCAACGCAGCAGAGGACGTGGACGCAGCAGAGGACAAGAGCACAATTCCCAGGGAATCACCAGGAGCAGAGGGAAAGTGAGATTCCCTCAGCGGAATTATTAGTCATAAATCTATCCGACCATGTCAGAAAGGCCTACGGTGTAACGCTCACCTGATTCCCACGGAGGCACGGGTCTTGGCAGGAAGGTGTCCGTAACACGAAACGTGATGTGCAGGATTCGGTTGGCTTCTGGGGTCGAACCTCTCCGCACTGTGTGTCGAACTCGAAGGGTGAGGTTTCTGCAGGTGAAATAATATGGGGATTAAAGGTCTGGGTTGTTGAATGTCCCTATCTCTCTCCTCCCAGCTTGTCTGTTGAACCCCCCTCCCAGGTCAACTTGCTCACCTTAGATAGGTGAATGCTGGGCTCTCCATCTGCGTCTAGTGCAGGGTGCCGTTGCCAGTTCCTTCACTGGTGAAACGTTAGCCTCTTGACTTCAGAGGATGAGTACCGTCGTTGTCTGCACGACCGGTAAGTTTCTGGACACCTTTAGTCTTTATAGTCTTTTATGCGTGGCAGTGAAGCGCCTGGAATTGAGTAAGTATGGCAAGCGCTCTTACTGTCTCTTTCTTTGTCTTTGCAGGCGACGATGCAGAAAGAAGAAATCCGGAATCCGCCACGTGCCGGTGAGTGCTGTTGTCTATGCAGGTGAAGATGCAGCGTGAAGAATCCGGAATGCACAGCGTGCCGGTAAGTAGAATAATGCTGTTTATCTTTGTGCAGATGCAGCGTGAAGAATCCGGAATGCACGGCGTGCCAGTAAGTAGAATAATGCTGTTTGTCTTTGTGCAGATGCAGCGTGAAGAATCCGGAATGCACGGCGTGCCGGTAAGTAAAATAGTGCTGTTTGTCTTTGCAGGCGAAGGTGCAGCGTGAGACACGGCCGCTGCCGATGGATCAGGTAAGCAAACAGTGTGTGTGAAAGTTCGTTCTGCTAACCTGTTGTTTCTGATCTTTTGCAGGTGCTGATGTTGCTCGGGTACCGGAATGGTGAGTATAATTCTTGCAGGTTCAGGATCTAAAGAAGAAAAGCTGGAGCAGACTCGGTGAGCGTTCTGCTGCTGATGCAGAATAACGCGAAGCACGTTTCATCAATCGGGTGTGGTTTAAATAGCCTTGGAGTGATGAGGCGTCTCCTTCCACGGCCCCGCCTAGGTAAGAAAAGAGTTCCTGCTTCCAGAAGAGTTCCAGTGGAGTGGTGCTGCCCCACCCAGGTAAGAAAAGTAGTCCCAGTTCACCGAGGACTTTTAAGAGTCTGGCAAGTCAGCAGCATGGTCTGCCGCAGGTAAGTCCACCCAAGCATCTTCACACCACTGATGAGCCCGGCGCTTCCCGTGCCGGGACCGAGGCTTCTGATGAGCCTGGTGCCACCGGCGCCAGGACAAGGTCCAAAAGGTCCCTGTGGGGACCGGCTGGTGCCTAGGATCAGGGTTAGGGGCCTGCTTCCAAGGACGTTGGGCTGATCCTGGCTCCTTGGAAGCAGTGATCATGACAGTATCCCCCCTCAAGGCCCCTCCTAAGTGTGTCTTCTCCGGGGGCTTCGGCTTGTCGGGGTGATTCAGATGGAATCTCTTGACCAGACGAGGTGCGTGGACGTGTTCTGAGGGTTCCCAAGACCTTTCCTGGGGACCGTATCCTTTCCAATCAACCAGATAGTATAATTTAGACCTGGAAATTTTGGAGTCTAGGATGTTCTTCACTTCAAATTCGAGTTCTCCGTCTACCAAAACGGGTTCCGGGAGTTCAGTCAATCGGGTTTCTGGTTGTACTGGTTTTAATAAGGAGACATGGAATACTGGATGTATTTTCATATGCGTAGGTAATTCCAATTTGGCAGCCACCGGATTAATTATGGCAGATATGAGGTAGGGCCCAAGGTATCTCGGGATGAAAGTGCTGGTCCTTTTAAAGGCAGGTGCTTAGTGGATAACCAGACTTGATCTCCTACAGCGTAGTTAGGGGCCTCTTTACGGTGCCGATCGGCTGCCTTTTTGAATTGAGCTTTAGCTCTTTGCAGATGGGCAGTGGCTTCCTTAAAAGCACAGGTGATCTCCGAATGCAAGTGATCCACAGCAGGTGCTTCAATTTCTTGGGGAGGATCCAGGTTGGAGGTTCTAGGATGGTGTCCATATAACAAGAAAAAGGGAGTCTTCCCGGTTCCAGAATGAGTCGAATTGTTGTACGCGTATTCAGCGATCCAAAGAATGTCCTTCCAGGGGTTTTCTGTTTGTTGGAGCATGCAGCGTAGATATTGTTCTAGTGTCTGGTTTGTCCTTTCAGTTTGTCCGTCAGTTTGGGGATGGTGACTGGTCGAAAGTCTTACATCAACTTGGGCTAGACGACAGCAACTGCGCCAGAAGTGGGAGATGAATTGACTTCCCCTATCGGAGACTAAAACCGAAGGAAAACCGTGTAAGCGAACAATGTTTGCCAAGAATTCCCGGGCCAATACTGAGGCTGAAGGCAGACCCTTCAAGGGTATGAAGTGAGCCATTTTCGAGAATAGATCCACGACTACTAAGATGGTAGTATATCCCAAGCATGGAGGTAAGTCCGTGATAAAATCCATGGACAGGGTATGCCATGGACAGGGAGGGATGTCAAGTGGCTGTAATAGGCCGGCTGGTCTTTGCTTTTGACTTTTATTCTGGGCACACACACCGCAGGAGATTACAAAGTCTCTAATATCCCTTTTCCACGATGGCCACCAGAAATGTCTTTTGATCTTTTCCATGGTTTTGGTAATGCCAGGGTGCCCCTCCATTAGAGAATCATGATAACCGGAGATTACTTGTTTTTGTAGTTTCTCACAGGGCAAGTGCAATCGTCCTCGGAAATATGGTAGGTCTTGATCTACTGAGAAATCTTTTCCCTTTAATTGCCAGTCCTGCAAATCGGTCGGAGTTAGGAGCGATTTCACCGTGGTCTTGATGTCTTCAAAAGATTGAGTGCTGACCAAACCCAAAATCCTTTGTTCTGGGATTATGGGTATTGGATCTGGATTGATCAAATGTTCATCTACTCCCATCCGGGAGAGGGCATCCGCTTTTCCGTTCTTACTGCCTGGTCGATAAGTAATTAGAAAGTCAAATTCTGCTAGAAACAGAGCCCAACGAAGTTGTCTGGAAGACTGAGCTTTGGCTGTCTTTAGGTATTGTAAATTGCGGTGGTCAGTCATTACGGTGACTGTGTGTCTGGCTCCTAGAAGATAATGCCGCCAGGCTTTAAAGGCCGATCTGATGGCCAAAAGTTCCTTGTCTGTAATTGAATAGTTGATCTCAGGAGGCGAAAACTTGCGGGACCAAAAGGCAACCGGATGTAGTTGGTTTGTGACCGAATCTCTTTGTGATAACACTGCTCCCATAGCAAGACTAGAAGCATCCGTTTCCATGATGTAAGGTAGTTCTGGGCGAGGGTGTTTTAAAACAGGTGCAGAAATGAATTTAGCTTTTAGATCTTGAAAAGCTTGTTCCGCTTCAGAAGACCACTCAAAACGTTTGTTCTTTTTCAACAGAGCGGTGATGGGCTGGACTATCCGGGAAAATTCAGGAATGAATCTGCGGTAAAAGTTAGCGAATCCTAACATGCTTTGAACTCCTTTTACAGAGGTTGGTGATGGCCACTTGATAATTGCATCAACTTTCTTTGAATCCATATGGACTCCGTTAGGTGACAGTATGAATCCCAGGAACTCGACTTCCGTTGCGTTGAAGACGCATTTCTCAAGCTTAGCAAAAATACTATGTTGACGCAATCTCTCGAGAACCTTTTTAACATGTCTCTGATGTTCTTCTTCAGATGATGAATAGACGAGGATGTCGTCAATGTAGACAACTACACATACGTCAATGAGTTCTCTGAGGACATCGTTCATAAAATATTGGAAAGCAGCAGGAGCATTACACAGTCCAAAGGGCATCACTTGATATTCGAATAGCCCGTACTTGGTGCGGAAGGCCGTTTTCCATTCATCGCCCTCTTTGATCCGTACCAAGTGGTAGGCTCCTCTGAGATCCAGCTTTGTGTATATACAGGCATCTTTGACTTGGTCCAGGAGTTCAGGGATCAAAGGTAACGGGTATCTGTTTTTAACAGTGATCTGATTCAGGGCGCGGTAATCTATGCAAGTCCTAAGGTCTCCTTCCTTTTTCGGAACGAAGAACAAAGCCGATGAAGCTGGAGATTTTGAAGGACGGATAAACCCGTTAGCTAGGTATTGGTCCAGGTACTGTCTGAGGTGAAGGTTCTCTGGCTCGGTGAGGGCATAGATCCTGCTGCAAGGAGGAGTTGTTCCAGGTATCAGATCTATTTGACAGTCGTAAGACCTATGAGGAGGTAGGGTGTTAGCTTGATCCTTCTGGAAGACGTCTTGGAACTCCTGGTATTCGGGAGGCAATTTGAGAATCTCCTCAGAAGAGATCGTCGCCAGTGAAACATCAGGTCGAGGATAACAAGTGGTAGAACACTCTGGAAACTGAACCGTCTTTGCTCGCCAATCAATCTGAGGGTTGTGCTTCTCTAACCAAGGGATTCCCAGAATGATCTGGAACTGAGGGGCCTTGATTACATCGAACACTATTCTCTCCCGGTGTCCATTATGACTCAACAGCGTCACTTCTTGGGTGGCATGCGTTACTGGTCCGGAGGCTATCTCCGTGCCATCCACCGTAGTGATGACGTCTTTTACTGCCTTAGGGACAAGGGGTAGATTCATCCTTGATACCATTTCACGGTCCACATAGTTACCGATTGCTCCGCTGTCAATGTAAGCTTCAATTGCATGCAAACGATCCGGACGTTCAGGACTAATGAGGACCATGGGTATCACGAAATGCGAGGTCACGGGACAGATCTTAACGCTCGGCAAGAGGACCTCTACTCTTGTCGGGCGAGGTCGTTTCCCTGCTCAGAACTTGTGGTACAGGTATCAGCGGCTCCTACAGTCTTCTTAGCTGGTTTCACGGGACAGTCCCGAAGAAAGTGTCCTGAATTACCGCAATAGAGGCATAATTGCAGCTGCCTTCTTCTTTCCCGCTCTTTCTGGGTTAAAGGTCCTCTCATGCCCCCTATTTGCATGGGTTCCACAGTGTCAGCTCCCTTATTCGAGGTCTGTGGTTTGGAAAACACTCGGGTATCAAATCTGGAACGATCTGCCTTCCTGTTCTGTAGTCTATGGTCTAGTTGGACAACTAAGTCAATATAGTCTGAACATTCTTGTGGAGGATTCACAACCTGCGCTAGCACATCCTTGAGCTCTCCACGCAGGCCTCTGTAGAAAAGCGTTATTCTCTTGTCCTCGGGCCATTGTGTTTCCACAATGAGTCTATTGAAAGAGGCTATATAAGCCAAGAGGTCTTGGTTACCCTGTCGTAATGAGAGAAGTTCATTGTCCAAGGCCTGCCCTTGTGCATGTCTTGCGAACAGTTTCTCCATGCTGGACTGGAAGGCTTGAAAATCGTGTAAAACCGGATCATCCTGGGTGACTAAAGGGATCAACCAATCTGCAGCACTGCCACTGAGATAAGAAAGCACGAAAGCTACCTTGGCCTGGTCCGTTGGGAATGCAGCTGGTCAACATAAAAAATGCAGGCGGCACTGGTTGATGAACACTGCGAATTTCTTTGGATCACCAGCAAAGCGTTCGGGCGGAGCCAAGGGCACATTACCGGGCAGATTGATTTGCACTGGATTTGAAGCTGATGCAGAAGGATAACTCCCTCCTGGAACGGGCAAAGGTGTCTGTCCTGCCTGAGTTTGTAACAACTGCCTAGCAAGGTCCTCTGTTCGCTCCTTAGAAATTATCAGTTCTCTTCTTAGAGAGCTCGTTTCCTGGCGAGCTGCATGTACTTCTGCTCTTAATTCCCCAAGCAACTGGGCTAGTTGATCGGTATCTGAAGTTTCCATTGCGCCTGGGTAGGAGTTTAGTGGTGGGCTTCGCGTTCTGTAACGCTCACCTGATTCCCACGGAGGCGCGGGTCTTGGCAAGAAGGTGTCCGTAACACGAAACGTAATGTGCAGGATTCGGTTGGCTTCTGGGGTCGAACCTCTCCGCACTGTGTGTCGAACTCGAAGGGTGAGGTTTCTGCAGGTGAAATAATATGGGGATTAAAGGTCTGGGTTGTTGAATGTCCCTATCTCTCTCCTCCCAGCTTGTCTGTTGAACCCCCCTCCCAGGTCAACTTGCTCACCTTAAATAGGTGAATGCTGGGCTCTCCATCTGCGTCTAGTGCAGGGTGCCGTTGCCAGTTCCTTCACTGGTGAAACGTTAGCCTCTTGACTTCAGAGGATGAGTACCGTTGTTGTCTGCACGACCGGTAAGTTTCTGGACACCTTTAGTCTTTATAGTCTTTTATGCGTGGCAGTGAAGCGCCTGGAATTGAGTAAGTATGGCAAGCGCTCTTACTGTCTCTTTCTTTGTCTTTGCAGGCGACGATGCAGAAAGAAGAAATCCGGAATCCGCCACGTGCCGGTGAGTGCTGTTGTCTATGCAGGTGAAGATGCAGCGTGAAGAATCCGGAATGCACAGCGTGCCGGTAAGTAGAATAATGCTGTTTATCTTTGTGCAGATGCAGCGTGAAGAATCCGGAATGCACGGCGTGCCAGTAAGTAGAATAATGCTGTTTGTCTTTGTGCAGATGCAGCGTGAAGAATCCGGAATGCACGGCGTGCCGGTAAGTAAAATAGTGCTGTTTGTCTTTGCAGGCGAAGGTGCAGCGTGAGACACGGCCGCTGCCGATGGATCAGGTAAGCAAACACTGTGTGTGAAAGTTTGTTCTGCTAACCTGTTGTTTCTGATCTTTTGCAGGTGCTGATGTTGCTCGGGTACCGGAATGGTGAGTATAATTCTTGCAGGTTCAGGATCTAAAGAAGAAAAGCTGGAGCAGACCCGGTGAGCGTTCTGCTGCTGATGCAGAATAACGCGAAGCACGTTTCATCAATCGGGTGTGGTTTAAATAGCCTTGGAGTGATGAGGCATCTCCTTCCACGGCCCCACCTAGGTAAGAAAAGAGTTCCTGCTTCCAGAAGAGTTCCAGTGGAGTGGTGCTGCCCCACCCAGGTAAGAAAAGTAGTCCCAGTTCACCGAGGACTTTTAAGAGTCTGGCAAGTCAGCAGCATGGTCTGCCGCAGGTAAGTCCACCCAAGCATCTTCACACCACTGATGAGCCCGGCGCTTCCCGTGCCGGGACCGAGGCTTCTGATGAGCCTGGTGCCACCGGCGCCAGGACAAGGTCCAAAAGGTCCCTGTGGGGACCGGCTGGTGCCTAGGATCAGGGTTAGGGGCCTGCTTCCAAGGACGTTGGGCTGATCCTGGCTCCTTGGAAGCAGTGATCATGACATACGGTATGTACCTACAGCAAGGTACAACGTATTTAACACCTGTATAGAAGTGGCCAACTATTGCGTAAGATTAGACTGAAGCAATATTTTGGGAACCTCGACTCCTCAGTAAACATCTCACAAACAAGTGATACCACAGGACTGAATCCTATGTCCAAATTCTAAAAGCACCAATATGACACCAGAATCCATCACCTTTGAGAAGGCATTAACAAAGAAAATGGAGGAAATCAAACGGGACAATCGCCCCGACTTTCAGAATCTGTCAAGACTAGAAAGAATAGCACTAGACAACCTCAGTAACAACCCCTACGTTATCATCAAACCAGTGGACAAGGGGGATGCAATTCTACTGATGTACAAAGTGGAATATGAAGAAATGGTTACCACACTTCTCAGTATCCATTTATATCACCAACAGCTCCCACAAGATCCCACTGAGAGTTTGAGAATCTGCATTTCCACTCTGATAGAAGCAGAGAGCGAAGGACATATCAGTAAAAAAAGGAGGCAGAATTGTTATGCACACAGTTTCCTTGCATTGCAGTATTTTACGCATTACCCAAGATACACAAAGGTCTTTCTCCTCCCCCCGGTCGACCTATAGTTGCAGGGATTAACTCCATCATGGAACCACTATCACAATTTGTCGATTTCCTCTTACAATCAGAAATACTCTGAATGAAGTCCTACGTCAAAGACACCACTGCAGTTCTAAATCTGATCAAAGATGTACAATTTGATCCACATAAACAGATACTTGTCAACCTGGATATAGAGTCCCTCTATACCTCCATCCTCCAGATGGAGGCACTAATGGTGATTGACAAAATACTGGAAGAACAAATACCTCCACTGAATATTCCGCAACTGCTCAGGCAAGGGTCGGGCAGAGTCAGACAATTGACCCTAATCACACACACCTGACGGCCCTTTCCCTTTCCCACAGGGATAAAAGGTGGCGCACGAGAGCACACTACAAGCAAGGCAGACTGCACAACGAGACAGCTAACCCAAGGCAGCAATTAAAGAGGAGGAGAAAGACGGCGTGAACCAAAGGGGTGACAAGGAGTGAAGCGACCTTGCCCTTTCCGACCCAGACCAGTGAAGCCTCTGTGGAAGGAATCATAAAACCGCGAACAATAGCCAGCATGTGTTTCAGCAAATGTCAACGGTACACAGAGCACGCCTACAGTGATAATCAGAACAGGGAGAGATGCTTGCTACCATGGTACTGTCCTTGACTCCAGAGACAAGAAAAGCCAAGCTCTCATCACAGCCGGTGAGTCGAGGGGAAAACCGAAAAGAAACTAAACTGTGTTGAATGAAAGTCGAAAATAGGCAAATTTGTTACGCTCACCTGGTATCCACGGGGACGCCACCCAGCCCTAGTTGGATGATTTGCACTCTCAAACCCTCTCCCTGTCCCTTGGTAAGGCCTCTGGTTAAAGATGGGTCTGCAATATAGGAGAGCTGGATTCAATACCAGATTGTCTTTATGTTTTCCCACCTCCCTTGGCCTCAACTCCTTCCTCCCCCTTGGGCCCTCTCCTCACCTTAATATTGTAAAAGGTGGATTCTCCGTCCGGCTCCTCGTGGCAGGGGAACGTAGATGTGGAGGGCGAGCAGCGACCAAGTTACTTCACTGGTGCAAGTCCCCCCTGTGGGAATCCAGGTCTGCTGCGACTCCGTAGGTTTGATGCTTTACAGTCTTTACATGCAGTTCTTATGTTCCTCTTAGTTCGAATAATAATCTCTTGCTTCTTTCCTTTTAGGTATGGAAAGGTATTTTGGGGTTGTCATGCAGTTTGAAGATGAGCATGGGCCGGTAGGTGCTGTCCGGTGAGTAATGCGCGATGTGCAGCGCTGTTTCGCCTTTTATATTGCTAACCTGTGTCTTTTCTCTCCTTGCAGGTTGCGATGTTCCTCGCCGAGCGCCGTAATGTTCCAGCAATGATACTGACCAGGAGATGACTACCCAGGCAAGAATTGTGTGGCATTCTTCATTCGGGAGGAAACGTGAGTAAACGCTTACTAATGCTGTCTTTCTTTCTCCTCTTTCCAGGTTATGGTATTCCAGGATGCATGCGGCGCCGGATGATGGAGTTCGTACCTTCAGGTGAGTGGAACTGAAGTCAGCGATGGATTGAAGACAGGATACTGTTCCAGGTAAGTTTCGTAGTGTTCTTTCTCTCTCTGCACGTCCTTGGTTTCAGGTAAGCTGGCATCAAAGAACTGGACACAGTGAGCGTTACACTGCCCACAGCAGAATAACGCAAAGCATGTTCTGCTGTTTGGGTGTGGCTTAGAAATTCTCAGGTAAAGTAGTCCAGGTAAAACAGTCCCAGGCCTGCCACACCCAAAGTAGTCCAGGTAAAGTAGTCCCAGGCCTGCCACAGCCAAACGACTAGACCACATAGCTCAGTTCCTTGTAACTGAGCTATGTGTGTGCCTCCATGTTGGCTGAACGCCCCCCAAGTTAAATAGTCGCAAGTAAATAGTCCCATTCTAATGTTGTTCTTCATGATGGTTATGAGCCTGGCACCAAAGGCGCCAGTACTGACTCCAAGAGAGTCTTGGATGAGGTTTTAAGGCCTTTGACCTGGCCCTAACTGGAAGGCTGACTTGCCAGTGAGGGCCAGGAGCAAGGGTCATGACAAATTAAGGGAAGTTCAAAGAACTGATAACATTAAGTGAAAACCAGCAGGAGAGGGGTCTGGCACCACATGGGTGATTATTCGAGGGACTGTGGTTAATCCCACATTTGTTGAAACTACCGATACCAGACGGCCCTAGGATAGCCGCAAGGAAAAGGTCAAAGTGGTAATTTAGGACTCTAGCAGAACCCCATGTACAGTCGAAATTCTTTGACCTGCACGTAATTGGAAAGCTAAGGGAGATGAATCCAACATAGTGAGAAAGGGAATAGTTTCTTACCTGTAACTCCATTTCTCCAGCATTGGTATCTTTCATGGATTCACATGCTTTGAATATTCCCCGTCGTCAGGCTGGGAATCCCCGGTACATTATATAGACCCTTTCCCGTAGGAAAACTTTTTCGACGCTTATGCGTCCTATCCACCTCGTTTTGTATCATGCGTGCCCGTGCCGTCAGGACGTCATGATATAAATACAGGCCCCGCCCCCGCGCTCCCTCAGATTTCGGCCCCCAAAGTAGTGGGGGAACCGGTTTGCATGATCAGGGGAGGCAGGTGGGCGCATGTGAATCCATGAAAGATACCAATGCTGGAGAAATGGAGTTACAGGTAAGAAACTATTCCCTTCTCCAGCATTGGATCTTTCATGGATTCACATGCTTTGAATAGATTACATAGCAGTACTACCCCCAAGAGGAGGTGTGCATGCAAACCCCTATACATTCTTCGCAAAAGGCCGTTCCCTAAGATTATGTATACATCAGTAATAGTTTACATAGGGAAAAAACGGACCACATACAGTCATAAATTCCACAGGATGCCACCCCGCAGCCGGGGCTTACCTTACTGGAATAGGTGTCGAAGCACCGCCTGTCCCATCCGGGTGTCTTCGGCATGTTGCTGCGACAGGCAGTAATGGCGGGTAAAGGTGTGTGTAGTCGCCCAGGTAGCCGCCATGCAGATGTCCCCTAGAGGGACTCCGGCCCACAGTGCCGTCGACGATGCCGCTGCTCTAGTTGAATGAGCTCTTGGCCGTCGTAGAAGAGGCTTCCCTGCCTTGGAATGGCAGTACGAGATGGTAGATGACACCCATCTTGAAAGTCCTTGCTTTGAAATGGCTTTTCCTCTAGCACCCAACCCATAGGCCACAAACAGCTGTCTCGTTTCTCTGAACGGTTGCGTACGATGAAGATAAAACTTGAGAGCCCTTTTTACATCCAATGTGTGTAGCATGCGCTCCGCTCCCGAGCATGGCTCCGGAAAAAACGTAGGCAACACGATAGAAGAGTGTTTATGAAACACCGAAGGAGCTTTTGGTATGAACTGTGGGTTAGTGGCTAGGACTACCTTGGTCTTGAAAAATCGTAAGTATGGTGGGTCCACCATTAGAGCCTGAACTTCTGAGATACGTCGGGCTGAAGTGATGGCCACCAGGAAGGCCAATTTCCACGACAGAAACTTCAGAGACGATGATGACATTGGCTCAAACGGAGGTTTCATAAGAGACGTTAAGATCAGATTGAGGCTCCACTCCGGTGGAAATTTCTTCTCTGGAGGGAAACTCCGAAAGAGGCCTTTAAGGAAGTGCTTAATCAGGCGGTCGCTGAACAATGGTGCCGAGTGCCGTCGACGAGTAAACCTGGAAATGGCTGCTAGGTGTACTTTTATTGACGACACCGACAGGCCCATTTGAGCTAATAACAGCAAGTATGGAAGGAGCTGTTCCGGCCTAATCGATTGCGGGGCCAAACCTGGTTGATCCTCACACCATTGACAGAACCTTTTCCATTTGTACGCGTATGAGGCGTTTGTGGAAGGTGCTCTTGCCGCTTGCAGGATACGTCGACAGTCCTCCGGAATCGTTAGCCGACCAAATTCGGCGAAGTCAGGAGCCAGGCCGTCAACTTGAGGCTGTCCGGGTCGTGATGCCAAACGACACCCTCCTGTCGAGACAGAAGGTCGGGGGTCTTCTGGAATCTCATCGGTTCCGCCGCCGCTAAGTGTAGTAGGTCTGAAAACCACACTTGTCTGGCCCAGTATGGGGCCACCAGAATTACCCGACATGGGTACCTGAGGATCCATTGCAACGTCCTCCTGACAAGGGGAAAAGGAGGAAATGCGTACAGGAATTTGTTCGTCCATGGGAATGAGAACGCATCCCCCAGTGAGCCTTGCTGAGGCCATCTGCTTGCGTACTGATGGCATTTCTTGTTGTTCTTCGTTGCAAACAGGTCTATGGAAGGGTGTCCCCATTCCTTGAATACTTGTTGAAGTTGTTGGTCGTTCAGCACCCATTCGTGAACTTCGTTCATTTCTCTGCTGAGGGCATCGGCTTCCACGTTTTTCACTCCTGGTAGGTGAAATGCTAAGATTTGTATGTTGTGTTGAAGGGCCCAATGCCAGATTTTCTGTGCCTCTGTCGATAGGGACCTGGAACGTGTCCCTCCTTGTTTCCTCAAGTAGAACATCGTAGTGGTGTTGTCCGTCATGACACGCACCACCGAGTCCCTCAGTTGCGGAAGAAAAGACTTCAGAGCCCATCGCACTGCTCTCAGTTCTAGCAGGTTGATATGCAGGGAGGACTCCTGCAAAGACCACTGGCCTTGTACCTGTAACATATCCAGATGAGCTCCCCATCCGCTCAGCGATGCATCCGTCACCACCGTCTTTTGGAACTCTGGTTCCAGTAGAGGCATCCCTCTCGTTAGGTGAGTAGACACTTTCCACCAGCCGAGTGCTTGAACTAGTTGTTCGTCGACGACCAGTCTGTCGGACCAGCGACCTCTGCTCTGTGCCCAACGGTCCGCTAGAAATTCCTGGCAAGGCCTCATAAACAGACGGCAGTTGTTTATTAACGGAATGCAGGACGACATGGTCCCTAGCAGGGACATGTACTTGCGCACAGAGACTCTGGTACCGCCGCTCCATTCCGACGCCTTGTTTTGAAGTTTCTGAATTCTTTCGCTGGATGGTTTCACCAGGCTTGTGTGCGTATGAAACTCCGCTCCTAGAAAGACCAAGGTCCTCGAAGGCTCTACTGAGGACTTGTTGAAGTTTATTGCGAAGCCCAGTTCCTGTAAGATGGACATTGTGGCTCGTAGACTGTCTCGTGTTTGTTCCTTGGATGACCCTCTGATTAGCCAGTCGTCTAGATATGGATAGACATGATGACCATCCTTCCTTAAATGGGCCGCTATAGGGGCCAAGCACTTGGTGAACGTCCTGGGGGAGGACTTGAGCCCGAACGGGAGGACCTTGAACTGAAAATGCTTTCTCCCGACGACGAATCTTAAATATCTCCTGTGTCGTGGGCGTATTGGGATGTGAAAATAAGCATCCTGAAGGTCTAGTGAAGAGAGATAGTCCATGGGTTGCACCGATCTGATAACCTCTTGGAGTTTTAGCATTTTGAATTTTTGGCTCTTTAGCCACTTGTTGAGTACCCTCAGGTCGAGAATGGGCCTCCATTTGCCGTTTGGCTTTTTGACGACAAAGAACCTGGAATAAACTCCTTGGCCTTCCTGTGCCACAGGAACTCTCTCTACCGCCCCTTTTCGCAACATAAGCTCCGCCTCTTGTCGTAGGATTTGGAGGTGGGGCTGTGTCGAGAATAAAGGAGGAAGACGCGGAGGCTTGTCTTTGAATTGCAGCGCATGACCCATGCGAATCGTGTCTAGGACCCATCGATCTTTGGTGATGCATTTCCATCGGTCGAAGTGATGAGAGACTCGACCCCCCAGGACGTTCCGAAGGCCGTCATTGGTTGCTGGTTTGCTTGTTCTTCGTTGACGACGGACCTGAGCCTCGCCGCCTGGAGGCTTGATAGTCCCTGCTTCCACGTGCCGACTGGGACGCTCGTCTGAACCCTTGTGAAGAGTACGAGGGCCTGTTAAATCCACGGTCCCTCGAGGCTCCAAAGCGGGAGTTTCCAGAAGCACCTCTGAAAGGGCGAAAAGAGCGAAAATTTCTACCCGTTTGAAGGGCGCCGAGGGACCTAGCAGTATCCGTGTCTTCTTTCATCCCTTTCAGCGCTTCATCAACCTTTTCGCCAAACAGGTGCTCCCCTTCGCATGGCATGTCCAGGACTTTGTACTGTACTTCAGGACGGAAAGTAGTACATTTGAGCCACGCTTGTCGACGAAGCACTACTCCATGGTTGATTTGTTTGAAACCAGACTCTGCTAGGTCCACTGCGATATTAATAGCGTGGTTCGAGGCCTCCTCGCCGTCCCGCACCAGTAACATAGCTGCTTTTCGGTGTTCGTCTGGCAGGTGTTCTAGGATAGGGGCTAATTTGTGCCACATTTCCCTATCATATCGTGACACGATCGCTAAGGAATTGGCTGCTCTTACTGTCGTCGCTCCGACCGAGAGCACCTTCTTTCCAAATGCGTCCTGCCTCCTAGCCTCGCTTTCCGGTGGCGTTGAACATTTTTGCTGGACCCTGGCCTTCCTAGCTGCTGCCGCCGACACCACCGAGTCAGACAAAGGCTGTGATGTTAGACATTTTGGAGTGGACTCCGGAGCTTTAAACTTTTTCTCGATCCGTCCCTTTATGGCTGGTTCCGAGAACGGATGGCGCATCGTTTTGAGACCTTCTTGCCACACGTGGTCAAGGATTGGGATGGCAAATACCGATTTTCTCCTTTGACCCATATGGTCAAAAAGGAAACAGTCTTTCCTCTGCTCCTCAGGAATCAAGCCGAATTCGGAACACGCTTTCCCCATCATTGCATGGAAGGCTCCCACATCATCAGGGGGAGATGGCTGTGTCTGGCTCCTCGTAGACTCCAATTCTACATCCGAATTCCATGTCGGGTCCCTCGACGGTGACAGGGAGATGTCTGACCCAGAGTCATCATGTATAGAGTCGGACTCCGACAACTCACCCTCCTCCTGAGCTCGAGGACGATCTTTTACCGCCTGGGGAGCCGATGGGTGATTCGTCGACGAGCGAGCCGTACAAGTTTGCTCGTCGACGGAAGGTACAGACAGAAGTGACGATGACGTCCCAGGTTGAGGGAACTGGGTATCCAGCCGCTGTAGTAGCTTCTGAAGAGTATTAAGCACATCCAGAGACAAAACTGTCTGGGGGTTCAGCAACGTGGATGATATAGGTACCATACCCCCGCTCGCACTCGTCGCCGTCGTCGTCGACGTGGAAGGCCGTAAGCCTAAATCCAATGGCTGCAGAACCATGTCACCTTCCCCTTCCGCCGAGCAGGCCGTGTCTGGCTGCAGTAAGACCTCAGGGGGGATCGGGTCATAGACCTCAGGCAGCCAAGCCATAGACTGAGTTTCCGTCGACGAAGGAATCCCAACCGCTGCTGCTTGAACGGTAATAGGCATCGTCAATGACACCGAGGTCGACGAGGAAGTCGTCGTCGTCGAGCCTTTAGACTTCGTTGTCGATTTTGATGCCGACTTCCCGGCTGAAGCTTCTCGACTCACGGAAGACCTGGGACGGTCCCCTGAGGAGGATTTAGACAGCGCCAGCCTCTCCGTCTTAGATGATGAGGAGGAGGAGGGCTTTTTATGAGATGAGGAGGATCCAGCATGTTTCCCCTTATGCTTGTCCTCAGGGCGAATTTCTGCTGGCCGCACCTTCTTCGATGGAGGCTCCGACTTGCTCCTGGAGGCCGTGGAGCCAACTTCCGAAGCCGGGTAGGCACCCGCTCCGTCATTAAGCCAGTCGACCAGCCTTCTTTTACGGTCCTTAAGGGTTTTTTGGGAGAAACCCTGGCATATCTCACATGTATCCGCCGTGTGGTGCGGGTGGAGACAGTAGATACAGTCCATGTGGCCGTCTCCTTCATAAACCTTTTTGAGGCCACAGGTTGCACATGGGCGAAATAACGCCTTTCCAGACATAATTCTCCAGATTTGAACTTCGCTTACGCGAAACAGACAAAAAAACAATCTAGTTATCACTAGTAGTAACACGAAGATCCCACTGCTTTGAAAGACGGTTGAAATCTGAGGGAGCGCGGGGGCGGGGCCTGTATTTATATCATGACGTCCTGACGGCACGGGCACGCATGATACAAAACGAGGTGGATAGGACGCATAAGCGTCGAAAAAGTTTTCCTACGGGAAAGGGTCTATATAATGTACCGGGGATTCCCAGCCTGACGACGGGGAATATTCAAAGCATGTGAATCCATGAAAGATCCAATGCTGGAGAAAGAGAAAGAACTGTGTGATGAGCTAGTGTTGGCAAGAGTGAACCAGACAGAGAGATGCCGATAGAACGGGGCAAAGCCTGAAGTCTCAATGAACAGTGTGTTGACAAGAGTGAACCCGATAGAGGGATATCCACAGTGAACTGTTTAAAAAGACATTAAGACTTGTGAATGCCACAGGTGAATTTGTTTTGAGAAAAAGCCGTAGTGAACCCGACAGAGGGAGGCTGATATTCGAGAGGGGTTTGAACCCAGAAGAGGGGGACCGAGGGGTGAAAAGTCATCACCCAACGTACATGCGGAAAGGAACTTTTTGTTTGTTATTTTGAACACATCAGGTCCCCGGAGGCAAGAGACTTTTTGTAGAAATTAGACTTAACCACCAAAGGTCCTGATAGCTGAGAACAGAACTGTCGTCTCGTGCTGGGAAAGCTCGAGAGTGTGCTATACTCAGGAGTCCCGCCTTGTCCCGTGCTCAAAACATGGGGAAGGGAGACTCCCGGCTACCACATACAGACTTATCATTTGTGAACACTTCTTTCTTTCTTGTGAACCCTATCCCACACACTTTTTGTATTTAGTTGTAAGGACTGGAAATAGTTATTTTTTTAGTATAGACCCTTTTATTCGATAAGACGCCACTAGGACTGCCTTATTATTATTTGAGGGTCGTAGCTTGCTCCCATCTTAGATTTAGGTTTAGATTAGGGGTTTTCTTTCCAACCAGCATATACAGTTTAATAAACACCCTTGAACTGTGATCGATTGTGTCTGTCTTTACTGTTGGCACCATGAGTTCCTTACAAAACCAATGGATAGGAACTCATTACTGCAATTCGATAATTTCCATCCTAAAACAGTCACGTTGCTTTTACCCGTTGGTCAGTATTTGAGATTCCGCCGTAACTGTTCTGACACCGCCAAATACGATGGACAAGCAATCGCCCTCACAAATAGATTGGAAGCCAGAGGATACCCAAAAAACTCCTGAGACAAGCAAAGAAGCATGCATGCAACATCCCTCGAGAAACCACCATTTAGCAGAATACAAGACCAGCCCAGGAGAATCACATTACAGTAGTTTTGAGCTATTCTTCCCAACTGAATAGAGTGAAAAAAGAAATATTCAAGCTTTGGTCAATCCTCAATGTGGGAACCACGCCCTTACTGCCACCATGATTCACCATAAAACGCTGGAGAAACATAAGAGAATCCTTGTTGATGTCTTACTATCCCAGACCAAGGCCAACCATACATCCAACACTATCGAACTCGACCAAATGGTCAGGCATCATGTGGCCAATGCTCGGTATGTTCACAAACCTCTAGGTCCAACACATTTATTTATTTATTTATATTTACATAGCGCGCAAGCAGCCCAGGGGCATTGAGGCGCTGTTACTTGCAATAACTTAGTTACATGGTACATACAGGCATGATAGCGATTGGACCTGGGCCTATATACCCCCTGGAGACAACTTACTTTTACCAATTGTAACACTAGTCATGTGATTTATCTTATCACAGGTCCATGTGACCTGAAATATATTGGGATGAAGACTAGGCCCAACAAAAAAAAGAATCCAGGGGGAGACCACCAGTGGGCGCAGGCCGAATGGAAGCGTAATTCACTGTCTCCTTCGCCCCCATGAGACAACTGCGAAAACCCAGATGATAAACTGAGAGAAACCTGGCGAAATGCGAGGGCGAGCCACTGGAGGGTGCCTGGAGGCAGCACGCCGAGCCTGGTGAAAATTGCCTCAGGGACGCCAGAGCGGTCTGCTGATCCCCGCTGAGGCCTCACCAGAATTGTGGAGGAGGGCCGCAAGCCGGAAGGACAGAGCCGACATAGAGCACTCAACGTGGCCCAGCAAGGTAGCTGAAACAGGGCTGGTGCCCGCAACCTTCCCTGTGGTGTGGAGGGAGCCGCCTGGAGGCTGACTGCCCCTGGGAGCAGCTGTCCTCCGATGGCTGCGAATGAAGAGTGCCTGCAGCCAAGATCAAGATGGAGGAAAGGCAGCTTTGGCCGCGTCAGGTCCGGGGTTCAGCGCGGCCTGTCTCTGCACCCTGTGGAGACAGAGGAGGTTAGCGCCCCTCCCCCCACCATACCATCCTGCTGCACCATTGCAGGGTCAGGGGCGGGAGGACTTAACCAAGATCTGTGGGACAGGAGCAGTTGCCCCCATGCCCCCACAGCCTGGGCAAGTAGAGCTCTGTGGTGCCTGTGGGGGGGCCTGGACTGACTGGATTCCCCACTGACAGGGTTCAAGGACAGGACTGGTCCCCCCCCCACCTGCGTTGTACACAACACGACCAGCCGTGCCACCTGGAGCGGCCACCCGCACACACGGCGGGCAGTACTGGGAAGATCCACAGGGCTTCTATAAGGCACACTGCTGCCCAGTCACGTGACACCATCCGACGCAGGGGACAGTGGAGGCCTGACCGACACTGGCCCTGGTAGGTCCCATCCCACAGCCGGGGGAGACGGAGGATCCCCCTTACCCACAAAAGCTTACCTGCATAGAAATAGGACCCTCCGGGAGGGCCTGCCCGGGCAAGAAACACAGGCACTGCCACCAAGACCCAGCCACACATAAAGGAAGGTGGGCGAGACCAGACGTTGGATCTCAGGCCCGCGACCCCAAATGTTACCGCAGACAGAACCTGCCAGCAATCCCCATCTCGCACATTGGCGCGCCGGCTTGGACAGAAGGTGGCAGCGGCTGGCCGTGTTGAGGTCAGTGTACAGGGACCCCCCGCGCCCGCAAGTAGACTCAGCAAAACCCAAAAGGTGGACACCCCCTGTCACCTTTGACCGTATATGGGAACGGCCAAGACACTCCAGGGCTACAGTGGCAGTCTCGATGGCGCAAACGGTGAACACCCCACCCATACCGGGTGAAGACAAGGAAGGTTTCACAAAGGTAGACATATGCATGTTGCTGGAGGAGATCAGATTGATAAAGATGGGCCTAACTGGGGCAATATCAGACCTGCAAGGGAGAGTAGACAACATCGAAGAAACGTTGTAAGCATTTAAAAACTATCAACTCTCGGTAGACCTCATCGAAATGATGACAGAGGGGCGTATGCAGGAGCTGGAACAGAAGGAGAGGGATCTGGACCTGAAAATAGATGACCTTGAGAATCGGGAGCGTAGATCCAATATCAGAATTATGGGCATGAAGGAATCGCAAACTGAATCTATCTCCGCCATAGAACTAGTAAAGGTGCTAATTAATAGTCTCTACAATGATCAGCCAGCAGCAGAGATCACGTTCGACAGAATTCACAGAGGAGGGTGTAAGGAAGGCATGGTATCAAACAGTGAAGAAAGACACAAGTGATCTCAGTCCAAGGGTGTTTATTGAACTTCAATGGGTTGGTTGAATGCCTATCTAACCTAAATCTAAGGATGGGAGCCAGCTACGACCATCAAATTTTAATAACGCAGTCCTAGTAGAGTCTCTGTCAAAATAAAAGGGCTTATACCAATAAACCTATTGCCAATCCTTAATTCTGAATACAAAAGGGTGTGGAACAATAATGTATGCAACAAAGAAAAGTGTTCAAGAAATAATGTCAGGACAGTTGAGCAGTTGGCTTCCCTTCCCCACGTTTTCAGCACGGGGCAAGGCGGTACGTTCGAACTTCACACACGCTGGCTTCCCTGCCAAGAGGACACAGTTCGAAGCATAGACATCAGGGCCTTCTGCCAAACTCTCTTTTCCAATAACAGCCTCTTACTGCAGAAGGGCTGTCTTAACAAACAAATATCAAAGTTCCATTTCTATCAGGATCTTCACATGCACAAGTTCTTATTTCCAGTATTTATCAAGGGACTCCCTCCGTCAGGCTTAGACCCCTTTGTACCACAATGTTTACTCTTGGTCTCCCTGGTTCGGGCTCAGATCCTCTTGATATCAAAATCAAAGACTTTTGAATGTGCGATCGGTTTTGCTTAAACCGTTGCAGGACCAAATGGAATCAGTTCATATAATACTCTCATCAATTTTTTGACTTGCGTTGCTCTTGGCGGGATACCTTACAGAGAGCTTCGACTGAGCACACTCACTGTGCTGTACCACTCTGTTAACGGTATCATATCTTTCCTTCTCAAGTTCAAACACTCATCAGAAGTGTAGCTTTACTTGCGTCTTTCATCACACGCGTTAAACAATGTTCGTTCCAGTGCTCGTTATACAATGTTGCTGCTTGCAACCTTGACTTCAACACAGACCGGTCTTGCATCGGTCTCCCCAACTCACCGGCTGTGTTGATCTCTCTAATGCCTCTTTGTTCTTGGAGCCAAGGACCGTAACCCGGCGGCTGCCTTCGTGTGCTTTGCCTCGTTCAGAGTGTGCTCTCGTGCTCCGCCTTTTATCCATGAGGGAAAGTTAAATGGAAGTCAGGTGTGAGTGATTTTCAGCTATTACCGGACTTCGCCTGACCATAGTAGCGGGACATGTCAGGTACACTGCTCGTGTGTGAATGTTTTCTCCCAGAGCGGGCTGTCCGTGTGAAAGTGTTGGAAAAGGTAAAGGGGGGAGGGGAGGGAGTTCCCACGTATCCTACCTGGTAGGATGGGGTAAAGGTGTTACAGGGGGGGATATGGAACAAGTTACTTACCTGTAACTGTTGTTCTCCAGCATGGGTCTGGCATGGATTCACATGCTCATGAATATTCCCCGTCGTCAGGCTGGGAATCCTCGGTAAAGAAAAAACCAGTATCAGTTTCGTTTCTGATCTGTCTTTCGTAGTAATAACCAATCACTGGTCTCTGCGTCATACTGACCACAGCCAATGACTGCCCTCTACCTAAGCACCGCCTCTGGCAGCCATCTTCAGATTTGGAAGCACGTGAAGTGGCAGTATGACCAAGTGAAGAGCCGCAGAGGGGTAGGCGGGAGGGTTCGCATGTGAATCCATGCCAGACCCATGCTGGAGAACAACAGTTACAGGTAAGTAACTTGTTCCTTCTCCAGCATGGGGTCTGGCATGGATTCACATGCTCATGAATAAAGAATACATAGCAGTACACACATGCACAACCACGGGAGGTGGCAAAGGCTCAACATTAAGCATCACATCAACTCAACATTAAGCATCTTACCTCCTCACCAGGCTCACCTCAGGCGAACAGGTTGCGCAGTACTGCTTGGCCGACCCTGGACTCCTCCCTGGAATCCCGGTCGACGCAGTAGAATTTCGTGAAGGTGTGCGTCGACCTCCACGTAGCAGCCCTGCATATGTCCAGCAGGGGCACACCAGATAGGAACGCCGTGGTAGCTGCGATCGCTCTGGTGGAATGGGCTCTCGGACGGCCAGGCAGCGGTCGGTTTGCCAACCGGTGACAGCACATGATACAGCCGGAGAGCCATCTGGAGATGGAAGCCTTCGAGAGAGCCTTCCCCTGATTGACAGGTCCAAAGTTCACAAAGAGTTGTGACGTCTTCCGAAAACCCTTCGTGCGGTCCACGTAGAACTTCAGCGCTCTAGCTACATCCAGCGAGTGCAAAGTCCTCTCAGCCGGCGACGAAGGCGACGGGAAGAACACAGGTAACACCAAGGGTTCGTTGAGATGGAAGTCCGACGGTACCTTGGGCATGAAGGAGGGGTGCGTCCTGAGCACTACCCTCGTGTCGTGGAAAGTCAAGTACGGGGCCTTGCAGGAAAGGGCCTGGATCTCTCCCACTCGTCGTGCGGAGGTGATGGCCACAAGAAAAGCTGTTTTCCACGATAGAAACTTCAACGGGGCCGAGTGCAGAGGCTCGAACGGAGGTCCCATGAGCTTGGTCAGCACCACGTTGAGCTCCCACGCCGGGGCCGGAGCCTTCACCGGCGGGAACGATCTGAACAGTCCCTTCATGAACTCTTTCACCAGACGATGAGACCACAAGGACGTCCGGCCCGTGGTTCTGGTGTATCGGGAGATCGCAGCAAGATGAATCTTGATGGACGCGTGTGCCAGACCAGCTTTGGCCAGCGTCAGCAGGTACGGCAGTACTTGGGGAGCCGTAATCCGTAGAGGGTTAATCTTCTGTGCGCGGCACCAGACAGAGAACCTCTTCCATTTGTGTCCGTAGCATTTAAGAGTCGAGGACGCCCTGGCCTTTGCAAGAACCTCTCTGCAATCGGCCGGTATGTCGTATCCTCCAAACTCTAGCGCTGCAGGAGCCAGGCCTGCAAGTTCAGCGACTTCGGGTCGTGGTGGAGGATGGCGCCTCCTTCCCTGGAGAGTAGATCCGCGTCCGCCGGCAGCTTGATCGGCGGGGACGCTGACAAGTCCAGCAAGTCCGGGAACCATATCTGCCTCGGCCACGCAGGTGCGACGAGGATCATCCTGCACCGTGACCTCTTGAGCTGGTTGATGAGCCGGATTAGCAGAGGCAAAGGAGGGAACGCGTAGAGGAACAGGCCCTCCCAGGGGAACGAGAAAGCATCGCCCATGCTCCTCGTCTGGGGAAACCTGCTGGCGAACCTCCGGCACTTGGTGTTCGTCGCCGTCGCGAACAGGTCGATCTGGGGTGAGCCCCACCGTCGGAAGAGGCGATCCACCAGATCCTGCCGTAGTTCCCACTCGTGGCACGAGCGCAGCTCCCTGCTGAGTGAGTCGGCGATGGTGTTTTTTATCCCTGCCAGATGAAACGGCACCAGAAAAATCCCTTGGGCGACGGCCCAATGCCACAGGTCCTGCGCCTCCTTGGACAGCGCTGGGGACCTGGTTCCGCCCTGTTTCCTGATGTAAAACATGGTGGTGGTGTTGTCGGTGAAGATCCTCACCACCTTGCCCTTGAGGGACGGAAGGAAGGACCTGAGGGCCCAAAACACTGCACGGAGCTCCAGGACGTTGATATGCAGGGACTTCTCCGTCGGGAGCCAGAGTCCCCTTGCGTGCAGATTTTCGGTGTGCGCTCCCCACCCTTCCAGGGAGGCATCCGTGGTCACAGTCTCCTGGTGGGCTGGGGCCTGGAAGTCCATGCCCGCCGTCAGATGCGCGCGGGTGCCCCACCACCGTATCGCTCGTCGGAAGCTCTCGTCGAGCTTGATCCTTTCCTCGAAGCTGCCCGTCGTCTGGATCCAGCGCGCATCCAGGAATTCTTGCAACGGGCGCATCCGGAGCCTGCACATGGGAATGAGGTAGATGCAGGAAGACATCATCCCGAGGAGGGACTTGATGGACCTCACTTTGGCCGCGTCGGCCACCAACATCCGTTGCACCTTGCCCAAGATGGTCCTGGTCCTCTCCTCCGACGGGGAGGCCAGAAGGGACACTGTGTCGAGCCTCGCTCCCAGAAACAGTGCGACTTGCGCGGGCACCAGGTGGGATTTGGCGTAGTTCACGGAGAATCCCAGGTCCGTGAGGAGTTGGACGGTCCTTGCCGTGTGGACCACGGCGAGCTCCCTCGTCTTGGCGCGGATGAGCCAGTCGTCCAGGTAGGGGTAGACGTGAATCCCCTCGCGGCGCAGCTGCGCCGCCACCGGTGCGAGGCACTTGGTGAATACCCTGGGTGCCGACCGTAGTCCGAAGGGAAGGGCTTTGAACTGGTAATGACGCCCTTGGACCACGAACCTGAGGAATTTCCGGTGCCCCTTTAGGATGGGAATGTGGAAGTAGGCATCCTCCAAATCCAACGACGATAGGAAGTCTCCTTCCTCCAGCTGACCCAGGACGTGCTGGAGGGTGACCATCCGGAACTTCTGCGCCTTGATGAACTTGTTCAGACGTCGCAGGTCTAGGATGGGGCGCCATCCTCCCGTCTTCTTCTTCACGAGGAAGTATCTCGAGTAGACTCCGGAGCCCCGAAGCCCCTTTGGGACGAGTTCGATGGCGCCCTTCCTGAGCATCGCCTTCACCTCCAGGAGAAGTTGAGGGGCGTGAAGTTCTTTCCTGGCCACGGGGGGGACGCGCGGGCACCTTCTTTGAAACTCGAGCGCGTGGCCCCGGGCCAGGGCGTCCAGCACCCAACGGTCGGTGGAGATGGACTCCCACACGCTGACGAAGCCCGCCAGCCGGCCTCCCACCGGGGTGCTTCGGTGGGGGCCCGACCCCACGGCCGGTTCAATCCTGCTTGGATGCGGCCTTGCCGCCTTGACCTCCTTGGCGACGACGGCGGGGTCCGCTAGACTTGCCTCGTCCTCTGTAGGCCTCTTGCGACGACGAGCGGGCCGCTTGACGGTAGGAAGCGAAACCGCCGCCGGAACCTTTGGAGGCGCCCTTGCCTCCGCTGCTCCGAAAGGGCGTCCGTCGTTGCTGCAGAACTCCAAGGGCCCGGGCCGTCTCAGTATCCGCCTTGATGGCCTGAAGGGAATCGTCCACTGTCTTCCCAAACAGATTGTTCCCGTCGAAGGGCATGTCCAGGACTCTGGTCTGGACGTCCTGCCGGAAGTCCGTAGCTTTGAGCCATCCACGACGTCGAAGGCAAACGCCGTTGCCCAGCTGGCGGAACCCAGTGTCGGCGATGTCCGTCGCCACGGTGATGGCGTGGTCCGAGGCCACCTCACCTTCCTGCAGGATCTCCAGGGCCTCCGCTCTCTTGTCGTCCGGCAGAAAATCCAGCAGGGGAGCTATCTTGTACCAGAGCTCCCTGTCGTAGCGAGCCACGATAGCCAAGGCGTTGGCCGCTTTAATCGTCGTCGCTGCCGACGAGATGACTCTACGTCCCATAGCATCCAATTTCCTTCCCTCGCCGTCCGGCGGGGAGGTCGATGTGGAGGCCGCACCCCCCCCCGCTTTCTTCCTGGCTGCCGCGGAGACGACGGAATCCGGGGTAGGCTGCGCCCGGAGGCACAGGGGGGCCGTGTCCGGGACCCGGTACTTTTTCTCGTACCGGTCTCTTCTAGCTGGCGTCGTGGAAGGGTTCTTGAGGAGGGAAAGGCCCTCATCCCAAATGTCGTCCAACAGAGGCACTGCGAGGACCGTCTTCCTCTTGGCCTCGCGCCGCTGATAAAGGAAGCCTTCCTTTTTCTTCTCCTCAGGGCAGAGTTGGAAAAGCTCGGAAGCCCTGGAGATCATGGAGTGGAAAGATCCGATCTCGTCGGGCGGAGAAGCCCTGGCGGGAGGCGACGACGGAAAATCCTCGTCGTATGCCTCGTCGTCCGTACCCGTCGCTGCCGTGTCAGTCCCCGTATCATCCCCTCGGGTGGACGGGGAGGAGGGCTGGACGGGGCGCGACGGTTGAAAAAGAGGTGGTGGATGGATCCTTCTTTTCTTGGTAGGGGGAACACCAGAAGGTCCCGGTTCTGGATCCCCCGACGGGAGAGGTTCCTCCGTCGGTAACGGTAGCCTCGTCCTTATCTCGGAGCATAAGGACTGTATGGCCAACAAAATGGCCGCCGAGTTGTCTTGCGGCGCTGGCAGAGGGGAGTCCGACGGGCGAGCAGGGGCCCCGTCGGTATCCTCGACGATGTCGTCGTCGTCACCTGCGTCGGGGTCCATTCCGACGGGCTGGCCTTCTTCCACGCCTAGGCCGTGGCTTAAGACCTCGATCAGTTCCTCTTCTGAGGTTGAGGCCGAACCTACGACGACGCCCTGCCCCCCCTTCTTCTTCCCCACGGAGGGTTTCACGGGGGTCCTATCGATGGGCACAAAAGAAGACTCCCTCCGAGGAGGCAGGGAGATTCTGGGCCCCGAGGTCGCCACCACTGGTGCAGCCTCCACAGGCTGAGCCAGGGCCGCCGCGACCGTTTCGATAGAGGGCTTGGTCGGATGGATCAAGGCCTTCACCACCTTAGGTGCGCTCACCGCCTTATCCTTGAGGGAGGGGGCACTGCCACTCTCCTCCTCTGCCTTAGAGCTCGACCGGGGCCTCTCCAGGAGCTTCGCCGGGTGTTCGGCCTTCCTCTTACCCGACCCAGAGCGTTGGCTCGTGGTTGATGGTGCCGGGGAGGGTGCGCCCTGCCTGACGCCCGTAGAGCCCGACCGTTCGGCGCTCCCGGTGCCAGCGGACTCGCGGTGCTTAGCCTTATGTTGGGCCCCCGTCGCCGGGGCGCCCTCAAAGGTCTTAGAAGACCGCTCGGATTTCTTCTTCTTCTCGCCAGACGGGCTCTTACCCTCCAGCCAGTTGGCGAGACGTTGATGGCGGTCCTTCATGGTCCGTTCCGACATGTTGCCGCAAAACGCACAGTCCTTCTCCACGTGCGTCTTGTCCTCATGAAGGCAGTAAAGGCAGAAAGAGTGTTCGTCCTCCTTAAAGACGTTCTGCAGCTGGCATCCAGGGCAGACCCTGAACAGCTTTCCGGGCGTCGAGCTTCCCTTCTCCTGGGCCATCTCCGAGACCGGGCCTGAGAAGCTTCTGGAGTCCTCCAAAGTGTAGCTCGACGAAATCTTCACCCTTGAGGGGCACAGACGAATCCGACACGGGTCCCCGTTGATCGGATGTAGGATCGGTGGAGCTTGAGGCTCTTTTGACCGAAAGAATCGAAGTTTTTTGTGAAAAAGCGCGAAAAATAGCACTAACGCTCGAGAGCAATAGCACGAGGATCCCAACACATGAACGTGCGGTAAAAATCTGAAGATGGCTGCCAGAGGCGGTGCTTAGGTAGAGGGCAGTCATTGGCTGTGGTCAGTATGACGCAGAGACCAGTGATTGGTTATTACTACGAAAGACAGATCAGAAACGAAACTGATACTGGTTTTTTCTTTACCGAGGATTCCCAGCCTGACGACGGGGAATATTCATGAGCATGTGAATCCATGCCAGACCCCATGCTGGAGAACGTGTCTCGCCATCAGGTGTCTCACTGCCCGAAGACCCCTCACCCAGGTGATCCTCCCACACTGGTCCACCCCCAGGGTCTGGATCTAAAGGCGATGGCCGTGCCCTGGCCACCTGAGAGAGAGATCCCCGGGGACTAGCAAGTGAGACACCTTCTGGTATCTTACAAGGGGGAACGCCCAAAGGCCCCAGATCGGTCCTAGTGAAGTGCCATTACTTCAAACAGAAAATGGATATACCCCAAAGAACCAGGGCAAAAGGTAACATGACTTTCGAGGGTTCCCCTGTTCGGATGTAACAGGACCTCTGCTCAATGACATTAAATAAGAGACAGGAGTGCCGCCCCCTCACCCAGTGGCTACAGGAAAAGGGCCTATGTTACCAGTGGGGGTTCCCGTTCGGTTTGACATTTGAACATCAAGGAGAGGAATTCAGGGTCACCATGCAAGAAGAAGCAGAGGGGTCTTGAAGCAGTTAAAGGATAAGGGCAACGACGTGGAAGCGGCGGAGGTGGCCAGAAACAATGGCGCAGACCATGGGGCATGTGACACACGCCCCAAAAGAGGCAGGGCAGCGGGCTCGAGAAAGTACCACGGATTCAACACCCCATAAGAGCCTGAGCGCACCATTGTTTGAAGCCCTGGGACCTTATCATTTGACTGCTGCTCCAGGACTCGAGATTTGACACCCGGGGGTCCATACGTGGCCTCTGCTTCCGGCGGTCACTGTCGGGAGGGCACCCCTGTGTTTTCTCTTTCTCAGGTTCAGTAGGTTGCTGTGGTTGTCTGTTGGAGGACGAGGCGCATCATTAGGTTGGCCCTCATGTTATTGAGCTTCTCCACATTAAACAGTGTTGCTCGATTCCCAGTCTACACGATGGGATGCGACAGGGGTTGGGGAAGGTTGGGGATTGGTTGAAGGCATGGTGATGTACACGCAAACAGGAGAGGCTGGCGCATGGCCCAGGGAAGGCAGTGGCTACATAATCATTACAATGTCGGTTGCTGGAAAGTGGGTAGCAAACTGAAGACAGGCTGCCTCATTTCTAGTGGAGACCTGAACCACATAACCGACCCCTCTAGAGACTAGAAGTCCGTGAGACCCGGCACAGTCCCCCCCCCCCCATGGCCCAGGACATTAAGCCTTTGTGGGCCCTCCTGCGCGAACATTTCATGATAGACACATGGCGAACATTACATCCTACTACACAAGCATTTACCTTTTTTTCCCCGCCGCATGCAACCTTCTCAAGAATCGACTACATATTGTTGGATGCCTCACAAGAACATACCTTAATTGATGCAAACATTCAGGTGGTGGGGTGGTCGGACCACGACATGTGTGGGCTGACCCTGTAGATCGGGACTCGTGCCCCACTCGACACGCAATGGGTCTGCAACGACACACTATACAGGGACCAGGCCTTCAGGAAGATCTTCAAGGAAAGGGTCAACAAATTCCTCTAGCTTAATGTTGTGAAAACACCCCCTCACATAATCTGAGAGGCAGCCAAGGCCACCTTTGGCAGCCTCCTGATATCGGAAAGAGCGGCCAAACAAAAGGAAATAATAATTCTCAAAAAAACAAACTAAGACAGGAAATTGGGGGTAAAGAGAAGGAGCTAAGAATGTAGATGGGGAGGCGAGGGGCCGGTGGTTGAGATCAGGGAGCTAAGAAGGGACTGGGGGACATCTGGAGGAGGAAGACGTTAGCGCAATTACGCTATGTTAAACAAAGATATTACGAGGAAGGGGACAAGGTCTACACAATGTTAGCAGTGTGTCTGAGAGCAAATCGAGTGGTCTACAAAATCAGGGATGAAGATGACACGAACCACAAGGAGCCAGTAGCAATAGCACAACTCTTCAGTGAATATTACACCCAATTTTATGCTACTGAATATACAGGGTCAGAGAGGGGCTCTTGAGACTACAGGGCTCACACTTCCGGTGTTACCCCCAGAAGGGAGGGCATAGATAGATGCCCCGATAAGTGACAAAGAAATTCTCTATTCTATCTCGAGGATGAAAGCAGCAGTCTCTACCCTCTGTACGGCCTTGACTACTCACTTCATCTCTAAAACCAGGACATCCTGCCCATCCTCTCGGCTTCTCCTGCTTCCCCCCCATGCTCTCATCTCCCTTCCGGCAACCCTGCGGTCACCCCCCCTACCTTCTCTGCCTTTCCTCGCTTCTCCCCGATGAGGTTTCTAGACAAGTCTGATGCATGAAAACCTCATCTAAACAGGTTCTTCCCTGTTCTTTCCAAACCAACAAGGACCACATTGACACCCTCGCCCCAGCCTTGGCTGACTTCTGCAACCACACCATCGCCTCCGGTACCTTCCCCTCCTCCCTGAAGCACTCTCTTGTGCACCTTCGAAGCCCTCAGCCGACCCCTCCCTTCTGGCTAATTATCGCCCGATCTCTATCACTCCTTTCCTGGACAAACTCCTGGAAAAGCTGGCCATCTCCCAGGTTAACCTTCACACTGAATCTGTTGGCTGTTTCCATGACCATCAATCTGGTTTCAGAGCAGCCAAAAGCACGGAAACTGCTCTTCTGAACATTTGTGAAGACCTGCTAACTAACCTTGATTCTAATCTCCCCTCTGTCCTCATCCTACTTGATCTCTCCTCTGCCTTTGACATGGTTAACCATGCCATCCTGCTCAACCGGCTCTGTGATAATCTGGGTATCACTGATCAGGCTCTGGCCTGGTTAACTTCTTTCCTCTCTGATCACCCCTCCCAGGTCCAACTTGGGTCCTTCTTCTCCTCTATCTCTCTCTCCACCAGCAGTGTTCCCCAGGGGTCTAACCTGTCTCCCTGGCTGTTCAATCAATACCTGGAACCTCTCGCCCACCGCACTGCTGCATTCTGTGCCAACCTCCAGTGCTTTTCGGTAGACACCAAGCATGCTTTCAAGCTCCCCACTGCCACCTCTTCTCCTTCTCCCATCCCGGATTGTCTCTCTGCAATCCAAGAGTAGTGTGCCGCCAATGATCTCTGCCTGAATGCCAGCAAGACGGAGATCCCCCTCATTGGCACACCTGCACCCCTTTTCCTCCTAATTCTCTGGCAGGCCTCCCTTGGCCCTCCTCCTGCTCCCACCTGCAAGGCTAAGAACCTCAGAGTTATCTTTGACTCCGCGCTCTCCTTTTCTCCTCACATCTCTGACGTCACTAAGAAGTCAAACTACCAACTGCACCTCCTCAGAGGTATTCTCCCTCTCCTCTCCTTCCCCCAGAAGCTCACTGTCCCTAGAGCTTGAGTTCTCTCTAGACTTGACTACTGTAACAGCCTCTTTTTAAATCTGCCTGCCTCTACTCTCCGTCCTCTGCAACTCACCCAGAACAGGACTGCAAGACTTGTCCTTGGCCTCAAGCCCAGGGTTTGTATCTCTCCAGCACAAAATCCCTCCATTGGCTCCCAGTGGCTGCAAGGGTCAAATTCAAGACACTTTGCATCGTCCACAAGGCCTTCTGAGGCCTGGGACCAAAATATCTCTAGCTTTCTCTTTGGAAATATCTTCCTACACGAGCTCTTCGCTCCTTCACCTCCAACTCCTTAAGGGTCAGGCGCTTTTCCACGCAATGAGCTGGGGGCAGATCTCTCTCTTCGGCGGACGCCTCCCTCTAAAACAACCTCCCTACGTCTCTCTGAAACTTGAGCAGAACCATCTCTGGTTCCAGAAGCAGCTCAAGACTTTCCTCTTTGCTTCTGCCTTCTCTCTTCCTCTTCCCTGCTGATCGCCTGTCTGTTACTGCACTGGCTACCTGGCCACCACCTGAATCACAAGCCCAGGTCATTGCACTGCCAGTTGCACACCTGCACTGCCCTCTGGCAAACCTGCACTTGGGGCTGTATCTGTAAGCCTACAGTACCCCTACCTGCACTATCTATCACTTGCTGCTTTGCACTTAACCTTGAGCTGCCACCTGCTGGCCGCACTTCTTGCTTCTTGTTGTTTAGATCCTATGCTGTGCACTTGCTCCTCCTCCCATTCCCTCAGCACTTTTCCCCTTTCCTCTCCCTTGCACTTGCGCAATCTCAATGTCACTAGGCCTAGTAAGATTGTTGTCTTGTCCTGCCCTTGTTCCCCTCCCCTGCCTCGTCGCGCTTTGAAACACTTGTGTGTGGGCATGCTATAAATAAAATATATCATATCATCTCCGGGACAGGATGGATATACCTCAGCCTTTAACAAATATCATGGTCCATTGGTGGCGTCATTCCTGGTACAGTTGTTTTAACAGTATATTAGATGGCAGGGGGGCTCCTGACTCGTTCACTCAAGCGTGCATTGTAGTTCTTTCAAAGGAGGGCAGAGACAAAACTTGTTGCAGTCATATAGACCCATATCCTTAATAAATATGGATGCCAAGATCTTCGCCAGTGTCCTGGAGGGGAGATTGAATCTGGTCCTCCCGAAACTTGTTCACAACGACCAGGTCTGCTTCATAAGGGGAAGGCAGGGGACTGACAATATCTGCAAAACACTGAATTTTAGAGCTGGGATCACGGAAGGGACAGAGGAGCCAATGTTGCTATCGGTAGATGCCGAGAAGGCTTTCGACCCGGTCGAGTGGCAGTTCATGGAACATGTACTAAGAAGCACAGGCATCTGCCCCAGGTGGCTTGTGGGTGCATTGGTATTGTACCGGAACACAAGGGCCAAGGTGGTGGTTAACAGCATGGCCTTCCCCGACTTCCAGATAACCTGAGGGAAACAACAAGGCTGCCCATTGTCCCTACTGATCTTTGCCCTGACACTAGAGCCATTGGCGGTGGCAGTGCGCACAGACAGGCAGATACAGGGGATACAGGTGGGGGCAACAGAGTGTAAACTAGCATTGTATGCAGACGATATACTAGCATATATTGCGTGCCCAGGCTTCTCGGTCCCCGCCTTTCTAGGGGCCCTCGCAGAGTATTGGAGATACTCCGGGTTCAAAATCAATATCACAAGATCCGTAGCTTTGCCACTGGCACCACCCACCCCTCTAACGGTCAGAATCCTAGCAAATCAGGGCATACAGACCCAAAATGTAGCATAAAGTACCTCAGAGTCCACATCACCCCGAATCATGCCCACCTGTATGATGACAACTACCTGCCTTTCTGGGATAAAATTAAGAGAGACATAGAGAAGTGGTCGAAATTGAGGTTATCCTAGACGGCTCGACACACAACAATTAAGATGAATATCCTTCGGAGCCTGCTGTTCCTGTTCCAGGCGCTACCCCTGATATTGCCACGCCCCTTTCTCGAGGAAGTAAGGAGAACCGTTATAAGATTCTTGTGGGCAGGAAAGAGACCTAGGATATCATACAACACCCTGATTTTACCCAAAGGGGAGGGCCGGACGGGTTTTCTAGATTTCTAGGAGTATAACCACACTGCCCAGCTTCGGGTCCTGGTGGAATTACTATGGGTCCCACGAGGGAGTCTACTGATGCGAATATGATCCCACCGGGTCCTAGCCATTCTTTGGGACCTTTGGAGGCCATCTGGCGAAACAAAGGGCGTCACATCATGGCTGTCAACTTTAAGCTGCATAAGTGCTTCTCCTATCAAAGACAAGATCGCAGAGGCCCTCAGATTTCAACTATATTATGAGGCAGGCCTGATCAGACCTGGTCAAATGTGGAAAGAGGGTTCCTTCTTGTCAAAAGCCGACCTGGAAGAGGCCCTAGGGATCCCCAACATCCCTCCTGTGACATTTCTCCAATTAAAAGGAGCACCAACGGATCCATGCTGTGCACACAAGCTAAGCTGGTCGCTGACCCAGTTTGAACAAACCCTCAATCCACACACTGAATCCAGGGGCCTTATATTATTGCTTTATTACTCCCTTTTAACCAGGGGCCACTTACCGGTACCTGACACCCAAAGGCAGTGGTCCATAGATCTTGGTCTCTCAGAAGACATGGACGGGTGGGAGACCATCTACAGAGCGGTGTGGTCTTCCACATTTGCCACACAATGTAAGATGCACAATGGTAAGCTACTCTTCCGGTGGTACCTGACCCCACAAAGGCTCTCCAAGATGTACCCTTATGTTGGAGAAACTGTGGCGAGTCCAGCACGTACTGGCATGGCATATGTGGTGGGACTGCCCGTCAGCGATTCTGTATTGGAAGGAAGTGTTAGGGTGGATCAAGGGTATAGTCGGCATCAGCCGAGAGTTATCCCATTGCTGGTTTTGTTCGGTATGGAGGGACAGGAGGGCGAATACTCACTGCTGCCCCATATGCAGAGGAACCTGTTTTTAGCAACAAGGGTCTGCATTACCCTCTACTGGAAGAGAAACTGCCTCCCAACACACATGGAATGGCTAACCAAATCTACGAGATGGCGAGCCTGAAGGCCATCCTGTTAGAAACGCACAAACACATTGATGTACAATGGCACGCATTTGTGGAAGAGCTTTCTGTAAGAGCTGTTGTGGCTGGAGGACTCTTGGACTTGGATACTATGAATATCTGCACATTGGTACGCTGTGAGAGAAAAGAGCACTGCTGCTCAAGGACTGGACTATACTTATATAGCATAACACTGCGACACTTACTATGTTTTCTTTTTCATCATTTTTAGGCGTTAGTTGTATTTTTTCCACCAGTGTGAACAGGCCCCGCCTCCTTTTACCAGCTTTCCTATAAGATTGGAGCGCGCATGCATTTGTGGAAGAGATTTTAGTAAGAGCTATTGTGGCTGGGAGGTGGGAGCATGAGACTTTATGACTTTGCAAATATAGTCTCTGATTTATCGTTCTTACACACTTTTCGATACTTAGCTTTTGATTCAAAATTATTGCTCGTTTCTTTTCAGCTTGACGGTGTTCTTTTTTAGATAAATATCTGCGCAGGTAGTGCAAGCAAATCTTGATTCTATGGCAAGACAGGAGGCTCATATTATGCATTACAATCTTTACTCTGAAAACACAGCAGCAAAGAAAAAACTTTTTAAAGAAGCTGATAACGTTTCAGTCCCGGCGCACACAGGCCTCTGTGTTTGTTGGGGCTTGCTGCCTTCCGTGTCGAGAGGACCTGGGAGTACCAGGTGCTGTAATGAACAGTGCTACGGTGGCGCAGTAGCATGTTTGGGGCCTCCAGTGCTGGCGACCCGAGTTCAATGCCCAATGTGGGCAGCAGTGTTCATTTTGGGAATGAAATATATAATTGGTTAAATGTACGTCTCCTTTCAATTAAATACCACCTGGGAAAGCCAGGTGCTGCGGGCGCGCTCGGTCCCCTGTGTTTCCTTTTCTTTTCAAGCGAATATGGTCATTACGTAGGATAGCTTCTGCTGCACTTCAGAAGCAGGGTAGCTCAATGATAGAGCGTCAGGTTTTACATGCAGGAAGGCCTGGGTTTGTTTTCCCGCCAGAGCCAATACATGTTTGTTTATATTTTTTGCAAGATTATATATATTTTTAAATTAGATTTTTGAATAAGAATATTTTTTAACATATATTTTTGGAGCCCACCCGCTCAATTGCCGGATGTGCTGCCAGTCTGCAGCCTTGTTTAAGCGCTGCATATGGCATAGAGGGTTGCCTTCACTGAAGGTGTGCCATAAACCTGCTCGGTGGCAGGCTTTGCCTGTGTTCTTCTGCGAGGCAAACCCCTCATGTACTGCTGGTTCCACACCCTGCTAGGGTGAGCAGTGGAGGTGAACTTGCTCAGTGTATTCTTTTGCTAAACAATATGTTTAAGCTGTGCCTGGGGCACATTTACGTTTTTCGGATTGGCAGTAGCCCGGATAGCTCAGTAAGCATCAGCTTTTTTATAAGGGGCCAGGGTTCGGACCCATGTTGGGGCGTAACCCCGCTTCCTTGGGCATTTTATATTATTTGTATTTAGTTATTTATTTAGTTCTTTAAAGAAAAAAGTAGGTGGTTGTAAACAGACCCATAGGGGGGTTGTACCTTCCTCTATAGCCATCACTCAGGTGTTAACCTTTGTCGTTTTAGTTAAATTCTGTCACCCTTTACATTAGTTAGTGTCAGGACAACTCAGTCCGTTTCCTTAGGCATTTCTTTCCCCAATAACAATTGCTTCCTCAGTAACCGTGTTGATTAAGTTTACTGAGTTTTCTCTCGACATGAGGAGGAGAAAAATGACCCTTTATGTCCCTATTGAGGGCTGCAGGGCTTGATGTGCAGATGGGGTTTATCTGCTCGGCAACTCCAAGTCCTCTCGTTAAAGGGTGGTGTGATTTCCCTTACTATTTGTCCCAATAGGACATTCATTAAACAGTTTTGACTATTGGTGGGGACAAGGTCAGCTCAAGGGTAACTGTTCAGTTTTGTTGCAAGGCAACGTTGAGCAACCGGGTTCTGACTTGGATGGAGTGTTTGGAAACACTTGCTGGTATCAGAGGGAAGGGTTACCAAATAATAACTTGCTGGAGCCCACCCCATGGTTTTCCTCCCAAAGCTTGGCCTGTTTTCCGCTAATACGTCTAGCGGTGTGTTACAATTTCTCCTCTGCTCGAGGAGTACAAGCATGGTTCTGTACCCTCAAGGGAGTTGTTTAGTTTCTTTCATTCTATTTTTCCTACAGCACAGCGAATATTGTGCTTGCTTTCAAATCTGTGCAGAGCCTACTGATGCAGGTTCCTAATTTTGGAAGGGTCTAAATCAGCCTTTCATCCTGCTGAGATCGATAAGCGAACATCTCACACCACATACCATTGGTAGTAATAATAAGCAACACTCAGATGCCTGAGGGTTCGTAGCACTATATAAGTGCTATTTTGCGATGGGCAATGTGCTTCATTTTTTTCCTTCCCCTGATCCCCAGAGAGGCCAGTCAGCTTTGCATGCATACGGGGGCTCAGGCCTCAGTGTTTGAAGGGACAGTGGTCCCAGTATTATTTCACAACCTTTCACAACGATAATTATCCCAAAGTCACCCCCCCCCTCCTACCCCCCACTCCCCTCCCCGCACTCTTTCAGGGGGGGTGCTTCATAATGTTACACCTCTTGGAGTAACACCTGATGGTTTCTGTTTTTCCTTTAACAGGAGTTCTGGCTCATGACCAGTGCAGAGCTCGCACTGGGCATTTCCCTCCCGTCAGTTTACTTTCCTTTGCACCAATTTCCTGGTATTTCACTAAGTTAAGCGGAGCCCCTTCCACAGTCATGGGGTTTGGTTAGAAGTGCAAGAGTCCGGGGCGTGGCCTGGAGCCGACTCGTCTGGAATGTCTTCCTGAGAGCTCCCGTCTGGCCCAATGCGCCTTTCCATAAAATCCCTGTTTCCACACTCCGTTTTCTGCCGTGATTGAAGCCACCGGTTGGTGAACCTCCCCTGCACCCACCGACCGAGTGGGTCCCGGTTTCATCCCGAGACTGCCGTGGTAGACCTCTCAACAGCCCCGGGGCCCACTCAGCAGTAAAATGGCCGCCACAGCTTTGAGAGCCGGAGGCCACCGAGGAGGGGGGGGAGCGGACACAGAAGCCCTGCCGATCGGCAACCGTAAGACATGATCCGGCGTGTGCCCGCTCGTCGCCTACCGCTGAGTCCCACTGCCTCTGGACCCAACCCCCAGCCTCCCCCGTCAAGCACTGCCCGAAACAACATTGCGCCCTAGGAAACGAAGGCGGCAACCCTGATTCTCGCCGGCCGAGACGCGGCCGCTGACCGCTATCTTCGTTCCTGAGCTCCTGGTTTGGACAGATCAGCTTTGCTCACGCCGAGGCCATCTACCCTCACTCGTACCACCACAGGCACCCTCCGAGCTCCCTACAGCGTCAGCGAATGCGGGTGTCCCCACGAGAACCTACGGCATCCGAGCCTGACGTGAGTGGGCCCCGTCCACGCCCGAAACAGAACTGCTCCCCGGGCAGAGATACAGCCAACTCTCCTCCCCCGCCCGTCGGCCGGGACGCAGCTGCTGGACAGTCCCCATCCCTCCCGAGCCCGATATCAAACGGCGCTGCTTGCCACACAGCCAGCCTGCCTCCACGCATACTGCCCACCGCAGGAGGCCATCAGCTTTCCCCATCGCCACCGGAGCCCGACTGCCCTGATATCGGCCGGCTATCAAGCCCGCCAGGAGTGCGCGCGCTCTGAGCCCACCCACAGGACTGCATCAGATCCACGGAGAATCCGACTCACGGGCCTCCCTCTCTCTTCTCAGGGACATCGCAAGCAGTGGTACAGCCACCTAATCACAGCGCTACCTGCCTGGACTAACTCAACGGTCCAGTGTCCTAGGTCCCGCACTACTGCTCCCGCAGCTCCAGCACCTCCAGGCCCGGCGGCCATCTTGCGGACCAGAGCCCGGAGCACCCACCACAGCAACGGGCCCTCCTGCCCCCGACACATCACCACCGGAGTGCGCCCTGGTTCGCCTCCCCCTAGCCGCCCCAACCACTAATTCAACCACATCCAGGCCAACTGCCACCCGCTCCTCATAATTCCTGGCCCCCTTCCTGGACTATCGCTCCATAGACCTGCAGGGGTTGCTACCCCCAACATCCTCCCAGGCTGCTCCTGGTGGCAGGAACTCCACGTAATCACTACAGCTGCATAACACCCCAGCACCGCGGTCGGGAGGTAAGGAGTCGGGGGGAGAGCGGGAGGGCAATCTACCCACCCTGGGGGTGTGGCGGAGCGGAGCCTCGCGGACTTGCTGGCCTGACTTTCTGGGCCCTATATCACCAGATCCCTCCTGACCCACCTGGGATTCCGGCGCAGCCACTACCCCATTTACTGCGCCTTCACACCTCCGGTACAGACAACTTCCGCTATTGGACTCAGGGACCCAGCCCTAGAATCTCCCGAGCATCTCATAACCTCGCTAATACTGAGCTACTGCCACTCTCCGTAATCCCCCACGACAATGTCTAAAAGCGGGAAGGCACCTAAACAATCGGACATTATCACCCTCATATCTTCCGCTGCTGCCGAAAGAGCTAAGAAAGCCGACCCTCCGGGGGATACTATCAAAAATAGCACTCCACCAGCCACAGAAACAGATCCCACTCCGCCTCAAGCTGCAACCAAGGCGGACCTCCAAGAGCTATTAGTAGCCCTAACCAGGGAAATCCAAAAAAGCTCTGAGGAAATTACTAAAAAAATAAACACACTGGACAAAAGAATGGGGGAAGTGGAGCATCGGACCGCCGAAATTGAATCCGAAATCTGTGACCAAAGATTTGAAGATGAACATAACAAGGACCGGATAGCTGCCCTCGAAGCAAGATGTACTATCCTTGATGCAAAACAGGAGGATTTGAAAAACCGATCAAGGAGGAACAACATTAGAGTCCGAGGTATCCCAACCACTATCCCGGAGCCAGACCTGAAAGCTTACATATCGGATCTCTTTCGATTCATCATCACCCTCCCAGACACTTCCCCACTAGAATTGGACTGGGTGCACAGAACTACTCCAAGAAAAACCTCAGCGCTCCCCCCGGATGATTGGCCAGAATACACTTCTTTCAGATAAAAGAGGACATTATGCGAGAAGCAAGGCAAATGAGACAGATCACCTTCAGAGGGTCTACGATCTCTCTTTACCAAGACCTAGCGAGCACAACAGTCTTGAAACGGAAAGCAATGCGACCCCTGACAACCTGGCTACAAGAAAAGAAAATCCCATATCACTGGGGATTCCCCACTTCAGTGAAATTCAAATGGGACGGAACACAGAGACAAATACAGTCCTTGAAAGAGGCGGAGAAACTCATGGGCATAGGCAGTACCGACCCCAGCGCCGAACCTGAAGAGTCAGCTCACCCTCCCCGAGACGATTCCCCAGGAGGGTCATGGTCCAAGTCCAACAGACGGCGCAGACTCAGAGGCCCCCCGAAAAAAGACGGCGACAGGGGCTGAGCACACAGCAGCAGCTCCCCGGTGCGGGAAACAATGGTTCCCTCAAGCAATGTTCTCCCAAGGCCAAATGAGACCCCTCTGATACCATTGTAAGCAACTCACACGCACCGATACAGAGATGTGCCCTCCGACGAGCTTGCCCCCGGTTCATCTCGACGGCCCAGTTGGTCACACCGAGCGCATTGGTGCCACAAGTTCCCCAGTGGCAGTAGGTAGAAGTTCCATCTACCAGTTCAACGTTGGGAAAGGAGAAAAGGCACAGAAAGAAGTACGAAAACTTACAAGAATGCTTTATTCAGTACGGTTACTCACCGTTCCCAGAGTCATCCAAGGACTCTGCAGCACAACATGCAACAACATACGAAAACAAGCCCACAATTCATTACTCTCAACAGGCCTTATTCAAACCCCACAGATCAGTCCAGGGATAAATTCCACGATACAGCCTCATCGCAACGCCGCCAGAGATGACTAATACAAGCGAGTTAAGATTTCTCTCCTGGAATATTCAGGGGATGAACTCACCAAGAAAACGCAGATCGGTAGAGCACCGCCTGAGTCAACTGGCCGGAGACATCGTCCCACTGCAAGAAACGCTTCTACTCGCAGAGGATGAACGCCGCATAAAATTCAAGAGATACAAACAGTCCTTCTTCGCCACTTCTGGCTCAAAGAAAAGGGGGGTGGTAATTCTTCTCAGCGACAAAATTCCACTACTCAACATCACTATAAGAAGAGACCCAGAAGGCCGTTACCTGCTTCTCAAAGGCACCTTCGAAGAACTTCCCATCACGCTAGCCTCAATTTACAGCCCCAATTCCTCCCAAAGCAAGTTCTTAAACAACATCCTACCAACAATCCTATCATTCTGGGAAGGCCACCTATTCATCGGCGGAGATTTCAATACCATCCCTAACCCACTGCTAGATAAAACTCTCCCCGCCACGAATAATGATTACGTGCAGGCCCTTGCCTTACTTAAGTTGTTCAGAGAAACAGAGACAGTAGACGCATGGAGAATACAAAATGGCAACACAAGAGATTACACACATTTCTCCAACGTTCATAAGGGATACTCAAGAATTGACTTAATTTTAATCCCCGGCATCCTATTCCCATGTGTCATCAACACGGAAATCCACACACGCATGATCTCCAACCACTCCCCGATATCTGTAAACCTAGCTATCTCAGGCCAGAAAGCCCCCCTCAAAGATACTGGAAACTGAATGATTCACTCCTTCTAGACATTAGTATAAGGGCCAAAGTGGAGGACTCATTGATAAAATACTTTGAAGAGAACACCACACAAACATCTCCCATCAGTATAATCTGGGACGCAATGAAAGCGGTGGTTAGGGGTGTACTAATAGGGGCCGGAGCAGAGCATCGAAGGATATCAAACATAGCCTCCTCCAAACTGGAAAAAGAAGTAGCCCTCCATGAATCACAGCTAAAAACGCAATACTCGAGGAAAACCGAGCGAGTGCTGAGGAAGGCAAAAACGACCTTGGAAATGCACTGCGCTGACCGGACAGCCAAGTCCTTAGCGTACACAAAGCAATTTTACTACGCCAAAGGAAACAAAGCAAATAGGATATTAGTACAGAAGCTAAAAGCGCTCCGTAGTCGGAACAACATACTCAAATTACGAGGGGGAAATGGGAAACTGCTCTTCTCCCAGTCGGAGATAATAAACAAACTATTGAGATACCATACCTCTATAATGTCCAGCGATCCGTTAAAACTAAAAGGTCTACCAGAATACTTAAACGCACTACCGCCCCGCAATACGGACCACATGGAACATCTGGAGGCTCCCATCGGAGATGAAGAAATTATCGAAGCCATCAAAGCTCTCAAACCCTCCGCGCCAGGCCCAGATGGCCTAACCGCAACCTTCTACAAAAGATTCGCCAGAGTCCTTGCCCCACAACTATCTGCCTTGTTCAACTCCTTCCTATCCACGAAAACCGTCACTAAATCCATGGCTGAATCAACCAAGATCCTGCTCCACAAACACGGAAAAGACCCTGAACTGCCAGATTCCTACCGACCCATATCGCTCCTGAACAACGACGGGAAGATCTTTGCCAAAGTGCTAGCCAGAAGACTGGGCCCGACCCTTCCAAGCTTAATCAACCGTGACCAAACAGGATTTATCCCTGGCAGAGGGACCCATGACAACATACGGCGAGCACTAAACCTAATTGAATGCGCTCATAAATCCAAAACAAAAATGGCTGTAATTTCACTAGATGCCCACAAAGCCTTTGATCGAGTGGACTGGGGATACATTCACGAGGTCCTCCAACGCTTCGGCTTTGGCCCGAACTTCACATCATGGGTCATGGCCAACTATCAAATCCCCACTACACAACTCTGAGTTAATGGCACGAGATCCGAACACATCCGTATCACGAAAGGCACTAGACAGGGCTGCCCGCTCTCGCCCCTGGTCTTCACCCTATCCATGGAACACTTCGCCGCCAGAATCAGACAAAGTGAAACCATAAAAGGTATCCAGGTGGGAAACCGCGAGTATAAAATCGCACTCTATGCCGACAACGTCATGTTAACTATGACAGACCTCCCAGTCTCCCTGGGGACCCTATGGAAAGAGATCGAGACGTTCGCCACCATGTCAGGATTTAAAGTCAACCTAACAAAATCCTCAGCATTACCCATCAATCTATCTCACATAGACGAGTCCGCACTCGTGCCACTCTCACCAATTCCCTGGGCCAAAGATGCCATATAATACCTCGGAGTGCAGATCACCGGAAATCCAACGCGCCTATACTCTAAAAACATTCCACAATTACTCTGCGCTCCGCAAAATGATCTCAAAAGATGGAAACAACAAGAAATCTCAAGGTTCGGGCGAATCTCAGCAGTGAAAATGAACCTGATACCCAGATGGCTATATCAATGTGCATCTCTACCACTACAAATACCACCCCATGCCATAAGAGCACTACAGAAGAAATTAATGGAATTTGTAAGGGGAGGGAAGAGGCCCAGGATCAACAAGCGAATCATGATGAAAGGCAAGCCACTTGGTGGAATGGGTGTCCCTGACCTTGCCGGATATTCGCTAGCGGCTCAACTATCCCACGCCTTCGCCTGGGTGCAAGAAGTAGACCCCCCGTTATGGCGTCAAATTGAAGAATCCTGGTGCCCGGTCCCACTACATGATCTCCCACACTTGCCAACACTAAAACCACAACCCAATTCAGGGCCACTATCTGCCACGACCATCACAACCCAATGCTGGAAAACCGCAGCGCGGAAATGGGGACTTCGCAGCTACCTGGGACCCATGTCCCCCATCTGGAACAACCCAGACTTCACCCCTGGAAACCCACCTAGAGACTTCCACGCATGGATAACAGGGGGCCTGGCAAAAACCAGCGACTTCATGGAAGATGGCTCCCCCATCACCTTCGAGAGATGCAAAACAAAATTCGGAGTGGGTGAACGGGAAAGATTCTGATACTCGAAAATTATGCACTGGTTGTCCCACAGAAGGACTCGGGACAAATGCTCGAGAGAACCAACAGCCCTGGAGCTCACGTTAACATCCCCGACCAACAAAGGCAGAATATCCACCTTATACCGGCTCCTAGACAGATCGGATCCAGCAAAGAAAGAAAGATATATGACGGAATGGGAAAGGGATATTGGCCGGGAGATAGCAGTAGAAAGCTGGGAACAAATTTGGGCCAGACTACATAAGAGCTCACAATGCGTCAAGAATAAGGAAGGAGGCTACAAACTGTGCTACAGATACTACATCACCCCCACCCAAATCAATAAAGCCAACCCGGACTTTCCCGCCACATGCTGGCGAGGTTGCCAAGCCCCCGGATCCCTCTACCACTTAGTATGGACATGCCCAAAGGCAGAAATATATTGGAAATAAGTGCTGAAGCACTTTAAGGAAATATCTGGCCTCTCAATCCCATGGGACCCAGGAATTTCAGGCCATATCTCCCGCCTCTGCAACCACCTACTACTGGCCGCGAAGATTGCAATGGCACGATTATGGAAAGACAAAAATGGTCCCTCGATTGCCCTATGGTGGGCCAAATGCTGGGAGATTGCAGTATCAGAAAAAATCTCTGCAATTCGCTCGGACTCCTTAAATAGAACCCTGAATATATGGGACCCATTCCTTGACTACGCGGCCAAATACCCAGCCCTCACCAGGAGGCATCCGCTCACCAGATTGCTCCAATGCAGCCCCCTCTGCTAACCCCTGACCGGACCCCGAACACTCCAGAACATAGGGGAACATTCACCCAGAACTTGTCCGCCCAACTGCCAAACCCAGGAACCTCCCACCTTCTCCTCCACTCTACAACTCACAATAGACTATAAAGGCTCTAATTAATGCTTATATTGGCATGTATTGCATTGTTGCATGTAATATTTTATCTTGTAAAATCAAGAAAATGTTGTTGGAAAAAAAAAAGAAGTGCAAGAGTATTTATTTTAAAGGTGTAAGCAGGGCTTCAGTGTGGTCCTCAAGGTACCCTTCTTCTGGGTTGCAAGGTTTCCGCTTAGATAAGTGAAGGAGGTTTTATCTCCTCCTATGGGAAGGCACAATATCCCTAGGTGGGGTAGAGGGTCTGGGAGTGCTGCTCATCTTGCATCCAAGTTATTACGCCCCTCTATCACAGGGCGTTCCAACGTCTCTTCATTAACTATCTCTGAGGGTGTCTGTCAGTGTGATTGCCAGAGGGCTGGGATATATTTAGTTAATGACTGGGTTCTCTTAGCCACCTGCATGGCAGGTAGACCTTTTGGGTTCTCACGGGAGACTGTTCTGCAATAAGGTGCCAGCAGAGGGTGCTGGGGGTTTCAAGATTCTTCAGATTTGCTAAGATAGAGGTTAGTCCTCCTCTGGTAAGCAACTTTATTTTAACTGTTTAGTGACCAGTTTCTTTGCAGTTTACAGTCTTTCTTAAGACTATGGAATTTAGTGGATCATCCTTCGGTTAGTTTATGATCCTCTAGGGAATTTATCAACCATGGGGGAGGGGATAAGGTCCAAGCACCTGGCGCATCTACAAGGGGGTTCAAGTATCACTATAATGGTAGTGATTGGATGTAAGATACACTTTTCTCCTTGCCAAGTTCGGTCTCTTAAGGGTCAGGTTTTGTAAATATCTTCCTTTTGTCATGGTAGCAGAGTCCTTCTTCAAGAGATCAGGAGGTCTGAGGGTCTCCGTCTTGGCGGTTTGACAGGTTTAACTCTTCCTGGTGTTTCAAGGACTTTTCTGGAATATCTCTTGGTCATCAGGGTCCCCTAGTTGGGTCTTTTCTTAGTTGGATGTTATTTAACGCTAGCTGCTGGGTTTCAGGTGGGGCCCCTCTCTTCCATGCAGCTTCTGCCTCCAGCAGACATACCTTTTCTTAGTATACACATATGACTGGGGACAATTGTGTGTTAAAGACAGGGCTTGGAGTAGACATTTCTGGTACACAAGTCTATTGCAAGTCTATTGCAAGTCTATTGCTTTTTAGCTCCAGGGGGAATTGGCGCATCTTCCCAGTTTATTTTCTTGCAGTTGATACTGTTATGCCTTATTAGACAGTTATTGAGGCAGCCTAGCCTTGGGAAATACTTTTGCAATCAGTTCATTGATCAAATGAAAACATTTAAAACACTTTCTTCTCCTATTATTATTGTATTGTCACTATTGTATTGATCATGTTGTACTACTGGGATGCAAGTGCTTCAAACTTGCATAATATGAGTCTCCTGTCTTGCCATAGAATGACTAATCTCCCACACTAGCGTGAGAAGGGGGTTTAGATTCTATTAAAGACAAGGAGGCGAGTATTATAACACCCACCCACCCTTGATATGATATGGCATTTATGGCACGCCTATACACAGGTGTTTCCAGAGAGAGCATTCTTTGGTTTGTTGTTATTCCCATCCACCCACCCTTCTTTGGTTTGTTGTTCTTCCCATCGACCCACCCTTCTTTGTTTGTTGTTCTTACAGCTACGAGCTGAGGCTCTGTTCAGGAATGTGGCTCACAGTTACAAGATGTGGAGAGTGTGTGATACGGGAGCCTCGCTGGATTTGTCTTCATAATTTATCATCTGATCTGTGCAATGGACATCTGGTTCAAGACAGCTACAGAAAGAGGAGCTGGGTTTGGAGTAAAGGACTTATATAAAGGAGGTTCCCTGCGCATTCGTCTCCTGCAGGGCATGACCTGTCCTCCATGATGGATTGGGGAGTGACAAACATTTTTTTGTTTGTAAATGTTTTTTCTTTGCTGTTGTGCTTTCAGAGTAAAGATTGTAATGCATAATACTCGCCTCCTTGTCTTTAATAGAATCTAAAACCCCTTCTCACGCTAGTGTGGGGGATTAGTCATTACGGTCCACGATTACTTGTATATTTGTATGCTGCTACGTTAACAGTTTAAGCAAAGAAAGTGCCTGTCAAAAACAGTAATGCAGACTAAAGCTCAGTCTCGACTAAAATCAAACCGCAAATTGCGAGTAATGAGGCAGACTCATTACTAGCAGTGGAGCAAATTCCATCTAACCTGCCTTTGAGACCTACAAGTAATGTTAGTAATACGTGGATTGCTAAATCCTCTGAGATTGTGAAATTGACCCCCGTTAAAAATTCAGGAATGACAAAAGGAGGAATGGGAGTTCGGAAAGCTAAGGCTGATTTTACAATTTTTGCGTAATCCACTGGGATTACGCTTTCTAACTTAGTCTCTCAACCCTTTAAGACAAAGAGCAAGAATATTAAATCTGTCTCTTCCTCGAATCATGCTGCAACAAAACAATTTATTCAAATTGTGTCTACTCCAAGAAACTGAAATTGTAAAACTAGATTTGTACCCTTACTGTTGTAACTATAACCACAGGGATTCAAGAACAGCAGGTCAAAGCAATTGTTTGGCCTGATTTCTCGAACTGTTTAGAAAAGACATGAGTTGCTTAATCTTAGCAATCACAGAGTTAATCTAAACATCTCAATGAAACAATACAACATTTAAACCAAAATTAGAAAAGAAATATATTTGAAAGGTAAAAACATTCAACATATTTTGAAACAAATTATAAACAAATAGTACAAGTCTCATCTTTTTGAGGCATTAAAGGACAAGTAGAAACAACTCAAAACAAATGATGCTTCAGATACAGATCTATAACAAGAACAAAGAATACAAGCATGTGCAAGTTCATAAAAAATTCATAGCATCATGAGTTCCCCTTATTCGGTACATTAGTTCCTCATTAGTAGGGCTAAAGTTTTTGATGCGAAAGTCAATGAATTATACAGGGTCTTTCGATGCAAGATGTCTGATTAATTGGCAACGTGGTTGGGTGCTAGTTGGTAACAGAGATTCCAACAAGCTGGAGTACAGGTATGCCACTATTCCCTGTAGTCATCACGTTTCGGCGGTCGGGGATGGAAATGCAAGCCGCCTTTATCAGGGCTCCAAATCAGGGACCCTGTATAGGAAGACAATAGTGTGGTGTGAGTGGGTTGAGAGCCACGAATGCCTTAATTAATAGGGCATATCAGCGTTGGATTGAGCAGTCGGCCAATCGGCCCGTGGCCGATAAGAATTGGAGCTGACTGGAATGTGGGCCGGTTTTATTTAGCACTTAGGGGCCGCAGATTTATCAGTCATGCACACACGCACACATAATAAATCAATTGTGGCCATTAGCATTTCCACTCTCAGCTGCCTCTGCTCTCAGCCTGATGGTGCTGGGTGGGGCGAACACCGCCACAGTTTTTTTGGCACCGGAACTCATCATGGCTCTCTGTGCGCATCGCACGGGGTGGAGGCATTCATCAAAGAAAGTTTAACACTTAAAGTGTTAACTTTCTTTGATAATGCAATCCATTATCCCGTGTTGTGTCAGTAAGCCAGCCATCCGCGGCCGCCTCCGCCTGCATGGCGCCAGGCAGGAGGCAGCCTGCCGCGCTCTCTCAAAACAACAAATTGCGGGTGGGGGAGGGTTGGGAATAGGTGGGGAAGGCAGGGAGAGGGCGTGGCGGAATGAAGCAAAGTTCAGCTTCTGTGTGCGTAATCAGAGTCCACTGTGTTTCTCAGGGCGAGGACAGCGATTCCGTGCCTAACTGGGCATTTAGACAGACTGCTCGCCTGGGAGGGCCCGTTGGAGATTCTTGTAGTAGCTCAGTAAGTGCTTAAAGGGGTGCCGCAGCGTGGGGGTATGCTGCTTTTGAAAAATGTTGTATTACAACCTCTCGCTTGCAAATGTCTGCATTGTCTGGTGAGAAAGCTCAGTGGGTTCATGTGGCTCCTTCGACGTTCTTTTTGCGACTGTTTCAACGTGTGAGTTTCTCTGAGATTTTTGAGTAAAGGGCAGCCAGGTCCCATGCCCAAAAGAGTAGACTAATATGTTTATCCTTAGTTATAACAGCATTCGATTACAATGCCCATTATAAAATCTCTAGAGCAGCTAGATTGGCAGGACACAGTCGAGTCCATAATCCGGGCATGAACGTTGGTCAACCTGTTAAAATGTATTAATATGAATAGGATGAAAACCGGTGAGTAGTGTTTAATGGCAACAACGTTCTAGCGCAGAGAGGGTTCAGATGGGCACAGGGAATGCTCTGCTGCCAAGGATTACACATGGGCAAAGAGATTTTTTGTTGTGAGGGTTTCAGATGGACGCACAGATTACCCTATTGCCGAGTGTAAAACTGGGCACAGAGATTATTTATTGGCGAGGGTTACAGCTGGGCACAGTAATTAGGCTATTGCTGTGGGTTGAAGTTGGCACAGACATTAGCCTATTGCCGCTCGTACAACTGGGCACAGAGTATATTCAGCTGCCAAGGGAGAACGCTGGGCACCGAGGTGGCTCTGCTGCCCAGGTTAAAGAGGGCAAGGGGGTTGCTCTGCTGCCGAGGTTAAAGAGGGCACATGGGTTGCTCTGCTGCCGTGCTTTGAAACTGGAGACAGGCTGTGGATTACAGTTTGGGATGCATTTAGTGATTACCCTCCCAGTTAACGATTGTAATGGCAATTTGTACGAGGCACCGTTAAAACTGGCGATATTCTTGCGTCTGCTGTATACGCATGTATATTTTGAAGAAGAACTGCCGTCGTAGTTTAAGGCCAGAGTACACAGGATGTTATGGGATGGGAGGCACGAGGCGGTGGTTAAGCTGTGGCACAGTGACATACATTACACTCTAACATGGAGGGCCAGAAGGTGATCCTGGTTTATTATTGATTTTCAGTTTATCTGTTAGGCACTGCATGTGAACAGTCATTTCATAGCTCCCCAAGGGAGAAGCAGCGCAGGGGGAAGGGATGAGGGTGGGAAGTTATCATGAAAACCTTGAAATAATCGGATCAGGTGCAGCGGGAGAGGAAAGTGCTTCAAAAGGGCAGGTAATGCAATGTGTAAGTGTCGGCAGATCAGTGCAGAACAAATCAATAAGTACAGACGAAATAAAACAGAGCAAAACAAAAGGGCAGTGAAGTACGATATCTGAAGGAATTGGGGCAGCAGCAGAGAGCATTCAGCCAACAGGGTGCGCAGTCCAGTCAAGGGGACACCTGCCAACTGTTCTTCCTCTCCTAAGGCTGTCCCGAATAAGGCCCTTTCTTAGCTGGAGGTGGTTCTCCTCCGATCTGAGTGATGGGGCAAGGCCTTTGTACTTCTTTCTCCGCCCGGCCTTTGCTTCACCCAGAAAGAAAGAGTGGGAAGGGGAGATCGCAGCGGTTGGGGCGTGCCGCGGATAGATTTTCATGTACCGGGCCCAGCGAGGGTAAATGGCATCCAGGGGAGCGGTCATCTGTGTGCCCATTGATGGTGGTATAGTGACCAGGGTGTGGGCACAAGAAGGGTGCCCATCTATAATTAGGCACCTGCCTCCTCCCCATGCTTTGCAATGCATTAAGGATTGTTTGTTTGTCTGTCCTCCTGTGTGTTATGCAGCACTTAATGTCAATTTCGCAGCAATATGGACACAGAAGTACGTGCATTTTATATGGTGTTCTTGCGCTTATGTGCCTACAAGTGAAGTGTGACTCCAAACATGCACTACACTTGACCAAGAGGTCCTTCACCAATTTCCTGTCCTCGCTCTGTATAGGAAGTTGTGTCCAGCTCGCTGCTTAGGGAAATTCACTTCAGCACAGGGGTCCACGGTTGCTCATGTGAGGCCATGACACAGAGTCTGCTTTCACTTGTAGCTCTTTTAAAATGCATGTATTTATATGCAATATAATGCAATATGCAAATAGTGCTAGCATGTTTGAATTACAGAACCATTTCAGAACCCAGTGGTCAGGCAAGCAAAGTCAGGAGCTGGGCAGAACAGAATCAGGACACGTCATGCGCCAACTATATAGTCTGATGACGGACAGACATTTTTGAGGTATAAACACACATATTTAGAGGAAGCTAGAAGCGCCTTGTGTAAGGGGAGAGGAATTGTAAAAATACTTAAATGGATATGTTACGAGAACCCAGACTCTGTGGCTCAGTGTAATAATAGCAATTCCATGCATCTGGATGCTTCACGGTAATATTGCCTGTTATTATTACCCAATATAATGGTACTCAATTTATCAATCTTGGAGCCGCAGGTGAGACATACTGTCCCTCTGGAGATGTGGGTTCGACCAGCGCTCTGTTGCATGGACCCTGAAAAGTAGATGCACACAGGCGCATGCGGCCCAATTTGCACCAGACGTGCAGATGAACTTTACTGGTCTGCCCTTAAATCTCAGTTACAAGATTAATGGTATCAACACCACACTACAGAATAATTGCTGATTTTACCATAGCCGATATGATAGCTCAGTGAGTTGAGCGCTCACTGCTGCGATGAGTGTGTGATCTGCAGGTTGCAGGTTCGAACCATCTCCGCCTTTCATCCTTCTGAGGTCGATTTTAAAAAGTACCAACACAGGTTGGGTGATATTGTATGCATATTTGTTCTATAAAAAAGAGCTTAAGCGTAAGTGCTATACAATAACATATTATAATTTGGCCTTGGACGTAACAGTAAAGTTCATCTGCACGTCTGGTGCAAATTGGGCCGCATGCGCCTGTGTGCATCTACTTTTCAGGGTCCATGCAACAGAGCGCTGGTCGAACCCACATCTCCAGAGGGACGTCTGCTTGCATTCACAGTAATTTGACAATATGGATCTATACACACAGATATTAATGATACATATGGTGATCCATTCTTTTATGAAATGTATATCACATTAGTGAAATCATAACCATATTTTTCGTAGTGTACTTAGGAACAATGCTATTTGATGCCACTTCCTGTTTTGTCAAGGGGTGAAAGGTTGTGTTAATTCCACCCCTGCACCTCAGAGCTGTGGACCCTGTCACAGACCTGTATGCAAAGTTATGTTATTTCATGAGTTGTGTTGTAATGTAACAGACACATGAAACCTCCATAAGCAGAATTTTCTGGAAAGTCATGAATTGACGGGATTCACGAATCACGGATGATGGTTTGAGGGCCACTTTTTTGAGGCGCCGGGTGGGCCACTTTTTTGAGGCGAGGGGTGGGCCACTTTTTTTTTTATGTCCGGGCCTATTTCTAGTCCCAGTCCGACCCTATGGGCCTTGGGTAGTTCTGTGTTTTCACGCTGTGAGCCAACTGGGTGTGATTGGAATGCCTATTAAAGACCGTTGGCTGCCCGTGCTCAGGTGCGGATAATTGATGATTGCAGCACGGGCAGGCACAGCGTTCGTTTGACGGAGCTCTGGGGAATTCATGAAGCGGGAGGAATGCTGAGATAAGGATATGTGGCAGGATCAATGGGAGATGAGTTCAAAGGGACGGCAGTTGTATGCAGTGTGTAGGGAAGTGCGGGTTCGGGCGTTTGAGGAGGGGTAGAGTTGACATGAAGAGAGGAAACTATTTTGAATCGCCTTAGGGTGGGGGTCATGCGGGGTTGGCGGGATGGAAGTGTTTGATGGGTAGAGTTACATCAGCGGCGTGTGTGGCTTGCGGGTGCCCAGAGACTGTGCATCATTATATGTTGGATTGTGTGAAGTTTGATGTGCAGCGGGAATTACTCAGAGTCCGGATGAGTGGCATTGGGGTGGTTGTACAGGGATTATCTGATCTGTTCAGTTGGAAAAGAGGGGTGGTGAATGAACAGTGTAGGTTCCTGATTCAGTTTGTGCAGGAGACGGGGAAGTGGGATGAGATCTAGTGGAGGTTGATGGCTGATTGGTGCTCTTTTTGGCGAACATCATCTTAATAGATGGAAATCGCTGGCTTCAGATTTCTGGAGTCATCCTAACAAGAAGAAGAAGAAGAATGCTGAGATTATGCCTGGCCGGCGGCGGTGAGAGGTAGCAGCACCAGCAGCAGCAGCAGACGCTGGTTTACTTGAATGGAGGCTTGCTAGGTAGTTCCCCGGCCGCTTCATTTCCATGGCGACCGGGTGTCGTTACGAGGCACTCGGGCATTCAGATAAGTGTTTCTTAAACCCCTATCTCCTGATCAATGCTAGCAGTTACCTCTTACACACATTAGACTAATGAACTTGGGTCTTGCAGACTGAATTCTATGGCACGACAAGGAGGCTCATATTATGCCAAACAATCTTTACTACTGATCAAATAGCAGCAAAGAATTTTTTTTGTAAAACAATAACTTTTCGTTTAATACAGAAAAAACACTGAAACTCATATGCACATTAGTGCAGGAACCCAGTCTAAAATGGGGCTAAGCACGAGCCCATGAACCAATCAGGATGAACCCACCCCCATAAATGTCCTTTCCTCTAATCACAAATCCTCTTTCTTTGCTGCTGACGCAACAAGATAAGTCTTATTTGTTACACGCTAGTCCTTACTTTCTGTGAGGGGGTTTTTGATACGTTGTATCTGTGTGTAAATTGTATCTTTGATTGACTTTGAGATAGTGTTCGCTTGTTCGAACGTTGGGGAGCTTTCAATTGTCTGTGTGACCGCTCGGCATGAGGCGTTAGCCTCACCTCAGTCACGCCCAGAGTCGGCCCTTTCTTCTGTCCTCCGTGCCCCCTCCCCTCCTCCTCCCACTTATTTGGCATTTTCTGTTCACCTGCTCGGCGAATTTTCATCAAGCTGCAGCGCTACGTGCGCACCCTTTCCCGGCTTTGGTTTTGCGCCTGCTCGTGCCGTGTCACGTTACACAGGAGCGCTCACCCTGTTGAGGAGCAGCTCGAGTGTGTTACCGCTCAGTCACAGAGGTGATTGACAACGTTACGTTTGCCTGTTCGGCGTTCAATGCAAGTGACTGCCTCAGGCAGCAATTGTTTTTTCCACATTACTTCGCGTTGCTCGGGTGAGTTTGTTATGTTTATGTTCGTATTATTTTGGGTATTGCCTGCTTGGTTCCGGTTTCAACCTGGACTCATTTTATAATATACAAGTAATTTTTTTCCACAGTACTCAGGTGGAATTTACAGGCCTGCTTGGCCTTCTGATTTGTCAGTGACAGTTGGGGTTTGTTTATATTCCCATTGCTCAGCCATGCAGTCAACTAACAGGGCAGAGGGGGTCCCTTTGGTGGATGCCAGCACCCAGGTTAAGGCTGATTCAAAGAAAAGTGATAGACCTAATGAGGATTCTAGAGTTAGGGGGTTGGGGGAGGCTTCCCTGGTTCCACCCCCGTCTGTCTCCAAGGCTATAAGGGATTCCATGGATTCAGCCCTATTGAATTTAAATTCAACTTTGGCCTCTGCATTTGATAGGTTAATTAATAAAATTGCCGACTTCCATTCCAATACTGTTCAGGGTAAGCATTTGCAAGGGCAACTAAACCCGGCCCAGAGTTCTCCCTCTTCCCTTGACTCCCCGGTTAGATCCTTGAAGCGTAGGTTCGGGGAGGGTATTGCTCAGTCTTCAGCCCCAATTAGGGTTACCTCTACTCCTCTATCATCTTCTGACACTTCTGAAGATTCAGATTCCCCGCCTAAGAGGCGTAAAAGGAAGGTTTCATCTGTGGGGATATCCCAGACAGCTGAGCAGCAGTTGTTGGATGACAGTGGGGTTCTATTTTTCGATCCCTCTCTCATACACCACCCTAGATCAGCGGAATGGCACCCTTCGGAGACGGTATCCGCGTTTCTCCATCATTGGGTCAGGAGGCCTCTTCCGAGCGAAGACAGGAATAAGTTAAGATCAGAATGTCCCTCGCCTGTTATTCCTGACAAGGTGGCTATGACCCCAGTAATTGATCAGTCTATGGTGGCTTTCTTGTCCCAGAGGGGAAAGGACCCAAAGAAGGGGGTTGACGGGGCACTCTGGGGTTGTCAAGAAAAGCTGTTGGACATGTAAGGGCCCTTGACCCAGATATTCGAGTTGGCGGAGGAGGCCGCCATTAACAAATCACAGATCGATGTCCAGGCGCTCAGGGGCCAGTATATCCAGAGAGAGGCACAAATCTATCCTTAGGCGCATAGACCCTAAATTACAAGATATGGCGGAAGGAGAGGCTGGCCCCAAGGCACAGGGAAATCTTTTTGGGGATAAGTTCATTAAGGACCTCTCGGCTTATGTCCATACCTTTATTGCACTAGACAAGGCCCAGACAAACATTAGGAAGGTGTTTGCGCCTAGAAATTTTGACAGGGCTGGACGAGGAAGAGCCCGCTCTTCTGGCCGTTCTTCTTTCAGGGGCTCTACCCGCCCACAGCAATACGCCTCTTGGGGGGCTCATCACTCTTCCTCTGCTTGAGGCTCACAGACGCCCTTCTACCCTCAAAGAGGAACTCAGTGGAGAGGTCGAAATGGCAGAGGTGCGAGTAGAGCGAGATCCGTTCCAGGTATTGTCTCGTCTCGTAAATGTTTCTTCCCACACAGGTTTGGGGGGCAGGTTGGTCCGATTTCTTCATCAGTGGAAGGGGCTCACCTCAGATCCTTGGGTGTTACAGACGTTTTGGGGGTTTCAGGTAGAATTCTACTCCCCTCCATGTCAGCTCTCTCCGCCTCCTCCTCCTCTTGTGTTCGACCAAGAGAAGCAGAAGCTGGTGGACGCAGAGATTCAAGATCTCATCTTCAAGGGTGCGGCGGTTCCAGCCACCTTCAGGGCTTCCCAGTTCCTCAGCACAATTTTCCTGGTTCCAAAACCCGAAGAGGTGTTTCGCCCTGTGATAAATCTCAGAGCCCTCAACTCGTTTGTAGTTTATCATCATTTCAAAATGGAGGGCATTCATCTTCTGAGGGATACCCTTCTCCCAGGGGATTGGATGGTCAAGTTGGACCTCAAGGATGCATATCTGGTGGTTCCGGTCTTCCCCCCACATCAGGAGTTTCTCCAATTCTCATGGGGGGGTCGCCTTTGGCAGTTTGCCTCTCTCCCGTTCGGCCTGTCATTAGCCCTGTGGTGTTTCACCAAGCTAATTAATCTGGTGATGGCTTTCCTCAAAGAGGGTCAGGAGTATAATTTATCTAGACAACATCCTTCTCCCTGCTCAGGAACTCCGGGTTCTGCAAGGTCACTTGGATCTAACGATCTCTCTTTTGCAGGACCTAGGATTTGTACTAAATGCCAAGAAGTCCATATTTTGTCCTACTCAATGTATCCAATTTCTGGGCTTCAGTATAGATTCAAAGCGGTGCATCCTTCTTCTTCCACACTCCAGACTCTCCAGAATTCGGAAAGAGATTCGATTCATCGTAAGGAAGGGGTTAGTGTCCCTCTGTCAGTTAGCGAGGGTTGTGGGAATGTTGTCCGCTTCCATTCAGGCTATATTTCCGGCGCCTCTTCGTTACAGAGTGCTTCAACGCCTCAAGGGAAGGCATCTGCGCAAAGCCTGTCATATTGTTAAAGAGTGATGCTGGATCCAGAAGCCCGGTTGAAGCTTCTTTGGTGGCTCAAGCATATGTATGCCTGGAATGGCAGAGCGATCTTTGGGCTGTCTCCAGATGTGGGTCTCGAGTCAGATGCCAGCAGAGCCGGTTGGGGTGCCAGGATAGGTCAAACTTCCACTGGGGGGAAATGGTCAGGTCAAGAGAAATTACTTCATATAAATTGTCTGGAGTTGCTGGCAGGTTCCTTCACGGTCAAGAGCCTTCTCAAGGACCAAGGCAATTGCTGTGTCCTCTTTCGGATAGACAATATTTCAGCAGTACGGTATATGTATATTCAAACAAAAAATCAGGATGGGAGACCCACACTTTTCAGATTCAGGATAATTTTAGTTTAATTTCTGAATTTTGGTGATGATACATATGATATATCAATTGTTAGCATAATAACAGACAGACGGACAGTTGTACATTTGATATGTAGGTGTACCACTAGGTACCACCCTCAAGAGTGTAGAGGGCGCAAGCCTTCTGATGGTGCAAGATCTCTTGGATACACAGTTAACAAGGGTTTACAACACAAGAGTGAATACAGTCCAGGACCTCAGTTGGTCTATGGGTATTGTCATAGGGAAAAAAACACAACAGGTGTGTACAAGTATGCAAGGGGTGGCGTTGTATCATGGATCGACACTGTAGTGTTTCGGCCACAGGGTACGAAGACTGGACTTAGGTGACTGGGATGGCCTTTTTCAGGATGGAGGTGAAGGGATGAAACACTGTCCGTGGGGTATCTGTGGGATTCAATGACAGATAGTTTAGGAGGCACTGGATCTCCAGAGTTAATTGGTGATTTGCGCAACTTATTAGTGACCAATTAGTGTCAGGACAGGTGCAATGAGTAAGCACCAGAGAACAGAAGCTTACCGTGAACCGACAAGCAGTGCGGCGGTAAGGGCTTCAGAGAGTCTTCAATCATGCGGGAAGTCAGGTGAAGGCCGTGGCCCAGTGGCCACTGTTGCTGATGGAATTAGTCCAAAGAACCGTATCTGGAACCAGGGTCTACAGATGGCGGTAGCGTCAATCAATGGCGCCAGCACCTGGAAGGAAAAGGCAAGAGCCACTAGTGGTCTTGGTCTAGTAACAGAAATGGTTAACCAGTCAGGGGTGGTACATACCTGATTAGGGGTGAAGGAGCCAGGAAGCCGATTCAACAGAACCAGAACGTATGTGATGTCCGATTAGAGTGGAGGCTAAAATAGCCTATATGCGCCCAAGTTGACTACAAGGCAGGAGCCTTCGTGAGGTGCAATCCGTAGGAGACGCATGGAGGGAGGCATACATTGTGCTTTATGGTGCCCGTGTGGTTGAGCTGTGTGGTCAAAGTGATCCAGAAAAAATGACTAACTGAGGGAGTGCCGGGTGACGGTGCCTGTGGGACCCGGCAATTGTCATGGTCACTGTGCAGCAGAAATGAGAGAGCAGTGAAATGCCAAAAAGTAACAGGCACGAGGTTGAAGGCTGAGTGAAATCGTGTGAGGGGCGTGGAGTGTCCCGGAATAGACTATGGGCCAGCGAGTAGTTGAGAAATAATTCGCAATTCTTAAAAAACTTACTTGGTTACTGGAGCAGAAGCGTCTATCTGTAGCATTGCGGCGTGTGCAAATGAAAGTGAAACTATAAAACTGCAAGTCACAGGAAGTACCCGCCCCCAGATCGGGTGGTCCAATCAGCTGTCAGCACGTGGGCCAATGGGAGTTCCGTGTGTTGGAGAGGGACAAGCCCTCTCAATCAACATTGGCTACGGGCAGAGGGTGCTGGGAAATGTAGTCCGGGGGGGTGTTCGTGGTGCAAATGCACCAGAATGCATGGAGTACTGCGCAATGTAATGACGGTTCATAGCAAGTCCAATAGTGACGTGACTGACTATGTTGAGGCCGCGAGTGGCGGCTGTGCAGAGGTGTGTGCAGCGATTCAATGCTGAACATGAGCAAGGTTATGAAAATACAGTACAGGTGCCAAGTCCATAGTGACTGACTTTGGTGGTGGCTGGAGTGACAAATACAAGCACATAAATGTGGGTGAGCGTGGCATACATTTTAAAAGCCAATCGATGTTCAAAAACCAGCATGTGCATATTCAGGGTGACAGTTTGCAATTCAATGTTCAAAAACAGCATGTGCATATTCCTGGTTACTAATTAAAGAATTAAAGAATCACTCAGGGTTGAAAGGAGACAGTGATGGCAGTTACGTCCAGAAATGTTTCCATTCAACGGTAATGTTGAGACCGTTTTTTACTGTATTCAGTCTATGGACCCACTTTTGTCAAATGTGGGGTGAGGGCCAAATTGATGTCACCCCTTCGTTTCTGTGGGTTAAGTTGCTGAAGGACCATCCACGTGAATTGTTCGATGCTGTGTCCTTTTTTGTGAAAATGGTCAACTAGAGGTTTGTCTGCCACACAATTTTTGATGCAAAACCTGTGTTCGCTGATGCGTTGTTTAATAGGCCTGAAAGTGTGTTGCCAATGTATAGTAAATTACATGGGCATTCGATGACATAGATCACATGTTTGCTTTCACAATTTGTGTAGTTCTGTAGCGTCCAATGGAAGTCATTGTGGTCAAAGGTTTTACTGGTTTTGGTGAATTTACAGGCCACACAATGTCCGCAGCTGAAATGGCCGACCACGGCTGGTAGGTTCCATAGGGTGGAAGTCTCCTTTTCAGGCTCGAGAAAGGTATGGACCAAGGTGTCTCAGAGGTTTGTGTTTTTCTTAATGGCGAAAAGCGGTTTCTTGGCTAATGACCCTTAATTCTTATTAAGGTGCCAGTGTTTGTTGATCGCACATTTGGTTAGGTTGCTAATAGGACTGAATGTAGTAACACAGACAGTTCTTTCCATGGATTTCTTCTCTTTTGTGGTGAGGCAGATGGCACGATCTGTGTTAGTTGCTCTCTTTTTGGCCATTTTTACGGCTTTTTTGGGGTATCCCCTGTCGGTGAGATGTTGTTGGAGTTGATGTGCATGGATCTCAAAATTCGCTCTCTCAGTGCAATTTCTTCTGACCCGGAGAAATTGGCCATATGGCAAGTTGTATTTGAGGCCGACTGGGTGGTAGGTGGACAAGTGTAAAAGGGTTTTCCTGTCTGTTGGTTTTCTGAACAGCTCAGTCTTGAGAATGTTGCCAGTGCGATAAATGTGTAAGTCCAGGAAGTTGATGGTCTGGTGGTCCCATTCTTGAGTAAATCTGATGTGGGGGTTCCTTTGATTGAGCCAGTGATGGAAAGAAATGAGTTCGGTCTGACTTCCTTGCCAGATGAGCAGGACATCATCTATGTATCTGTGCCAAATTAAGATGTTGTAGAGATAAGGATTGTTGCTGTTCAAAATGTGGTCTTCTTCATATTGTGCCATATATAAGTTGGCCACGTCCAGGGCGAAGGTGGCGCCCATGCTCACCCCTTTGACTTGTTGGTACAGCTGTCTTTCGAAGAGGAAAAAGTTTTCCGTCATGGCGAGGCGTATGCATTCGAGTATGAAGTTGGTGGGCGTGGTAGTGATGTCTGGTCCCTTTTTGAGCCAAATCATGAGTGCTTCTAAGCCTTGTTTTTGTGGAATTGATGTGTAAACGGGCTCCACGTCCATGGGCACTAAAATGCAATCCGATGTTAGAGTGACTGTTTGTAGGATCTTGATGGTGTCCGTTGTGTCTTTCACATATGATTTCATGGTCCCTATGAAGGGTTTCATAAAGAAGTATGTATAGAGTGACAGTGGTTCTAGCAAAGAATCACAAGCGGAGACGATGGGTCTTCCTGGTGGTTTTTCAGCATTCTTATGTATCTTCGGGAGTATGTAGAAGGCGGGTATCCTCGGGTGGGTTTTATTAAGGAATCTGCACTCATCTTCGCATATCCAACCTTCTTCCTCTGCGTGTTTTGTGAGACTAGCGATTTCTTCCTTTAATCGTGGTGTTGGGTCTCTGGCAAGTTTTTTGTAGGATGTAGTGTCAGCCAGGAATCTGGAACATTCTTAATCGTAGTCTTTGGTGTTCATGAGAACGATGCCGCCGCCTTTGTCAGCGGGTTTGATGGTAATGGTGCGGTCGTTGTTGAGTTCTTTCAAGGCTTTCCTTTCTTCTTGTTTCAGGTTGTCTTGGTAAAAATTCTTTTGTGAGAGTCCTTCGGTAACTGTTTTTAATACCATTTTTTCAAAAGTGTCAAACTCCCCTGGGATGGTATGCGGGAGAGGTACAAAGGTGGATCTGGATCTGAGGCCAGTGTGGTTCTCTCGAGTACGTTCTTGTACGGGTTCAGCAGAGTAGTCTTGTCCAGAGTTCTGTGGGATGTACACCTCAAAAACATATTTTAGGCGGATGGTCCGGAAGAATTTCCTGCGGTCTGCTTCAGTTTGGAATGAATCAGCTTTTGTGGCAGGGACAAAAGAAAGACCTCTTTCCAGAAGGGCTTCTTCTGCGTGGTTGAGGGTTCTTGCAGAGAGGTTGAAGATAGGTATAGTTTGGGAGGTTGTGGTATCATTTCTTGGAGTTGGTGTTGGTATCATGGTTGATTCGAATACCATTGCCTGTTCCGCATATATTGGCCTGATTATTGCGGTCGCTTCTTGGGCCGTCCCCGTTGTTCCCCTCTTTGAAAAAAAGGATGTTGGGGAGGTGCTGTTGTTCTGCTGGCACCTGGTGGGCTGGTGTTACTCCCACTGGAAGATCCCAAACTCCCTGAGAAGTTGACGATCCTGTTCCGTCTATTAAAGTTGTTGAATTGTTGTTGTTGTAATTCGACGCAGTAGTTCTCCCTTAGGAATGGGTAGGTTTTCTCTTCTGCGTAGTTGGTCAGGTCTTTCTTAAATTTTTGAACTTTTCGATCTATTGTGATTTTCTTGAACTTCTCCACTTCTTCTAGTTTATCAAGTTTGAGTTTGGCGTCAGTGATGGTGGTATCATCTGCGAACTTTTTTTCAAGGGCTGCTAGTTCTTCTCCTTGTTTCTTGCATTCCTCTTCCGCTGTATCGATGATAAGGATTATCCAATCACGGCTACATTTGTTGCACACGCCGCTGAAGTTGATTTAAAAACTTAGGGTTGCCAGTGAACACTCTCGGGATATTTTTAACCTGTAGCCCCTCTGGTATGATGCCCGCTTTAAGGTACTCTAACATAAAAGTACCGTGCATCTCCGTGCGGATGAGCTTCTTCTTTTTCTGGTTGATGGCATCTAGTGCGTCTTTGTTGGATCTTTGTTCTAAGGCACCTCCTTGTGATCCAATAGAGGTGGTTGTGCCTAAAAGTTTCCTGAAATATATTCGTCAGTGTAAGACACTATATTGACTTTTTCCATTCTGGTATAATAGAGTATAGTTGTTAATCCATACTCGGGATATAGCTAGCCCTACAACCGTGGGTTATGCTAGGAACAGGTAATAATACAGGGCGCCTGGCTAGGTCCTGATATGCCCAGGAGGGTGAACGTATATTCAAACAAAAAATCTGGACGGGAGACCCACACTTTTGAGATTAAGGATTTTTGTTTAATCTCTGAATTTTGGTGATGATACATATAATATATCAATTGTTAGCATAATAACAGACAGACGGACAGTTGTACATTTGATATGTAGGTGTACCACTAGGTACCACCCTCAAGAGTGTGGAGGGTGCAAGCCTTCTGATGGCGCAAGATCTCTTGGATACACAGTTAACAAGGGTTTACAACACAAGAGTGAATGCAGCCCAGGACCTCAGTTGGTCCATGGGTATTGTCATAGGGAAAAAAACACAACAACAGGTGTGTATAAGTATGCAAGGGGTGGAGTTATGTCATGGATCGACACTGTAGTATTTCGGCCACAGGGTACGAAGACTGGACGTAGGTGACTGGGATGGCCTTTTTCAGGATGGAGGTGAAGGGATGAAACACTGTCCGTGGGGTATCTGTGGGATTCAATGACAGATAGTTTAGGAGGAGTGGGATCTCCAGAGTTAATTGGTGATTTGCGCAACTTATTAGTGACCAATTAGTGTCAGGACAGGTGCAAAGAGTAAGCACCAGAGAACAGAAGCTTACCGTGAACCGACAAGCGGTGCGGCGGTAAGGGCTCCTGAGAGTCTTCAACCATGCGGGAAGTCAGGTGAAGGCGGTGGCCCAGTGGCCACTGTTGCTGATGGAATTAGTCCAAAGAACCGTATCTGGAACCAGGGTCTACAGATGGCGGTAGCGTCAATCAATGGCGCCAGCAACTGGAAGGAAAATGCAAGAGTTACTAGTGGTCTTGGTCTAGTAACAGAAATGGTTAACCGATCAGGGGTGGTACACACCTCATCAGGGGTGAAGGAGCCAGGAAGCTGATTCAACAGAACCAGAACGTGTGTGATGTCCGGTTCGACTGCAGGCTAAAATAGCCTATATGCGCCCAAGTTGACTACAAGGCAGGAGCCTTCGTGAGGTGCAATGCGTAGGAGATGCGCATACATCGTGGTTTATGGTGCCTGTGTGGTTGAACTGTGTGATCAAAGTGATCCAGAAAAAATGACTAACTGAGGGAGTGCCGGGTGATGGTGCTTGTGGGTCCCAGCAATTGTCATGGTCACTTTGCAGGAGAAATGAGAGAGCAGTGAAATGCCAAAAAGTAACAGGCATGAGGTTGAAGGCTGAGTGAAATTTTGTGAGGGACGTGGAGTGTCCCGGAATAGACTATGGGCCAGCGAGTAGTTGAGAAACAATTTGCAATTCTTCAAAAACTTACTTGGTTACTGGAGCAGAAGCGTCTAGCTGTAGTGTTGCGGCATGTGCAAATGAAAGTGAAACTGAAAAACTACAATTCACAGGAAGTACCCGCCCCCAGAACGGGCGGTCCAATCAGCTGTCAGCACGTGGGCCAATGGCAGTGCCGTGTGTTGGAGAGGGACAAGCCCTGTCAATCAACGTTGGCTACGGGCAGAGAGTGCTGGAAAATGTAGTCTGGGGGGTGTTCGTGGTGCAAATGCACCAGAATGCATGGTGTACTGCGCAATGTAATGACAGTTCATAGCAAGTCCAATAGTGACGTGACTGACTATGTTGATGCCACGAGTGGCGGCTGTGCAGAGGCGTGTGCAGCGATTCAATGCTGAACATGAGCAAGGTTATGAAAATACAGTACAGGTGCAAGTCCATAGTGACTGACTTGGGTGGTGGCTGGAGTGACAAATACAAGCACATAAATGTGGGTGAGCGTGGCATACGTTTTAAAAGCCAATCGATGTTCAAAAACCAGCATGTGCATATTCAGGGTGACAATTTGCAATTCAATGTTCAAAAACAGCATGCGCATATTCCTGGTTACTCATTAAAGAATTAAAGAATCACCCAGGATTGAAAGGAGACAGTGGTGGCAGTTACGTCCAGAAATGTTTCCATTCAACGGTAATGTTGAGACCGTTTTCTACTGTATTCAGTCTATGGACCCACTTTTGTTCAAGTCGGGTGAGGGCCAAATTGATATCACCCCCTCGTTTCTGTGGGTTAAGTTGCTGAAGGACCATCCACGTGAATTGTTCGTTGCTGTGTCCTTTTTTGTGAAAATGGTCGACTAGAGATTTGTCTGCCACACAATTTTTGATGCAAGACCTGTGTTCGCTGATGCGTTGTTTAATAGGCCTGATAGTTTTGCCAATGTATAGTATATTACACGGGCATTCGATGACATAGATCACGTTTGCTTTCACAATTTGTGTGGTTCTGTAGGGTCCAATGAAAGTCATTGTGGTCAAAGGTTTTACTGGTTTTGGTGAATTTACAGGCCACACAATGTCCGCAGCTGAAATGGCCCACCATGGGTGGTAGGTTACATAGGGTGGAAGTCTCCTTTTCAGGCTTGAGAAAGGTATGGACCAAGGTGTCTGAGGTTTCTGTTTTACTTAAAGGTGAAAAGCAGTTTCTTGGCTAATGTCCCTTCATTCTTAATAAGGTGCCAGTGTTTGTTGATCACACATTTGGTTAGGTTACTAATAGGACTGAATGTAGTAACACAGACAGTTCTTTCCATGGGTTTCTTCTCTTTTGTGGTGAGGCAGATGGTACGATCTGTGTTAGCTGCTCTCTTTTTGGCCATTTTTACGGCTTTTTTGGGGTATCCCATGTCGGTGAGAGGTTGTTGGAGTTGATGTGCATGGATCTCAAAATTCTCTCTCTCGGTGCAATATCTTCTGACCCGGAGAAATTGGCCAAACGGTAAATTGTATTTGAGGCCGACTGGGTGGTAGCTGGAGAAGTGTAAAAGGGTGTTCCCGTCTGTTGGTTTTCTGAACAGCTGAGTCTTGAGAATGTTGCCAGTGCGATAAATGTGTAAGTCCAGGAAGTTGATGGTCTGGTGGTCCCATTCTTGAGTGAATCTGATGTGGGGGTTCCTTTGATTGAGCCAGTGATGAAAAGAAATTAGTTCGCTCTGACTTCCTTGCAAGATGAGCAGGACATCATCTATGTACCATCTATGAACCAGGCGGATAGCCTACTATGGTCACGCTGCTTTGATTATTAGTTTGTGAACATTAAGTGACTATCCACGTTCTTTTGATATTCAGCAACACGTAATCAGGGCTGTTGCAGGAAACATTACATGCGGAATAGTGGTGCTCAGTTGGGACTGATTAGGAAGAGCGGTGTTCAAGGTAATGTTATGCAGCTTTATGTTGCTAGCCCTAATGGCCATGTGTATTGTTTTTCATCATAAGGAACTTCCCTTGTTTGTGTCATACAGCTTGATGTCCAACACATGTATTTTCTTTGTGATTTTCATAATTTGTATGTTGGGTGTAATGTGATACTTTGTTTATATGGGTCAAAATAGCGTTACATGTGCATTTATGGTTGAACAATACTGAGAAAGAATGTGACAGGATGTATGGGGTACGTTAAATTGCAGGTCTGAGACTGAAGTAGGAGTTATCAGGTTTTGGAGGTTAGGTATAGGACTACAGGATTTGGAGCAGTCCCAGAAGTATATGTTTCTATGTATGTGCATGATCTTTCTTCCCTACCTTTCCCTTATCGTCCACACCCTTTCCCTAACTTCCTTCTTCCCCTCCATTGGCTGCCACGTGGCTACCTGTGTTATCAATATTCAGGCGCCCATGCCAACCACGGTGGGAGGGTCAAACTATTCGGCTTCTGTGGTTCGGGAGAGGGGGTTGATGCCCCTTCATCCCTTTAAGTTTTGACAGCTGTCAAAGCCATAACGCAAAAATATATTAATATTGCCAAATCAAGAGATCCTAAAAAAAGTATAAAACAATATTTGAGACCAAGGGGGTCATTACGAGGTGGGCGGTAAGGGATTACCGGCACCGGTAAGGGCACCGGTGCTGGTAATCCCTTACCGCCCTACTACGAGGTCCCTTAGCAGGTCCCTCCCTTAACGCCTGGTTTTACTGAGATACTGAGATAGTGATATCACTGCGGCCAGACTTTGGATCCGATCTGGTGTTGTGCTTAATTTGATTTGGCAGGCGTTATGGAAGGGACCTGTTAAGGGACTTCAGAGCTAATAACGGGCCCGCTAATAGCGGGCCCTTTATTAGCTCCATCCCCATTCCCATTGAGCCTTATGGGGGCTCAAATGGGAATGGGGAATGGTTCCCGGAATGGGGACTTGCCGGGTCCTCCAAGGTCGGAATGACCCGGTAAGTCCCTATTCCGGTAACACGGACCCGGAATGCGGTAAGGGGGTAGCCATGGAGCTAATAGCGCCAACCTCGTAATGACCCCCCCAAGCGTCGAACAAGAACCCTTAGATGAACTTTTGATGGAAATAGAAAATCAAAAAGTAAAAAATGCAAAAGACCTTCCATCGCTTAGAGGTTGGTGAATATAAGACACAAGGAATTACCTCTCTTATTTTAGAACCAAGAAAGATAGAAATTGAGAGATGGATTCGACAGCATCTCTCATAATCATCCTTAGAGAATGCTCCAAATCACATGACAATGGCACCGATAACAATCAAATACTACCAAAACCGATTGCGACTCAAGGTCCAACTGCAAATCAGATGCCAATGAAATTGGCAACAGTAAGTTCGGGGACAAATAATGGCCGCAAAATGCTCTATCCTGCACTCATCCTTCAATGCAGATCTGATTTAGTACCTACTTACGATCTAAATAGGACTTGTATCTTAAACATCTTTAGCGAGATACCTAGTTTACAAGATCTGACATCACCTGATATAGATCAGGTTGAATTTCTGCATGATAGTGATCTCACTGTGGCCAGACTTTGGATCCGATCTGGTGTTGTGTTTAATTTGATTTGGCAGGTGAGATGAACTTTGTTTGATCTTGGCTTTGCACTTACCTATGAATCTGTGAAATCAAGAGAGGAAAATACAAAATGGCACTTTAGACCCCAATCAGAAATTGAATCTAACCAAAGACCCATATATTCTACGAAAACATCTGTGAGGAGTTGTTGTGACTGTTTAGACTTCTGAACCGACTGGTCCTCCCGTCCCTCTACACTCTACTCACCTGAACTTCCTGAGTTGTCTGTATCTAGTAGATTCTGCCGACTTAGGTAGTCTCTTCCCTTTTTTGGTAGCACTTGCCTGTCTCGGAGTGAAGCCACAGTGACAGCTGGCTGGACAGCCGTCCCGGGACTCCTCCTCCGGGAGCAGGCCGGAGAATAAGGGAAAAACCCCCACGGGGAAAAAACTCTTAGCCGGGAGATCGTAGGCAGGTGAATGTCCAAGGCAGAACTTGCTGGTCTGAAGAAGTGCCGAAATCCGCTGGAAAGATGATGGGGAACACACTCCGGTAGTAGAGAAGATAACTGCAGTCGAGTAGAGGAAACCCTACAAGGTAGGGTACCGGCAGCCATGGAGGAAATGAGACTGCTGAACCACCAGGCCCCGAGAACACAGCCCAGAGAGAAAGAAGAAGAGAAAAGGGAAAACTGGAGGACCGCTAACTGAGAGGGTAGCGGTAGTAGAGAAAAACAGGACCCGCCGCCGAAGCAGCAACCGAGAGGGGCGAGGAAGATCCCCGGGAAAGCCGAGAGAACGGCTGGAGGAAAAAAGGAAGAGGGAGAAGCCACTGCCAGAGGGGAAGGCAGAGATGGAGAAGACAGGTAGGTAGAGCGATTCGCTAGGAGAGCGAATAAACCAGCCGGCACCAAGATCCGCAGTCGAGCAAAAGCGGGCAGCGGAAAACAGGAGCCACAAAGTAACAGAGCGAAGGAACCAGGGGAGCTGGAGCGAGAACCAGCGAGGATGAAACGCAGCGACTGCCGGGAGAATTTAACTCCCGGCAGCCCTGCGGCCGGCCAATGGGCCTATGTCAGAAACAAAGAAGGGACTGCAAACCCTACCTGCCGGTTCGCAGTCTCCAACGTGGAAGGAGCCGCCAACCGCGGTGGCGATTGCGGATGACAGTATGCCCTCCTCCCCACCAGGCCGCCCCGGGCTTCCCTGGGTAACGGCGGTGAAATTGGGCTAGCAGTCTTGGTGCGTGAACCTGAGAAGCCCTTTCCCAAGAGTCCTCCGACTGAGGGTAGCCCTTCCAGGACAAAAGGTATTCCAGACGCCCACGATAAAACCTGGAATCGTGGACACGAGATACCTCATACTCATCCGACTCCGGAGAACTTGTCGGAGCAGACTTAGGAATGGGTCTGTGATGAAGATCAGGATAGTATGGCTTGAGAAGAGAAGAATGAAAAACAGGGTGAATAAGGCGAAGAGTGAACGGAAGCCAGAGTCGATAAGCCACTGGATTCACCTTAGAGAGAATGGGAGAGAATGGGAAAAGGCTCCAGAAATCGAGGAGATAATTTAGAAGGCTGTGTCCATCTGGGCAAAAACCGGGTGGATAGCCACACCTGATCACTGGGCTCCCAGGCCGGACAATCTTTGCGGTGTCGATCTGCACAGGACTTTGTCCGTTGACGGCTGGCCTCAAGACTCCGGATAACGGAAGACTGAGCTTCTTTGATGTTTCCTAAAACTTCTTCCGCTGCCGGAGAGTTGGTGTACTCTGGAACATCTGGAAACACCGAACGGGGTGAACCCCATAAGTACAGAAGAAAGGAGAGAGTCCGGTGGCAGAATGTCTGGTGTTGTTATAAGAGAATTCAGCAGTGGGAAGTAACGAAACCCAGTTGTCTTGATGTTGGGTGACGTAGCATCGTAAGTATTGCTCCAGAGTAGCGTTGAGGCGTTCCGTCTGACCATTAGATTCCGGGTGAAAACCCGAAGACAGAGCCCTCTCGATGCCCAACCGGTTGCACAAGGCAGTCCAAAATTTTGAGATGTACTGGCTACCCCGATCAGAAATTATCTTATCGGGAAGACCATGCAACTTGAAAATGTCCCGAGAAAAAACCTCTGCCATTTTGGCAGCGGTGGGCAGACTTGGAAGAGGGGAGAAATGCGCCAGCTTAGAAAAAGCATCCCCCGTAACCATAATGCAGGTACAAGCTTCAGAGACTGGTAGGTCAACAATGAAATCAGTGGAGATCAATCCCCATGGACGAACAGGGAGTTCGACCTGAGTCAACAGACCCAAAGGTTTCCCTGGGCGATACTTGGCTCTGGCACAAATCGGACAGGCTTTGACATAATCATAGGTCTCCTTCTTCGCGTTAGGCCAAAGAAAAGTTTGAGAGATGAGCTCAAGAGTGTTATCGGCTCCTCTATGTCCAGCAGAACGAGAGTCATGACTCCACTTCAGGATTTTAGAGCGTAGAGGACCCGACGGAATGTACAATCTTCTTTTGTAGAAAGCCAGCCCCCTTTCTGTTGAAAAGGAGAGGTAGGGCTTAAGGACCGTCGAGGCATTTCTTGAACAAGGGCAGTCTTAACCTCTTGAAGGAAAGAACCGATGAAAGCCAGAATTTGATTGCGTTTAAACATGGACTCCTTCCTGATGGGAGTGTGCTCTTTAGTGGAATCCTTGCGGGACAAGGCATCTGCCAAACTGTTCTGGGATCCAGGGATATACGTGACTTGGAAATCAAACTGAGCAAAAAGGTGTGCCCACCTAGCCTGCCTGGAATTTGAACACTCCAATTCTTATAGAACCTTGAGATTCTTGTGATCGGTTCTGATCAGAAATTGATGTCTGGCTCCTAATAGCAGATGTCACCACTCTTCACAGGCAAGCTTCATGGCCAATAGCTCCTTTTCTAGCACCGAATAGTTGAGTTGGAAGAAAGAGTTTTTTGATAAATATGCCACGGGATGTTCTACACCCTGCATGGTCTGGAGAAGAACCGCTCCCACTGCGACCGCCGAAGCATCAGTTTCCAGTATAAATGGTCGTGTTTGATCTGGATGCTGGAGAATGGGAGCAGAACAAAAAAGGCTTTTAAGAAAACAGAAACTCTTTCCGGCCTCATCCGACCAGGAAAACGGGAAGGCCTCCTTCTTGAGCAGTCGTGTAATGGGGTACACCACATCAGAAAAATTCGGAATGAATCGTCGGTAGTAGTTTGCTAGTCCCAAGAATCTTTGGACCTCCAGAACCGAAGTAGGGGCCGGCCAGTCGAGAATGGCCTCAACCTTGGTCTGATCCATGGCAACTCCTTCTTCAGAAAGGACGAAACCGAGATACTGTACTGAGGATACTGCGAATTTCCTTTTTTTTCGGCCTTGACTAGCAACTAGTTCTCCTGAAGCCGAGACAACACCTGGGTGACGTGTTTGACATGCTCCTTCATGTTGGGGGAGAAGACCCGGATATCGTCAAGGTAGATTATGACTGAGACCGACAGTAAATCCGAGAACATCCTATCCATGAATCTTTGGAACGCCGCTGGTGCATTCACCAATCCAAACGGCATCACCCTATACTCATAAAGACCGTAGGCGTGCGAAAGGCCGTCTTCCATTCATCCCCTTCGGTTATGCGGAGCAGATGGTATGCATTCCGGAGATCTAACTTGGTAAAAACCCGAGCCCCTTGCACAGCTTCGATGATGTCAGTTATGAGTGGCATGGGATACCGATCACGAACGGTAACCTTGTTCAGACCCCGGTAGTCAATACAGGGTCAGAGATCGGTGGTGTCTTTCTTTTTGATGAAAAATAGAGATGCACCCGCGGGAGATTTTGAAGGGCGGATGAGCCCATTCTCCAAATTTGTGTCCAAATAGCTCCTTAGTACCTTCTTTTCAGACTGGGTAAGCGAGAACATTCGCCCAAATGGAACCAGAGCATTAGGTTCGAGATAAATCGAGCAGTCTTCTGGTCGATGTGGAGGTAGCCGAGCGTGAGGGTTCTCTTTGAATACCTCAGAGTATTCAGCACAAAAGTTGGGGAGAGTGTGAATCCCCACATGATCATGGGAGAGAACCCTAACAGACTGTTGATCTTCTCTGGCTTCTGACGGAAGACAGTTGGCAGTACAGTAGGGGGAACAAAAGCTCAGTTGGTTTTCGGTCCAATTGATGCGAGGGTTGTGCCTGCGAAGCCAAGGAATACCTAAAATAATGGGGAAATGAGCGGCCCTAATGATGTCGAATTGCAGGACCTCCGTGTGTTGGTTGATGACCAAAGAAAGCTGCTCTGTGGTATGAGTGATAAGTCCAGAAGATAAAGGTGTTCCGTCGACTCCTTCCACCTTCTGACCTTCCTTCCGGGATATCCGTGTCAGGCCCATCTTATCTGCCCACAGAGTGTCCACAAAGTTGCCTGCTGCTCCGCAATCCAGCAAGGCCAAGGTTTCCAATGGTATACCCTTGAGGAGCAAGTGGACTGATAAGACCATCAGTCTGGAGTCATCTTGAGATTCTGAGGCCGACACAGAAAGAGTCACGTAGGGACGATGAAGAAGATTTGAATTCCCCCGGACACCGGTCCCTATTGGCGCCGAGGGTAATCGTTTCCCGCCTTCTTCTCTGGCAATTCGGAGCAGTCTTTGAGGACATGTTGGTTGGAACCGCAATAAGCGCACAGACCTTTCTCTCTTCTTCGTCGTCTCTCGGCAGAGGACAGAGGTGCTCTTGTGGCGCCGATTTGCATTGGTTCTCAGCTGGGTTAGAAGAGAAGCGTCCAGAGGAGGAGTGTGAAGGAGGGACCACTGGAGTTCCCGATCCTCTTTGTTTCCGGCATTCTGTCCTTCTCTCTTGGAGACGAAACTCGATGTGTAGAGCAGCAGCGAGTAGATCTGAAAAAGTGGGAGAGCAGGGAGATCTGGCTAACTCATCCTTGATCTCTTCTCTCAGACCCCTCCTGAAAATAGCATACTGTGCCTGTTCGGGCCACCCAGCCCCTGCCGCCAGCGTCTTGAAGGATGAGATGTAAGTCAAAACATCTAGAGTACCTTGCCTTACATCAAGCAAATCTTCACTTGCGGTAAAAGACAATTCAGGACGTTCAAAGGTCTGCTTTAATAAGTTCTGAAACCCAGAGAAGTCCTGCAGAATGGCATTGCTACCTGTCACCAATGGCGTGGCTCAGGCCAAGGCGTTCCCCGTCATATTGGAGATAAGAAACCCCACTCTGGCCTGGTCCGTAGAAAAAGTATGAGGTCTGAAAGTGAAGTAGATGGTACAGGCCTCCAGGAATTCCTTCACTCTTTTAGGTGAACCATCGAATTTTCCTGAAGAAAGGGCCATAGGGGGTAGTTCTGGAGGGTGTGAGGGTTCCCTGGCTGCCACCATCTGTTTAAGGAGGGCGTTCTCGGTCTTAACACCCTGTAATTCCAGCGACATTGCTTGGAAAGCCTTCCATAGCTCCTGGACTTGTTCTTCAGCTGACATCTTGATAACTCTTGGCGTTTCAATCTGTGACTGTTTAGACTTCTGAACCGACTGGTCCTCCCGTCCCTCCTCACTCTCCTCACCTGAACTTCCTGAGTTGTCTGTATCTAGTAGATTCCGCCGACTTAGGTAGTCTCTTCCCTTTTTTGGTAGCACTTGCCTGTCTCGGAGTGAAGCCACAGTGACAGCTGGCTGGACAGCCGTCCCGGGACTCCTCTTCCGGGAGCAGGCCGGAAAATAAGGGAAAAACCCCCACGGGGGAAAAAACCCTTAGCCGGGAGATCGTAGGCAGGTGAATGTCCAAGGTAGAACTTGCTGGTCTGAAGAAGTGCCGAAATCCGCTGGAAAGATGATGGGGAACACTCCGGTAGCAGAGAAGATAACTGCAGTCGAATAGAGGAAACCCTACGAGGTAGGGTACCGGCAACCGTGGAGGAAATGGGACTGCTGCACCACCAGGCCCCGAGAACACAGCCCAGAGAGAAAGAAGAAGAGAAAAGGGAAAGGGTAGTAGAGAAAAACAGGACCCGCCGCCGAAGCAGCAACCGAGAGGGGCACGGAAGATCCCCGGGAAAGCCGAGAGAACGGCTGGAGGAAAAAAGGAAGAGGGAGAAGCCACTGCCAGAGGGGAAGGCAGAGAGGGAGAAGACAGGTAGGTAGAGCGATTCGCTAGGAGAGCGAATAAACCAGCCGGCACCAAGATCCGCAGTCGAGCAAAAGCGGGCAGCGGAAAACAGGAGCCACAAAGTAACAGAGCGAAGGAACCAGGGGCGCTGGAGCGAGAACCAGCGAGGATGAAACGCAGCGACTGCCGGGAGGAAGGAGAATTTAACTCCCGGCAGCCCTGCGGTCGGCCAATGGGCCTATGCCAGAAACAAAGAAGGGACTGCAAACCTTACCTGCCGGTTCGCAGTCTCCAACGTGGAAGGAGCTGCCAACCGCGGTGGCGATTGCGGATGACAGTTGTGTACAAGAAAACTTTAAAATGCCATATAGATCTGTTGCTCATTATAACCAACATTGATCTGAGTCTACACTTTAGCAATCTGAAACTGACTGTAAACAAACCTTTACATTGATTAGCTGGAATACAAGAGGGCACAATCATCTACTTAATTCAAACTTGCATGCTCTTGAACAATACGATATCATACTATTGCAAGAAACATGGATGGTGCAACCTCCCGTATGGGGCAACTTTACAATTTTAACAAATCCAGCAATATTAAAAGAAAAGGGGAGGCCGATGGTCGGTCTTCTCGTAGCATCAAGGTTGTCCCCACGGTGTAAATTAGAGAGACAGGGCTGAGCCTAATGAGCATATTCAGCTGGCAAAACGAACTATTGGCTCAAAAGTGAGCGCATTGATCAATATTTACTGGAATCACTCTACCATTACAGATGATGATTTCTTTAGAGATATACAAATCACCCTCGACCTAGTCACTTCTGATACAACAATAACAGCAATGATTCTCGCTGGCAATCTAAATCTTCATTGTATGGTTAATAAGGGGAACAAAGACATGGCTCTTTCTTGTAAATGGATGTACCTGATGTCAGACCGACAGCTCCTGATGTTGAATGGTGCTGTTGAGGGTGACATCCCGGCGAAATCAACCTGGTGTAGATTTGATCAGCAAGCAACAATAGATTACATCTATACTGACAAATCCACATTTGCTGCAATTCATAGTTTTGTTGTAAACGAACAACAATCCAGCGATCACGACCAGCTGATCATGACTTGGCACTGGCATATCTATTGTAACACTAGTGAGAAAACGGAATGCAACCATAAACTCATAGTCACTGTTGGACGCAACCAACTTTGTTGGACCCCAAATCAGCTAACTGAACTTCAAGATTGTTTAGCATCAAGGATCTTGATTAATTCCCCGATAGCCAGTTTGGATGGGTCTATGCTGCTGCTCTTCATCTCTTTTGGGAAGTTCATGTAAGAACAAATAAACCCAATTTCATACACAGACATACATTCGACCCATTGGTCCACAGCAACAAAACAATACTTCATAGAGCAATATGGCTGACAAGAAATGAATCATTGTTGGATCAGCTAAATACTATTAAACATCTAAAACTGAGGTATAAGAATTGGTTAAAATCCAGGCAGCCCCTCATGTATCAACATGATAGCGAAGATATGCTTAAATCAATTCAATATAAAAATACAGGAGCAATTTGGCATCTTCTTAATCACACGACACATAACTCACAAATATCTCTACAAATTAATGCTGTTTCTGAGTCCATAGGGATCGAGCATTTTACAAATCTTTATGCACAAGAAGCTAATGGACTGTGCCACTTTCCTTTTCCAGCTGAAGCCAAATTTCAACTGAGTTTCACCCATGAGGACATCCTTTACTATATTTCAAAGTTCAGCTTGTCCAGAGCTCCAGGACCTGACGGGTTGACCAATTATATCATCAAAGCCAACCCGGAGCTCTGGTCAAACATACTCTTTCAGATTTATTGCAATGTGACAACCTCTCAAGTAATCCCTCAATCTTGGCGCAAATCGGCCATCATGTCAATTTCTAAAAAGGGGAATAGACAGCTACCTGGAAACTATCGACCAATAGCTTTATTGGATGTGCCAGGCAAGCTGTTCTGCAGGCTAATACTAAGAGATCTTACTCAATAGTTTACATGTTCCTCATCAGGCAGGAGACTGCTGTAAACTTGACAGTCATAACTGCAATTATATCTCAACTAAAACAAACAAAACAACCTATATACATGGCGTACGTGGACTTCAAATCTGCGTTTGACTCTGTATCAAGAAATGTGTTATTTCTTAAACTTCAGACAGCAAACTGACCAACTTCCATTCTGTCGGCTATTTTCCATTTACATTCTAAAACATCTATTCAAGTTAAATTGGCATCAGACGGAAAGCTATCGGCACCAATACCTATGTATAGAGGCCTCAAACAAGGGTGCGTATTGGCTGCAATTCTTTTTAACTTTTTCATTTCTGACATGCATAACAACTTCCTATCTATAAATGCCGATCCACCACGCTTAGATACAGCCTTTATAGCGTGGTTGTTTTATTCAGACAACCTTGTTTTCATGTATAAAACTCCTAGAGGTCTCCAGAAACTACTATCCACATTAGAGATCTATGCCAGCCAAAATCTATTAGAGATCAATGTAGCAACAACAAAGATTCTATATTGCACAGTAGATAAACGAAAGAAGGCAAAATCTCTCTCGTGGTATCTAAATAATGAAAGACTTGAAATTGTTGATCAGTATACGTACTTGGGTATAAGTATCAATAACCAGCTATCAGACAGTTTATATCTTTCTGAAATACGATCTAAACTTAAGGCCGCTACTTCGCAGGCAAGAATAATACAAAACAAATACAGTACATTTTCATACTCTCCGGCAATAACATATTACATGCAAAAAGCAATTCTGATTGTTCTATATGGGGCAGAATCCAAACCTATCAAATCACATTCATACTGGACCAAACTTGAAGGTGTTCATTGGAAAACTGTATTAAGGTTACCAACGAGTGAACCTATGTCTATCATAAGAGCAGAGTTAGGTTTACCATCTATATATATTATGTATAGTTGAAAGGCCTGCTCATTATATGGGAAATACTTGCTAGCAAATTATGAGAATTTACTATTGAACAAATTGTCCAACTATATGCTCAAGGCAGATCACAAATTTGCTCGGGAGTGGAGAGATCAAGTCGTTCTCATATTAGATGCGGCTAATATATCTGAAGATCTTCTTAAGACAAATCCAACACGAGCGAAGTACAAACTTTGGCACTTTGACTAGTTGAACACTATTGATCTAAGTTATAAATATAAATCATATAGAGATAATTCATTCTTGCCAAAAAAATTCCGTACAACTGAATCTTATCTCCTTAAATTTCCATCTCGGAGATATAGAAATATATTTTTGCGTTTTGGCTTAAATCTCTGCAAAACCATAGATATTTTAATGAGACGACACAAGATCCCTATGAACGACAATTTTTGCAGATTTAATTGTAATCCAAGTCAACTTGAGAACCTGCAACACTTATTGACAGAATGGCCAGTGTTGCTAGATACAAGGAAAAGACTCTTCCAACCGCATTTTAAAGGGTTTACAATACTTACATCAGAAGAGTTATGGTACAGACTTTTTCATACTCAACTAATCAAGGTTCAAATTGCAATTGTAAAATACATTGGGCCTCATTACGAGGCTGGCGATAGCCATGCCTGTAATACAGGCACGGCTGCAACGGTATTCATTTTTTTCCGGGGCCCAGAAATGGGCAATTACTGGGTCATTACGGCCTTGCCGGACCTGGTATTTGCCCATTCCTGGGCGGCGGAAACAATTCTTCCCCATTCCCATTTGAGCCCAATAGGGCTCAATGGGAATGGGGAGGTCGGACGCACCAGCACCGTTTATAGTGGTGCCGGTGCATCCGACATGCTGTGCTCGCGGGTGCCTTCATTCCGGCAGGTCAGACCTGGCGGAATGAAAGGCACCCGCGAGCACAACTTGGAGTTTGCTGGTCCGGATACAACGGTACCGGCATGGTTACCGGTACCGTTGTATCCGGACCGGCAAGCTCGTAATGAGGCCCATTGTTTTGTTGGACCTTGATTAGAAGACGAATGATAAAATAATTTAAATACATTTTCCTTTTCCTCTTTTCAATATGTTTTTAAAGAATGTAATGAATAAGTTGAATTTTGTAAAATGTCTTATTCAATGTACTTGTACTAAATTTTAGTTTTATTTCGATTTTGAAATTGTTTTAGTTGTAAATCGGGTATATTGTGATAAATGTTACTTTATTGCTTTTTACTTTTGTCATGACAAATGTTAACAAAACAAATTACTATTGAAAAGCTGGTTTTCCAAAAAAAAAAAAAATAAATAAACTGGCAGCCCTTCCTAGAACACTATCCCCTACATACGGACAGAGACTTGGCGCAGAGATGAAGACCACAGGACCCAATACGCCCATACACTTGAAACACTTGTGTATAGGCGTGTTCTAAATGCCATATCATATCGTACATGCCCGCCCACTTAAGAAGAGACATGCTTGCGGCCGGGTACCTGGCAGCCTCACTGATAGGCCCCGCACCCTGAGGCATCAGCATCACTCCAGCAATATGACACAGCTTTCACCAACCCAACATGGGCGAAGGGTGGGAGAGAGAGGGAGGGGAGAGGGAACAGACAGTTGCATATGTTGTTGCTTGGCAGAACTGGTGTATTATACCCGCAGGGCGGCTAATGGACACTGTACTGTGGTGCTCATCCCATTCAGGGGTACCCTATGAAGTAATCACTTTTGGTTGACTATCACTCTATGCCTATGCATACTGGAGATGTTTTGTGCCGTTTCCCTGTGGAAATTTGCTCAAAAAATATATTTTCAAAAAAAAGAATCCAGGTACATCTATCGTGCATTCGGACTAAGACTCAACCCAACATTCATATGACATGAATATTTTATTTATATCGCGCTCGTACACAAGTGTTTCAGAGCGCGACAAGGCAAGGGAGCGGAACAAGGGCGAACAAAAAACAACAATCTTACTAGGCCCAGTGACTTTGAGAACGCGCAAGTGCATGGTATTGATATTTTATTTCTATCGCGCTCATACACAAGTGTATGAGAGAGGGAGAGGGAAAGGGGAAAAGTGCATGGAAGGGGGGAGAAGTGGAGAGTGCAGAGCAAAGGAAATACAGATAAATAATAAAATAAATAAAGGCAACAAAAACAGTGGTAGTGCAGCCAGCAAGCGGCAAGTGCGGGTTGAGGCAGCAGACAGGTTATGTCTGATAAGTGCAGGAAAAAAAGGGCGGGATCTGTATGGTTACTGATGCAGACCCCAGTGCAGGGATTGCCCGGAGGCAGTGTGGGTGGCAGAGAGCATGGACGTCATTTAGGGGTCGCACTTGTGACCCCTGAGGTCGCCCTTGCTACCCCTAAAAAAATATTTTTTTTTAAAGGTTTTTTTTTTTTTACAAATTGAAGTTCCTGGGTTGTGGCCAATTCCATGTGGCTCTTTGTTTCTAGTGAGGCTGGCTTTTTTGGTTAGGCTTCTTAAAAAAAAACAGGGGGTTTCACAAGTGTAACACTCTGAGCAGTGACCCTAGATAAGAAAGAATAAGAATAACAAATAATTTGTCTTTCTGGAATTCTATACAATCATTGCAAGAGGCATTAAAGGTTTATTTCAGGTACACTTCTAGGGGTGAGTCACTGATTTAGTCTGTTCTTAAACACCTCAAAATCACAATGCAGTAAAAATACTCCAAAAAGCATTTAGAGTGCAATAAGCACCCATTTCGGACTATGGGCCTCATCACGAGTTAGGCGTAACGCCGGTGCTAATAGCGCTGGCGTTAATAGCCCTACCGCCAAACCCCTCGGTGCTATTAGCACCGGATCACGGGTTTGGCGGAACGGGTATTGCCCATTCCCCATTGAGCCCATTCAGGAATTTTTGCGCTATTACCGCCGGCGGATTTCCCGCCGGCGGTAAACGCGCCAAAAATCAGCAAATGTTCGGCGGATTTCCCTCCAGCTCAGAGCTGGGGGGAAATCAGCCGAAGCCATGATTTGGCTGACCCTTAAATGCGGCGTGATGAGGCCCTATGTATTTTGCTTTTTCCATGTTGCAGTTATAGCATGTTTTTTTATGCCAATGCATATGGTGATCAATTCTTGTAAAAATGCTAATCACGTTACACTAGTATACTTAGGAACAATGCTTTGTGATGACACTTCCTGTTTTTTCAAGGGGTAAAAGGTTGTGGTTCATCGCTCCCCGTGTTGTCACTTCGGGTTGGGGTCAAATGACATCACTTCCTGTGATGTCATCAGCGGTCAAGGGTCATGTGATTTCCCTTCTGCTACCCCAGGCATTTTGATGAAATGACGTCCCTGGCAGAGAGAGAAAAAGATCAGCAGCAGAAAGGAGGGGTGAAGGCAGAAGCAAAGAGGAAGGTCTTGAGGTGCTTCCGGAACCAGAGATGGTTTTCCTCCAGTTTCAGAGTGGCAGGGAGGCTGTTCCAGAGGGAGGCCCGAGCCGAAGACAGATCTACCCCCAGCTCGTTTCTTTGAAAAATGACAGACCCTGAGGGAGTTAGAGAAGAAGAGCGAAGAGCTCGAGAGGGGTGGTATTTCGAAGGGATAGCTGAAGGTATTTTGGCCCCTGACCCCAGAAAGCCTTGTGGACAATGCAGACGGTTTTGAATTGAATCCTTGCGTCTACTGGGAGCCAGTGGAGAGATTTCAGGGCTGGAGAGATACGATCCCAGGGCTTGAGGCCAAGGACAAGTCTCGCAGTCCTATTCTGGATGGGTTGTGAAGGGCGGAGAGTAGAGGCAGGAAGATCTAGGAAGAGGCTGTTACAATAGTCCAACCTAGAGAGAACCAGGGCTCAGGAGACAGTGAGCTTCTGGGGAGAAAGAGGGGAAAGGCAGGGTACGTCTGAGGAGGTGCAGTAGGAAGTTAGACTTTTTAGAGACATCAGAGAAAGTGTGGAATCAAAGATGGCCGCGTCTCTGTGAACTCCTCACTGGACCAGAGAGAGGGGAGGCCGAAACGCTGCCGATCAGGAACCGTGCCAGTCCAAAAGCTGTGGGAAGTCCAGTGGTGTGGGCGCAACCCAGTAGCCCAGGTTTGGTGATCAGCAGGGCGCTGGGAGCACCACACTGTGACAGAGGCGTGGTGCACAGAGGAGGTTTGAGAGTGCGGCCTGGCGTCGGAGCCATACAGTTGCTGGAGGGCAGTCCAGACTCCGTGGACCGAAGCCAGTGTTGCGCCTGAGAACAGATCGAGCCTTGTCTGTGAGCAGACGCCACAAGGCTGACCCCCAGAGAGTGAAGTGCCTAGCAACACAGAGGTGCCGGGGTGCTGCAGCGGCTGCCCGTGTGCAGCTGCAGCCCGGAGAAGCGTATCCGGCCGCTGGATGAAGAGAGGTCGGAGAAGGCTGTGCAGAGAGTGGTGGAGTCACATCCCTCGGAAGGACGGTGAAACAGCAGGCCCTGAGCCCTCAGTGGCGGTGAGTGTTCCCACCCCTACCATGAGCCCAGGAAGCTGATCTGGCATGGGTGTGGGGGGCAGCACAGCTGCAGGAGTAAGGAGCTGGTGGGGAGGGAGCAGACAGACCAAGGGGGCTCCAGGTGATCGGAGCTGCGGGTGATGCCTGCCTGAGAAGTGAAAGCAGGGGGAGGGGGGTCTACAGGGAACTGCATAGCCTAAGCAGAGCCCAGGAACATAACTTCAATCAGAAGTACGGCAACAACGCTTGGCAGCCCACGCTGGCTGAACGGCAACAACCCGGGTTGGATAGAGTGGCGGCCTCATAACTGAACTGTGCCTCAAGATTGATCTCTCTGATCTCCAGGGGAGCCCTAACTTCAGACAGGAGACCAGGGTGACTAACATTTGCCTGACCAGGGGGACAAGGCTCACCTTGGACAGTGCAGAAAGCACTGGGTTCTGGGGTCCCGATCAGCAGCCGAACGCAAGCTATCATTGGAACAAACACTGCGGGGTATAAGAGGGGGTGCCAGGGCGAACTAACTGCAGACACTCTGGAAAAGCTGGGTCACCAATGAGTGGCTCGCGACACACGCTGTGCACTAATAGAAAGTCTGCAGCAGGTCTGACTGGGCCTAATTGATGCTCTGAGGGTAAAGGTTGAACAGCCCTGCACTAATCAAGAACAAACTGTGATTGCACGCAGCGATGACTGACGGGCAGAGGAGGAACCCGGCGGGAGCTGCTGCTACAGGGCACGGGCCACAGGGACATGTAATAGAGCTCCGGGTTGAGGCCTGACCAGTGTGAGTGACTCATAACTGTACTGTCATCCAACCGGAACATAAGAAGGTGGGAGGTGGCCCCCCCCGGCCTAGTCAACACCTGAAGAGAAGGTTTGGAACCAACATAGAGGGCGTGGATAGAGGGCTGAATGGGGGCTGGGGATCCGCCCGGAGTATATTAACTTCTGCACGGAGCCCACGCCGGGGGAACACAGCAGCGAGCCCCATAGAGTGCTATATGGCTCAGGGAAATAAGCGACAATCTCGCTTGCCATTCACCCAGAAAGAAGGTCTGCACAGGGAGAGCGATAGGATGATGGCGTCCCGAAAAGCATCAGACAAGTCGACCCCATCGATCCAAGCAGAGGGAGTGGCAGGAACGAGTGAGAGCACTCCGACATCAGAGCATGGTCAAGTACTGGCAGAGATGAGGTTGGGTTTTGCATCCATTAACAACAAGCTGGACGGGATGGCGTATAAAGTTGACAGGATGCAGGAGTGCATTGATAAAGAGACCGGGAGAACCTCCGAGGTCGAGCTCTGCATGACTGCACTGGAGGACACCAGTAACGAGACGACACAAGAGATCCGGGAGCTGCGAAGCGAGGTGAAGGCTGTCAAAGACAAAAATTAAGATATTGAAGTGAGGTCAAGGAGAAATAACATCCGAGTGGTGGGGATTCCGGAGTCGATCTTGCAACAGAACATGGAGGTCTTCATGAAAAACTTCATCAAGGATGTGCAGGGGCCCCCGCTGCCCTCCCAAATCCTAGTGGAGAGCGCACAGGGTGTCACAGTTCACCCCAAGACCGGGCCAGAACCCCCACCCGATAATAACACGAAACTATCAGGACCGTGACACCATACTCTGCCGAGCAAGGGAACTTGGGGACCTTACCTATGAGAATACCAGAGTTTCTTTTTACCCAGAATTCTCCCTGTCAGTCCAGAAGGCCCGCCTCTCTTTCTTAGCAGCAAAAACTATGTGTCCAACATGGAGGCCAAACAAATATTTTTTACCGACCCCGGTATAGTGCACAAATTTCTTCAATCCCTGCCGAAGTGAGCTGTTGAGATCTACGAGCATGGTGCAGGTGGTGGGAAAGCGGAGGGGTGACGCCTCCGAGCCGCTCATGAGCTGGGTCAACAGGACTACTGGTTATATTGTTGTTGTTTGCAGGGTTTCCCTGATGGGTTATGAAATCGCTTGCTGAAAATGTTTCGAGGCTCTCCCCTCGAGGTCCGAAGTGGTAGAGGTTGCTTGGGTGGCGGTGTCTGGCGCCCCCGGGCTGTGACCCATGGAAATGTGGTTGGGTGGGAAGTACAGGTCACTGCAAGTTGGGGGCGGGCAGGAAGGGGAAGTTGGCTCAAGTTGGTTAAAAAAGATTCATGTCTCATGGACTGCTCAATAGCTGGTGTATAACCTGGGGGAGTGGGTGGGTCGGAAATGCCTTCACATATAGTCCGCACCCCAGCTATGACGAGGAAAGTGATTAGCTAGAACGTGCAGGGACTTAATAATCCACGTAAGGCCTGCAAGGTGATTCAGTACTGTGAACGGCATTGAGCCAAAGTGATTCTATTACAAGAAACTGACTGGGTGGGAAAGGGGAACGAGGGGGTTGTCAGAAGTTGGGGAAACTGCAAACACTACACCTCTTACTCAGCGTATTCAGCAGGGTAATGATGCTGGTGCATAAGTAGGTGGGATTCCGCACGAAGGATTCAGTGATCGACCCGCAGGGGAGATGTCAGTCTCAGGGTGTTGGGGTAACACGCTGATTACAAGTGTCAACATATACGGTCCCAACGTGGATGATCTTGGGTTCTTCGAGACTTTATTAAACAGATGTCACAAATACTTGCATGCCAACATTGTATGGGCAGGCGATCTCAATGTCTCGCTAGACCCCTAGAGAAAGAGATCATGGGTGAGATGACGTTCCAGGGCAGCAGAGGCAGTCCTGGGCGGTATACACGAGCTGTAGCTGGGGGATGTGTGGAGGTTGCTAAGGCCAGAGGGGAGGGAGTAATCACATCACTTGACGGTGCAGGCCTGCCCTCGCCTGGCGCATCGAACTGTCGACTGTGTGCCGATTCCAAGAACACTCTCTGACCACTCCCCAGTCATTGTGCCCAGATCAGGAAAGGCCCCGTCCCTCGCGGAGGTTCAAACCTGCAGAAATGTCTGACATAGTATTTAAGAGCAAGATCCATAGCATGGTCAAGGACTATTTCAGCGAGGACCTGGGCAATGTGCCCGAGATGAGCTCTATCTGGGAGGCGTTCATGGTGGTTCTCCGAGGTGAGCGTCTATCCTTGGAACTGGGTGTGATAAAACAAATCTAGCGGCAGCTAGATGACACTGAGCTAGAAATTAAGAGATGGGAGTGGGAGTGAGCTGGGTTCACTGGCTAAACTAAGGGAAGCGCTTGACCGTTTCAATGATCAAGCGGCACAGGAGGTTAAATACCTGGCCCGACTGGCCATGGCCCGTAGATACGGCGAGGGGGACCGGCCGGGCAGACTACTGGCGGCAATGGTTAGGCAAGAAAGGGGCTGTAGGGAAATAACAGCATTGAGAATGGCGGAAGGAGAGGTGGTAGCACAACCAGAAGCGATACCGGATGGTTTTCGCCACTTTTATGAGTCCTTATACATTTCACGAGGAACACTGCCAAAAGCGGAGCTTGAGGTTTATATTGGAGAGGGGAACCTGCCGAAACTTAGCGTGGCGGCCGAATAGCCCCTGAAAATGCATATCACAGTTGACAAGATTCTCACTGCGGTGCGTGCCCTGCCTTCTACCAAAGCAGCAGGCACAGATGGGATCACCGCCAAATTTGATAAGGCGTGTGGCCCCGAAGTAGCCCAGCATTTGATGGCGGTATGGGAAGAGGGTCTGAGAGTGGGACATCTCCCCTCAACAATGCGCGAACCAGTGATAACGTTAATTCTGAAGCTGGATAAAGACCCCCTCGACTGTTCCTCGTACTGCCCGATATCCTTGCTAAACCTGGACACGAAAATATTCGCTAATGTGTTGGCGGACCAGCTGCTCCCGCATGTCTTGCATATTAGACACAAAGACCAGTCTGGGTTTATCCCAGAGAGGTCGACCTTGTTGAACCTATGCCGTTTGTTCGCAATACTAGCCCAGATCGACCCCAAGGTACAAGCAGTGGTGGCACTGCTTGACGTGGAAAAGCATTTGATTCTGTCGAATGGGACTACCTATTCAAAGTATTGCATTATTTGGGGGTCCCAGAGTATTACCTCTCCGTGGTGCAGCTCCTGTATGCCGGGTCAAGTGCTCAGATCAGCATTGGGGGCACGCAATCTCGTCTCTTCATGCTGGGCAGGGGACCCGGCAGGGCTGCCTGCTCTCGCCTTTACTTTTTGCTATGGCAATTGAGGTAATGGCAGCCCGGCTGAGCAGATTTCATGGAGATAGGGGTCTGGCGATGGGGGCGAGGGGGTTAGGGAGCTGATATCACTGTATGCTGACGATGCAATCGTGTATCTCAAGGATCCCGCTAATAATCTGGCTCCCCTGACGCAGGAAGTGACGAGGTTTGGTGAGGCCTCAGATCTCAGGGTCAACATGGCTAAATCCACTTTATTTCCCCTACCACACAGCCTTCAAACACTGAGGGATATAGTTGGGAGCAGCTGGCGGTTCATACCTGGGAATGCGGGTGAGTAGAGAGGCTTGAACACTGCTAGATGACAATCATGTTAAATATTTACATACCCTGAGAGCAAGTGTGGAACGATGGTGCAGGCTCCCCCTCTCGCTATTGGGTAGGATCGCGGTTGCTAAGATGATAGTAATCCCCAAGTTTCAATATGTCTTTCAGAACATCCCAGTGTGGCCGTGGGTGGGTTACATTGGGGCGGTACAGGCCCTACTAATCAGGTTAGCTTGGCACCCGAAGGAGCCCTCGTATTAGCTGGGAAACACTGACCCTGCCCTGGGACAAAGCGGGAGTTGGCGCACCGGATGTGGAGCTGTATTTTCTGGCGTCCCAGCTGTTCTTAGCATCAATGTGGATGCCGGGAGCCCGGACGCCCCCACACGTATGCATAGAACAACGCTCGGTATATCCGTCCTCCCTCCAGGGAGTGATGATCTCTGGCAAGGTAGCAGATAAATGTAAATTCGATCCCGTCGCATGTATGGTGCATGTTTGGAAAAGAGCCCTGAAGAGGATTGGGGTAGACCGCCCTTTCGACCCGGGTATTTCACTTTGGAACATCGAGTCCTTGACGACAACATGTGATGAGGCTATTATTCAAGACTGGTGGGAAGCAGGAATTTGCAGTATGGAGGATATACCCAGGTGGGACTTTTGTCACTTAAGAGCCATTTGCAGAAAAGATGGGAGGGGGATTTCAGCAAAGGTTGCAGTATTTTAGAATGAGGGCTGTATTCAGGAAATGGTCCCCTGAGTTCCCTGAAATCCTGCATACCACCCCGCTGCTGAAATATATTAGGTGTTCCCCCGGGAGTAAGGGAGTGGTATCCGCGCTCTACAAGTTAATCCAGACAGTCTCCCCCGGGGATGCTTTGAAGTGTAAACAGAATTTATTATTATTTTTTTAAAATGTATTTTTAATTTTCAAAAGCAAACCAAACAACTTTTAAGTAAACAATAACAGTATCGTTATGATTATAAACCCCCCTTTCCCTCCCTCCCAACTTGACCAAGACCATTCTGTTCTGTGCATGCCGGTTTAATGTGGATTGTCCAAGTCCTCCTTGGAAGTGCCGTCCCCTTTCTCGTAGAATAGGGTTGTTGTGACGGCCACCCATTGTAATAGATCTGCGGAAGTGTCCATCTTTTGTTGTCGCTGTGCTAGCTCCCATGCCCCTGTTTCGGCTGTTGTCAATCTGTGGAGGTCCTCCCACCACGTTGCAACACTGGGGGCTCTGGGGCTCTTCCAAGCCATGGCTATTCGTCATTTTGCCAGAATGTACATTAAGTCCTTAAGTCTGTTCAGAGGCTTATTCTTTTTACTTCTAGGGTAAGAGCCTAGGATGCAAGCCTCAGGTGTCTGCACGTCCAATGCGATATCTGCTTCCGCCACCCTTGCTTCGATTTGCGTCCAGAATGTTTGGATTGCCGGGCATCCACAGAACATGTGTGCCATCCCCACACAGAATTTCTGGCATTTGGGGCACGTCTCGGCGTCTGTCCTGCTGAATGTTGAGATGACAGCTGGGGTAAGGTATGCTTTGTTGAGTATATAGAATTGTATGAGCTGCAGGCGGGCGTTCCTAGATATTTTTTTGTGATAGCTTGTTATTGCCTCCCATTCATTGTCTTTGAACTGTGTGTTAAGTTCGAGCTCCCATTTGCTCTTGCTCCTAAGGTCTCGCTGCGTGGTGCAGGTGAGTAAAGTTTCGTAGAGCCTTGAGGTTTCATGTCCTCCCTCTGCGGCACTCAGCAGGTTTTCTATGCCCTCATGTCCGGTGTTCAGGGTCTCCGTTTCCTGCCAGCGATTTGTAAGTCCTTTTACTACGGCTCTGTGTAGGAGGAACTGTCCAGCCGGTGGACTTCTGGAGTTCAGTGAACGTGAGGATACCCTGGTCGTCTACCAGGTCTCCCAGGGTGGCAACCCCGTATGTCTCCCATGTGTGCCTGATCACCTTCCGGTCGTCGGGCCTGGATGTCATTAGCACATTGATCGGTATCTGTGGGGAGTAAGGGTCTGCTAATCCGGTGGCTTTGCAGGCTCGCTTCCATATCTGGGTTCCGAGTTGGATTAAGTATGAGTCTCTGTGTTTTGATCCTGACTCAGTCCAGAGAAGGTCTCTGAGTAGCTTTTGGAAGTTTGTGGGCAGCAGGAGGCGCGTGTCAGTTGTGACGTTGTCCGCCATCCACTGGATCACATGTTTCAGTTGCCCGGCTATGTAGTAGAGTTCAAAGTTAGGGACCTTGAGGCCACCTCTGTCGTACGGCCTTTGCATAGTTTCCAGGGTGACTCTGTGTCTACCTTCTGCCCATAGGAATTTTCTGCAGAGTTAATTTAGGTCCCTAAAGAACGGTTGTGAGATGTTGTACGGGACATTGGTGAAGAAATAAAGGAGTCTCGGTAGTGCCACCATTTTAAGGAGTCCTGCTCTGCCCGCCACCGATAGTGGTAGCTTGCTCCAGAAATCCATTGATTTGGCAGGCCGTCTCTCGCCTTCGATGTATTCAATGTAAACAGAAATGGGAGGAAGACGCAGGGACGCCCCTTACAGACAAACAGTGGGCGGTGCTCTGCGATAGTTCACATAGGGGGGCATTCAATATCCGCCTACAACTGATTCAGCTTAAGAAGCTACATACAGTGTACTTCTCTCCAGCCCGCATGCACCAGTTTCATAACTCTGGAGTTGCCACATGCCCGAGATGTAATGCAGACTCAGCCAACTTCTTGCACATGATGTGGGCCTGTACCAAGCTGCGCTCATTCTGGGAGGGAGTGGTAGAAACTATGTCTGAGATGTTGGGGCTGGCAGTGCCCTACAACTTGCTGGCCTGCATGTTTGGGTGGCTTCCGCGGTTACCAAAACAGTACCATAGGCTGCTCTCGACCTGCATGATTGCTGCCAGGCGTTGCATTTTGATGAGGTGGACGAGTGCATCCACCCCAGGGTTGAATGTGTGGCTGAAAGACCTCATCTGGTTGAGCGATACCGACAAGGAATATGCCAATCTGTGTGGGCTGCAGAACCGGTACAAAAATATCTGGAATCCCTTCACCGCCTACTTGTTGTCTCGGAACATTGATCAAGCCTAACTGATGCGCCGGGTGGGAGGAGGGATGACATCTGCTCATGCTATTCTCTGGGAGGGTCTATCCGATTGCCCTGAGGGCGGGTGAACCTTTCAATGTGTCTATGGTGCTCTGCTGAACAATGTTTGTCCATGTAGTGTTCAATTACTTGAATGTCAGCCTTTCCCGACAATGCTTGCGCTCTATGTTGCACTCGCCAGATCTCCAATGATACACTGCAATGTAATTCTGTTTGAAGAAGGTTGATGAGACGTCAATCGTTCAATAAAGAGAGTTTTAAAAAAAAAGAAAAGATTACCCTGAGGTTCTTGGCCTCGCAAGTGGGGGTCAGAGGAAAGCTAAGGGAGGACGGCCAGAGACTGAGGGGAAAGGAGGGTGAGATGTGTGCCGATGAGGAGGATCTCTGTCTTGCTGGCATTCAGGCAGAGATCGTTGGCGGCACACCAACCCTGAATGGCAGTTAGGCAATCAGCGATAAGACAGAGCCTCCAGGATTTCGCAGCATTAAATGCCAACATTTGCAGCACAAACCTTTATTTATGGTAGCATTTTTGCAGTACAATTATTATTGACTGGAGGGTGCAAGATTAGTACATTGCAGGAAAGAGGCTGTGTGCAAGGCTACAGGAGAGTCAGGTTGTCAATATATGTATCTTTTATATCAAATAGGAAGAGTCCTAGATGTCTCTGGCTTGGCAGAACAGTGATTGTTTTGGTTACGTTTTTTGGTTTAATGTGCAGGCCTTTTTAATATTATTAATGTTATTATTCATTATCAGTTGTAATGCTGAAAATATTCCCCTTCTCTGTTCCCCAATCCCGCAAACACCCACACACCTCTATCACCCAACACACCTCACACATCTCACCAATTCCCCATCTCAACTTGTATTTGTGAACCTCATGCTCAGTCATACACATACTCACATGCTCTGTCACACTTCCAAGTCACAATTTGCCCTCTCCAGTCGCTGCCAAACTCCAAATCATACTCCCAATTCACACTGTATGCTCCCCAATTCCTCCCGCAGTACAGTCCTTCATTCTTGCATGCTACTTCTGCATCTTTCATCCTTTCTCCCTTTCTATCACACTCTTCCCTCATCCTTTCTCCCAATCTATCACACTCTTCCTTCATCCTTTCTCCCAATCTGCAGCCCACTACTACTCCTGAGCCCACGTTCCTTCCACTTTCTGTGCCTCTGCTTTCTCTGATTTCTGGCCCACCGCCCCACTGCATCCGCTCTGCCCTCTTGCCCACTGCTTCACCCTCTGACCCACTGCTCTCCCTCTGATCTCCCTTCACTTTCTTGCCTACCACGCCACAGCTCACCCATCACTCCCCTCTCACTCCTTTCTCTCACATATTGTGACCATTTTTCAATTTTTGAAGAAAACTGTAGATTTTGTCCTCAAAAAATGGGGCATCTAAAAATAGAGCAGAAGATGTGCAGTTTTTAGATAAGCCATTTTTGGAAATTAGCAGGCCACCTTAATCTCAAAGGTGACCTGCGCATTTCCACGGGGCAGAGCTGTAGAGCAAATGATGCGCTGGCCAGCCACCTTGAGTACGTTTGTCTTGGAAACACTCTCCCGACAATGATCTACAGGCTCCCCATGCATTTCACTGTGACTGGCCCCTAAGGGTCCTGCCACTGTAAAATGCAACAACAAAAAACACATTTCTATCCCATTTGGGAAACAGAAATGCAAGTGAGACAGCAGCTGTCACAATTAAAAAAATAAAAAATAAAAAAATGTAAGTATTGCATGAGTCAGTAGGGTCAGTAAAGACCCTGTAAAGTAGTGGCACCCCTCGTGCACGTATTTAATGTGGATGCATAGAGTGGCCTACAATTTCTGCACATTTAAAAGTGCATCTTGCTTGTCAATTTGGGATACGCTTTTAAATGCGCAGAAATGCCTCCTGATTTGCGCAAAGGAGTGAAAAAGGACATCTGAATGGGCGCATATAAGAAGCGTCCATTCTGATGTCCTTTGTGTATCGGACTGCTCTTTTTATTTTGCTCAAGTGATGAAATGTGCTTGCGCAATTTCACTTCTTGAGTCCATAAAATAAGAGTTGAGCCCCTTGGACACTTGAGTTTTAAAAAAATATATTTTTTTTCTTCAAATACACATTTTTGTGGGTGTTTTTGCACAAAAAAAAAATCGCTATAAACTGGAGGGTCTGATAAGAGAAGGAGAGGAGGTGGCCGAGGGAAGCCTGTGAGAAGTTGAGTGTCGTCAGTATAGCACTGGAAATGTGAGCCGAAAATGACAATGTAGTGGGCGAGAGTTGCCAGGTATTGGTTGAAAAGCTAGGGCGAGAGGTTAGACCCCTGGGGAACACCGCAGGTAGAAAGGGAGATAGATGAAAGGAAGGACCTTAACTGGACCTGGGAGGGTCGATCGGAGAGGAAAGAGATCAGCCAGGCCAGACCCTGATCGGCGATACACAGATTGTCACGGAGACGGTTGAGCAGGATGGTATGGGTGACCGTATCAAAGGCAGAAGAGAGATCAAGTAGGATGAGGACAGAGGGAATGTTAGAGTCAAGGTTGGAGAGTAGATCTTCACGGATGTTCAGGAGAGCAGTTTCCGTGCTTCTGGCAGCTCTAAAGCCAGAGTGATGGTCGTGGAGACAGCCAACAGAATCAGAATGAAGGTTCAGCTGAGAGATGGCCAGTTTTTCCAGAGGTTTGCCCAGAAAAGGAGTAATGGAGATTGGGCAATAGTTAGCTGGACAAGAAGGGTCAGCTGTGGGTTTCTTGAGGAGAGGATGCACAAGAGAATGCTTCAGATGGGAGGGGAAGGCTCCTGAGGCAAAGGAGTGGTTGCAGAAATCGTCAAGGGTCGGAGCAAGGGTATCAATGTGGTCCTTGATGGTTTTAGAGGAATAGGGATGAACCTGTTTTGACAAGGTTTTCATAGATCGGACTTGTCTAGCAACCTCATTGGTGGAGAAAAGAGGAAAGGAAGAGAATGAGGGGGGAGTTGGCTGAAGGAGGTTCCGCATTCACAGAAAGAGAAGGAAGAGGAGGAGAGGAGAGGGTGGACAGTATGACCTGGGTTTTTGAGGTGAAATGAGATGCAAGGTCATTGCTGCAAAGAGCCTGGGAGGCGATAGGAAGGGTAGAGACTGCAGCAGGGTTGGCCAGCTCCTTGCAGATTTTAAAGAGTTCGGCTGAGTCATTAGATGCCCCAGAGACACAGGCTTGGATGTGGCTCTCTTCATGGTGCGGACAGAGAGTCGGTATTGCCTTTGAAGCAGGCGACAGGCCAGTTTGTCCGAGGATGAAAAAGAAGCCCTCCATTTCCTCTCAGCCGCCCTACACTTACGTTTAAGTGTAGCTAGGTCAGAGTCATACCAAGAATTGCATTTGGCTTTGGACTTCAAACGGATCCTCATGACAGGGGCAGGAGCATCAAGAGTATCATAAATAGAAGAGTAGAGCAGAGAAAGGGCTGTGTCAGGATGTGAGTCAGCCAGAGTTGGGGGCGGGGGAGAGAAGGTGGCGGAAAAAGCCTGCGATGACACACGCTTCATGGGACGGATGTCCGAGAAGGTAGGTGGCAGTGTTGGGGTAGCTTGGCCTGGGGGGGAAGAGAGGGAGAGATGAGAGGAGAGGAGGGAGTGATCGCTCCAGGAGAGAGGAGTGCTCAGAGGGATGGAGAGGGGGAGGTCAGAGAAGATCAAGACACCAAGTGTGTGCCCTGCAGAGTGAGTTGGGCCAGAGAGGAGGATAGAAAGGGAGAAGGAATCACAGAGGTCACGGAAGAGTAAAGAGGATGAACAAGGAGTGTCAAGATGGATATTGAGGTCGCCAAGGAGGAGGCGTTGGGTGGTTGAGGCCAGGAGTGAGGAGGAGAGGTCCGCCCACTCAGAAAGAAATTAGGTGATTTGACTAGGAGGTCGTAGATAGTAGCCACAGTAAGGGAATGGCTAGGAGAGAGATAGCCTGCAGACAAGGCATTCAAAAGAGGAGTAAGACTGAGTGGGGATGATAGAGGCAGGAATCCACTCAGGAAAGATAAGTGCTACACCCCCTACGGACCGGCAGGATCTAGGTGCAGAGAGTATCTTGAAGCCATCAGGGAGGAGTGTGCCAAAGCTCGTGAAAGAGCAGGCTGTGAACCATGTCTCGGTAAGACTGAGGACATTGAGGTCAAGTTCTTCAAGAAGGTGGCAGATGTCAAAGGAGTGTTTGACAGCAGAGCGAGAGTTAAGATCGGCAAGATGAAGAAGGTGGCTAGCCTTAAAGACCTTCCAGGGAGGGGTACAAATCAGAGGTACGCCCCGCGGAGAAGGTGTCCGAGGTGGGACAGAGGAGGAGGAAAGAGAGGGCAAGCTAGCCAAGGGAGGAGAGGACCGGGCAGCAGGAGATGAAAGGAAATTGATGAGGCGAGGGAAGCACCTGTCAAAGAGGAGGAGATTAGCCTGAGGTCCTTGGACCATGACGGTGCCATTAAGGTAAACATTAATGATGACTTTAGAGGAGTCGAAGGAATCCATGGGCACTTCCCAGCGGGTGCCACCACTAATGGGACCAGAGGAGACAGCACAGAGCACAGAGATCATATGAAGAGTCCATAGATCTGGTGAAGGAACAACAAAGAGGATGTCGGTGAGGGTCTGTCTGGAGGAAGCGCTGGAATAAGTATCGGCGATGGGGAGACCTGGGTTGGAGGCCAGGATATCCTTTTTAAATTTCTTCCTACCAGACTTAGTAAGAAGAGGAGGACAGTAGATAGAGAAGCAGTTTGAGAAGATAGGAGAAACAGAAAGCGCCATGTGAGTGGTAGCGAGGAAAGGAGGGAGAAGCAGGGGGGAAGGCAGGCAGGAGTGTAACAAAGAGAGCAGTGAAGTCACTAGGCCGGCAAGTTACAGAGAAGTGACAGTTACAAGCAAAGTGCAGTGCATGGTAGCAAAGTACAACAAGATGTGACTTTTAAAACAAAAGTGAAAACAGCAAGATTTAAACTTACAATTGGGTTAAGATGCAAGATTATTCATCACAGATGGTTTAGAAGCAGGAAAAGGGTCCTAAAACAAAGCAAATCAGTGCGTGAACAGGAGAAACAAGTAGAAAGGGGAAGTGGAAGTCCAAAGGTGGTATGAGTGAGTCTTGAAGGAGGGAAATAACCCATGGTTAAGACGGTGTGAAAGTCAAAGCTGTTTGGAGTCCTTAGAGGAATTTGGTAGCTTCTTTGTAGAAAAGTTTGGTGCCAGGATGCAGGAAGGACCCCAGGTAGCAGACAGGGGCCCAGAAGTGGGCCTATGAGGCAGTGGGCCGGCTCCTGCCTCCCGGTCCCACAGATTGGCTGTTGAAGAACAAGGTAGCCAATGGTGGGGGGACCGGGCAAGGCTAGTCAAGTAGTAAGGAAAACATGCCCGTCATCTTTGTAGGGGACAAGGGTTGCACAAATAAAGAACTGAGGCTCACACGGTGGGCAGAATAACACCACACGCAGCACAATGCAGGATAAAAACATATGTATCAACACACGTGCTTCAGTGCGTGTGCGGCTGCGTTTAAACACGCTATACACGAAAAAAATGCTCAATAATTTAGGCAATGTAGAATCCTCAGCACGGATCAATAAGTGTAGCCTGTGGCAGTGGAGGGGGCCACAAGGCTTACCTTGAAAACAGCTGCGCTGCTGTACATTTCCCCGAAGACCAGGAATCAGCTGATTGAAGTGTGGGATAAGCACATACAGCGCATGATCAGCTGTAGGCAGGATGCGAGTGGTGTAACACTTCTTACAAAAGGCCACAAGAAGAACAAATTAACCTGAACCATTGTGGAAAAGGTGACAATTCTGCCAAGAGGCGGAGACATACAGGCCCTCTTACTTAAAAGGGAACACTGATAGATCTTCCGCCTTCAAACTGACCAACATGGTCTGAATGAGCCAATAAATTGGCAAAACCTTACTACCATATAGACTGCCACACCACTTTAATATTATCTTTGTAACTATACCTTTAAGTAAATGGGCATGATCTATGGAACGTAACAGGAGGGCTTTGAAGAAGGCACTGTTTTGCACTTCTTGGAGCTCTGTTGTCGTATGAGTTGGGCTTGCAGCGGTGTGTTGTCGGTTCTGTATCTGCCGTCATGGCCACATTGCCATTCATTTCGCGGGGAAAACATTATGTTTTCTGACCCAATTTCTAATGGCGCCCTTGCCGTATCCAGTCTGGTTTAGTGGTTTAATTTAATTCAATTTAACTAATTTTATTTGCTCTGGTTTGGCTCTGCCTTGTTTCTGGAATAGTTTTCTGCTTAGTATCTGAGCAATTTCTTTAATCTAGACAGATTACCACAAACATCCCGTCTGCGCAGCCCCTCAAACAGCAATTGTGTTGGAAATTAAGATAATTCTTTGATTAAACAATCATTGCTACATACATACATACATACATACATACATACATACATACATGAGGCTCCCCGCATTGATATATCAGTAACTACTCCACTAAAAGATGGCGCCCCTGCCATCTCACAATAGCATTAGCAGAATAACGAGGCACAACAAAGCATGCGTCGTCAGTAAACATAACAACAGTATACTTAACAACACTGGTTCTTCAGTCAAAGGTTACCCGTGGAAGGTTCCGACATGGCTACAAGATAAATGAGACATCTGCGCTCACGGGTAAGCCGATAACATTATCTGAGCAAACGAAAAGGTGTTTTTTTAAATTTAATTTACTCACTTTTCTGGGCTAGTGCTTTTGAATTCAAGCATGGCATCAGCATCAGAGCTAGCAGAGGAAACGTGGGACAACACATCGTCTCTGTCATCATGGGCACCATGGACAAGTGCAGCGAAAGTTCTGTTAGTGAGAGCTGCAACTCTTGCCAATCCATGATCCTCTGGATCATTTCACTCTTTGTACCTTGAGCAGGTAAGCCTCTCTCAGTGCACATCATTCTCAATGTTTCTGACTTGGAAGCATTCAAGGTTATGTTGGTAATTGTTTCCATGTTTTAAGATAGGTCGTCAGCCTTTACTGTTACTTTAGTACTAAGGTCACTATGTGTCCTGTGTAAGTGTAATCTGAGTACCTTTACCAATCCGCAACACTGGGTACCTTCGATCCTATCCCATAGCTGCCACCAATTTGTTAAGATGGATTTCTGAACTCTGACCTAGTGGGCAGGGGTTCAGAAGGCCAAACTAGTTTATTGGAACAGGGTAACCTTCTGGACAAGCCAGACCAATCAAGGTAGCATTGGCGGCGGTCAAGGCTAGGTCTCAGGAGGGGTGAGAGTGATTGAAAGCCTACAATGAGCACACACAGTAAACAACACTACAAATTACTCTCAGTCAGGTGTATATATCAAAAATACATATACATTTATTAAAGGCCTTTTAAATCAAACACAAAGCAAATAGCAGTAATAACTAAATCAACACAACACTACTAGTAAACATATATACAGTTACCAATGGCCTAAAGGAATAGTGCACAGTAAGGGTCCACAACCTGTGAAGAAAGGGAGCAGACAGTGCAAATAACGTTTAGGCAGTCCTTCACTTATCAAACCCTAACTAAGAGGCAGTCCAATCCCTACGATGAGAGGAGCCTTGTGCTCAAAAGTACTTTCGGTGCTGATGCACGCGATTGTGCGGTTGGGCCAAAAACAGGGTCTCTTGCAGGGGCTGTGGCAGCTCAGGAAGGCGGGTGAGGCGGTGATGAAATAGTTCCCACTATTTGAAGAGGGCCCCCCCAAAAGAGCAGAACAGGATCCAAGAGTTGGGAATATCTCGGTAGCACAGGCTACCTCGATAAAGGAGAGTGGCCCTCAGGGGACACTTGTGCGTAAAAATGGATGGATGTGCCAGGGGCCACTGGTAAGGGTTACAAGTACTCACCGACCCTTTGTGCACTCCGGACCAAACTTCGGCCGTCGAGTCAACTTCGGTTACAAGTTCAAATTCTGCAATTGTGCGGCTCTCAGGGGCTGCGTTCCAGGGATGATTCAGTGGTGGGACAGTGGCGATTTCTGCGCTCCTGATGAAGGGACCAGGCCAATTCCACTGCAGCAGATCTGAGGGCACAGGGGGCACGGCAGCAAGGCACCCACAAAGTTTGTCACCACAGCTGGGCAACACAGCGACCGTGTTTGCTTGGGTTTGGGCATATTCTCCTAATTCCAGACCTAGAAATGCTAGGTGTACAAAACGGCAGGAGAGTGCCTTATACCCAGAGTTTACAGTCTCCAAATGCTCAAGTGTCAACTTGAGAGAGCAGCGGTTCCAGGAGAAGGGTCCCGTGCAAGCTGCTCAGTTCAATGGGCTATCCAGGAACACTTCTGAAAAGGCTTGCTTACAGGTTAAGGTGGGGGTGCCAAGAATATTGCAATGGGGCGAAGTGCCTTTGCAGACCTTCCAAGTTCGATCAGAAACAGGGCTCCAACAGGACGACAGCAGACTCAGGGTGCCAAACCTTCCAGCGGGTCACCAGCGGTTCCTCTGCTATGCTTCTTGGTTTCAGAATACTTGGCTCCATCCCAGGTTCGGTGAGAACTCAAAAGATCGACCTGGTATGGGTGTAAGGAGCCTTCTCTTATCCAGAATCTTCTTCGCGCCAAAACAAAGAGCACCCATTGAGAGATCTGCTCACATACAGCCAATCCATACATGGACCAATCACAGACCAGTCATTCCCAGCACACCAGACATCCTGGCACCCAGGATACGAATTGGAACTAGACAGTCCAGCCCACATCCTCGGGGCACACACACAAGGCATACAGAAGCCCACAAAAGCTTCGTTTTGCGCAGGGATCTGCATGATCAAATAAGGATTTTCCCTGGGTCTGCTTGACCTGGGGAAGGCAAAGGGACACAACCAAGGACCTTGTGGAATGGCCATTTTGGGTCCAAGCCACTATCCTGGGCCAAACGCGGTAAACGTGGTATGGACCACACGAAAGGGTTAAAAATATATGAAAAATAACAGCTGCCACCACCTCTGTCCAAGGCACATCTGTACTCCTACCGAAAAATCCTTTGACAGTCTCTAGGACCTTAAAAATGAAAGGAAGACCCCAGCGCACTGTATTGTAAGGTACTTTGTGCACTTATAACATGTTGCTAAAAACTGGCAACAAAGTGAAAGACTAAGGGAAAAAAGTCTCCCAGTACTGACTGTCTTTAAGGGGATGTCAGTTTCCCCATCACAAAGTGAGCGAAAACCCGGCGGAGTACAGCATAAGGCTGGGCTCCACTGGCAAAAGTCCGGCTAGGATGGTCAGATAACAGCAAAAAGTTGGGGGGTTCGCAACTAGAGGGAAAAATTACACATAAATCGAAATCTTTCCTAACACCTGCGCATGAATGTCACGCTGAGCACCTCTAAGCATGAACGCACAGAACTTTCTCCGATCGTCTGCATGCACTGTTTGCATCCCCCGGCAATCCACGAGGAGCATTTTCTATAATAGGGTATTAAGATCCCACGTAAATACAATGGGACAGCGGTCTACCTTGGATGCCAATCACTAATCGAACGTGACTAATCTACTAACTTACCGCTATGGATGGGAGACTTTATACTGGATACTATTTGCCTTAAATCTAGAAACCTTATGTGATTACACACAACCCGCAAGGGCTGCCCAAACTATTGCTGACTGTTCATGGAGTCAGCTCCACATGCAACAATTTCCGAGGCATGTCACGCATCAAATTAAACTTGCAGTTGCATTACCAGGCACTAATATAGCTATAACAGATGCCTGCTCTCGAGCATTTATCTATTATTTCATCTTCCAAGGCACAAAGCCTTTTCAGAAGTATGCACAACTATTTGATCAACACAGCTTTATGTGTAAAAGTTCGGACTAACATAGCGCTTCTTATGACTTCCTCCATAGGCGGTCCAGTTGTGTGACCCACCACATTCAATATACACATTACCCTGAACCGGAGTCACAGGTGTGACCTGTGAGTATTCCTTTTCTAAAGGTGAGCATGCTCCACATTGTTACAAATTACTAAAGAGATTAATACAATATGTACACTAGTGGTACTAGTAGTGATACGGTTTCCTTTGATTTTTCATAGGACCAGATTGAATGTATCTACAAAACCAGTCTGAGGTGAGACAGTTTCAAAATGACATTTGCACTTTGGACATTTAGAGTGGTTAATGCAAATACAACCACTCCTCTAAAGCAGATATTCCTTGCAACTTAGTTAGGAGACTGTCCTGAAGTAGGTGGCATTATTTATATAGCCCACCGAAACCGGTCGACACACACGTGGAAACGGCAGGAAGGGTCCTGCTACATTTCACGTAACAACCACGGGGAGACTTAGAAACCATGATGTCTATTCCCCGGGTTTAGTCTTCACAACACGTTTTTAGCACTGTAGTTAGAGGTCAATTTTACTAGGGCCATATTCACCCTCAGTACTGGCCAGTAAAGCAACTGTTGCCATAATACTGTTCGAGAATTACCCCTATCTCGCAATATTTAAAATTTCTAAGAAGTAAGTCTTCATGCTATTTTCCCTGTCTAAATTACGATCACTTACTAAGAATCTAGCATCTGTGTTGCCATACAGTGACTCATAACTAAATTAGGGGAACAAAGAGTTGAGCAATTAGCAGTTGGTTTTTCCTTTCTCTTACTTTATCCACTGTTAGACAGGCGGCACACCAGCACTGCCTAGGAAAGGTTTGTAGACAGGTAGGGATAGATAGAACCTTCTCTGCCACCCCCCATTCTCTGTCCTAAATTGATTCTCAGATTCATAACCAGATTTTCTAAGTATTCCAATATTTATAGTCTACCTAGAAGGAGAAATCTGGCTCCTAGTCGGTATTGTACGTTTTTATCATACCTAAAAGTTTGCATGTACAAAAAGACCTAAAAATGCTACCACCAAAAGTTCGAACACCAAAAGTTCGAACCTTTGGTGGTAGCATTGTAGGTAAGTATAAAAAAAATAAACTGCGGGGGCGTCCCCGCAACACCCTGCTCACTATACTGTGTGGTACAGTGAGCGGGGTGTTGCGGGGGACACCCTTGCAGCACACCCGGAAAAAAATTAATTTAAAAAAACAGGGGCTGCGGGGGTGTCCCCCGCAACACCCCGCTCACTAGACTTTACAGTATAGTGAGCAGGGGCTGCGGGGGAAACCCCTGCAGCCCCGTTTAAAAAAAAAGGACCCTGCGGCGCCAGTTCCCGATCACAGAAGTGAAAGGGAACTGGCGCCGCAGGGACTCAGCATGAAGAAAAAGGTAAGTAGGGTATGTTTATGTTGGGGGTGTGGGTGGGGTGTGTTGAGGGTGTGGGTGAGGGGGGTGTCGTGGGTGTGTTGTGGGTGGGGGTATGGGTATGTAGGGGTTGTGTATGTGTGTTCACATGGGAAATGTGAGAACCTTTGGTGGTTCACACATTTCTCATGCTAACCTTCCGGCCGCTGGAAAATCAGCCGCGGTCGGATCACATAAATCCTTCTAGGCTAGTGACAGGATGCAACCCATTTTTTCTGCTCTCCTTACCGTCTGAGACACTTCAGTTCATTTTATCTCTCATGAGCATTAAACACGCTCGGATATACCAATATGCTTTCTGGGTGGTTTACCCCCTTTTTTCGTGTTACAAAACAGTGCATGGGCATAACCCACACTAACCACTGCTAAGCAACCCTAGCCCTCCCTTATTTACTCAGACATCATTCATGACAGGAATGGCTAATTTCTATGGTACAGCCATCGTTCAAGGCAGGGATGGCTAGTTCCTAAGTACAGCCATTGGTCATGGCAGGAATGGTTAGTTCCTATGGGACAGCCATCATTGTTAATGGCAGGAAAGGCTAGTTTCTATAGTACAGCCATTGTTGATGGCAGCGATGGCTTACCCTATGGGACTGCCATCATTCATGGCAGGAATGGCTAATACCCATGGTACAGCCATCATTCATGGCAGGAATGGCTAATACCTATGGTACAGCCATCGTTCATGGCAGGAATGGCTTTTCCTATGGTACAGCCATCGTTCATGGCAGGAATGGCTAATACCTATGGTACAGCCATGGTTCATGGCAGGAATGGCTAATACCTAGGGTACAGCCATTGTTCATGGTAGGAATGGCTTTTCCTATGGCTTTTCCTATGGTACAGCCTTCGTTCATAGCAGGAATGGCTGTTCCTATGGTACAGCCTTCGTTCATAGCAGGAATGGCTTTTCCTATGGTACACCCTTCGTTCATGGCAGGAATGGCTAATACCTATGGTACAGCCATGGTTCATGGCAGGAATGGCTAATACCTATGGTACAGCCATCGTTCATGGCAGGAATGGCTTTTCCTATGGTACAGTCATCGTTCGTGGCAAGAATGGCTAGTTTCTATGGTACAGCCATTGTTCATGGCAAGAATGGCTTTTCCTATGGTACTGCCATCTTTCATGGCAGGAATGTCAGGTTCCTATGGTATAGCCATCGTTTAGGGCAGGAATGGTGTAGCTTCTGTGGTACAGGCTTTGTTCATGGCAGTAATTGATTTTCCTACGGTACTGCCATCGTTCACGGCAGGAATGGATAGTTTCTATGATGTAGCCATAGTTCAGGACAGGAATGGTGTAACTCCTATGGTGTAGTCATCACTCGTGGCCGGAACGACTTTTCCTATGGTATACCCATTGTTCATGATAGGAATGGTGCACCTCCTAAGGTATCACAATCAATCATGGAAGGAAAGGGGCCATTCATATGGTAGCTAGACCCAGTATGATAGGATTGGTGTCACTTCTATTGTCTTAAACTCCTGCAGAACCGGAATCCAGTCATTATTATGGGGGTTTACCTCCTGCTGGCCCGACTGACATTATTAGTGTGGTATTCTCACATGATCAGTTATTAACATGATCACTTCCGAGGAGTGGACTAGTTCCACCTATCTGTCACCGGACAGTTGCCTTGGGATGGTTAAACTGTCCTATTGCCAGTCAAGTTGGGGAGTGGCTGTCTTACCTGAAGTGTTTCAAGATAGGAAAAGAGAAAGTTCTCCTTCTTTTGGAAATTAACAGTGGCCAAAACTGCAAAAGAAAGAAAGAGAAATAATTATATAACTAATAAATATGACATGAAAGAACTACAGCTTCAGCATGAAAATAATTTAAATATTGGCGTAAAATGCAAATTATAGTGTGATATATCTACAGAAAGCAGTAGTAGATTGTCTCATTACCAAATTTAAGAAAACTAAAATCCTTCTCAATCCTCGCAGGATATCATATCACTTGGCTCCAGTCCGACTGATTACCTGTCTACACTTTTGGTCATCCAACTGTTTAATTAAAGGGTTTGTAAGTGGTCTAAGTACTCTAAAGGTGTGCCACAAGGAAATTTCCTCCACTGTCGCCAACAAGAGACAAAGCAACCCGACCTTCAGAGATGGCATGCAATTCTGAACTTGCTACTGAGACATCAAGTACAATCGAAATCATTTATTTTTCATGCTTTAAACACCACATACAGTACAGAAAAAAACACTTCAGAGGTCCACAGCAGGCAAGAGGGGGCAGCGAGGGCAGAAGACTGCCAATCAAGGCAAGCCACAGGTGATGTGAAATAGAAAGGGTTTGGGGACACACTACTTGCATAAATTCGAGGTTGCTTTCCTGAAACACCAACTACCTGAGATATTTAAGTGGAAGGTGAAAAGTGCTTGGGGTGGCAGTAGAGTTAACAACACAAGATACTTAAGAGCAAGACAAAGAGGTGCCAAGATTCAGAGGGCAACTTTCTGGGTTCAGTAAATGGATGTCGTGATCTGTTATAATCCACTCTGGTGGAAGCAGGATCAGGACTTACAGTGTGATCATCCATAACCATTGGATAGCACCCTGTTGATCATAGATTGCTTGTCAAGTACATCCAAAGCCGCCATTGGTAGGTCTTTAAGGAGGTGTGATTTTAGTTCTTTCCTGAAACTACTGAAGACTGACGTTCGGGGTCAGTTTGTTCCAGATGTTAGGGCCGATCACACAGCATCTGACACTCCCTCTGCCATCCGCTTTGATATAGGTAGGTAAAGGGGGCCAGTGCATGCTGGTCTAATGTTTCTAGATGCTAAGAACTATCTTCGTTCCTCCTTGAGGCAATTCGGGCAATCGCACCACAATGTCTGGTAAAGCATCAACAGGCATGTGAATTCCACCCTATGTTACATGAGAAGCCAGTGGAGCTGTTTCAGGAGACGTGAGATGTCATTCCTGCTTTTGAAGGTCAAAACCATCTCTGCTGCTCTATTTTGGACCAATTGTAGATTCCTCAGGATACTTTTGGGCAACCATGCATATAGGCCATTACAGTAGTCCAGCATGGAGAAGACGTGTGCATAGGCAACAGCTGCTTCATGGTCAAACTCAAGGAAAGGGGAGATTCTACAATGTTGTTGGTAGTAGGTGCCTCTGATGACACTCACAGACTGAAAGTCAGAAAAAAGTGGCTTCCAAATTCATGACAGTCAACACTGGTTTGGGGAGGGAGTAGTGCCCTTAAATGGAGGTCAGTTGAATGGCACGTTTGTTATTTTAGTAGGGTTGCAGACCAGGTTTTCAGTCTAGCGACCGTTCAGGCACAAGAGGCTGTAAGTCATCCAGTTCTACATCAGTTATAGGTTATGTGGTGCAGTGCCCTGCCTGCCTCTGGGTGGGGAAGTCCTGCATGACATAACAGGAAGCATCCACAGGCTCCCCCTTCCTTTGTCTGCTCTCCTGCCGGGACTTGTTACATTGCCAAGGAAAATTATATTACCTCTCTAAGAACCAGTGTTACATGAACCCTGTCAGACTCAGTGCAGGGTCCTTTCTCCCAAAAGACCTACACCAACATGGAGGTTAGGGTTAGGGCTACGGGCAAGCTTGATTGGTTGGCAGATATCGGGAAGCCAATAGGATTGTGTGGTTGTGTCATAAATCTCTGCACAGGACACTAGCATGCCCAGTGACACATCATACATCACACGTAAGGGCAAGGTATTGTTGCTAGAGAACCAAAATAAGGGACAAGTGGGTGCTTGTCACAAGGCCGGGGCTCGAAACGTATGATGGAGTGATCTGCTGCGGGTAGCAATTGTGTCACGCAGGTTTACAGAGCACAATTGCACAGGCCTAGCATAGCACATTTAAACAGCGCCCCTCAAGATCTGAGGATGTTCTGTTAGAAAGTTCATTGTTAATGTAACCGACTAAATGTATCCAGTTTTTTCTGTATTAAAATCATTGTGTAAAATTAGTAAGGGTACAAAAGGAGGAGACTGGCACACAGGTGGCATAAACCTTTATTTATCCAAAATAATGAGGAAACCCATCCCTCCCTAACCCTAAAAGGGTTTCCCTGCCTCAACTAAAGAACTCAAGATTCTGTCAAGTAAATGAAAAGAGTTCACCATTGGGTGTCAAAACAGCTACTTCTGTCCCTCTCACTTGTAGCAAATATGAAAGAGGTAGTGGATCCTCCTAGTTGAGAAGAATGGCTCCCTTCTTCTGGACAATGGATCATAGTTCCAATCGGCAGGTGGGAACTGAGCCTGGGAGAATGACTCCCTTCCTCTAGGTCTCGGCTCCTTTCCAAGATAAAAAACAAAGTTCCTGCTTGTGGTGCTGTAGAGTTCTCAGTCCAAACTCAAAAGATAAAGATCCAACTCAAACATGTGTTACTGCACTAGTGGGTTCCTGGAGAATGCCTCCCTTCTCCAGGTATCTTGCCCTCAATATGTTCACAGTGCCAGAGGAATGACTCTCTTCCCTGTGCCTTCCTTTGCTTTGCTTCACGGTACACAAAACTAGGGGTATGGCTTCCTTCCCCTGGTCCGTCATGGTTTGCAGTTTCACCATGGTATGGGGAATGTCTCCCTTCCCTTGGCCATTCTCAGGATCTCTGTCACAGTTCACGAAGGCTGTGGGATTGACACCCTTCCCCAGGCCCTTCTCAAGCGTCACAATTAAATACAACCAGTGGCAATGACTCCCTCCCTCTGATCTCTAGTTCCCTTAGTTCTGGGCCAAGTTGGTTTACTCTCCTGCCAAGCCAGGTCCCAAAGAAAATAACAATACTCCAGTCACTCCGACTTGATCTGTGGGTCCCAGACCTCGGCTCTCTCGGATGTGCTAACTCGGCTTCCTCGCTTGCCAAGTACAGCGATGAAGAGGACTTATATTTCTTCTCCTTTTTACGGGTGCGGTTCACAGACCTGTACTTCTCTGTTACAGTAGTTCAGCAGACCTGGTTCACTTCCCTGCGAGGCCCTGCGAGGCCCTGCCACAACGAAGATAACTTGCTTCTTGAATTTCACATTGGCAGTAGGGGACCTCAACCCTTCCTTGGTCGCGTATGGCTTTGACCCAGTTCCTGTGATGAGTAGGAGTGGGATTCACCCACTTCCCTGTGCCCCCTCTGGCTCTTTTGTGTCACCCGTTACCTTCTTTGGGGTTATGGCACGTCCCCGGGTCTTCCTGGGACAGCAGGCTTTCTGTGCAGCCTCTCCGGTGTCTATGCTTTCTGGCATGGCAGCGACAGCGTCCTCGGCTGCTTCCTTATTCTTGCCTGCTTGTCGTCTCTCTGCACGGGTCTGCTCCAGCGGGTCCTTCCTCTGCCGAATGCTGCCGACCACCAGCGTTCTCTCCTCCTCTGCTCATCCGGGACGTTCAGTCTCACGCATCAGGTGCTGCGTGCACAAGCAGGATTTCATGGCTCTGCCTCTCTGGCCCCTGGACTCTTTCCACTTTCCTTAGTCCATCCCCCTTTTATAGTGGTTGGACACTGATGGTTGGCATTGGGGCTCAAATCCTTCTTCATTTTCCCGGGCCTTTCAATCTTCTTTCCTCCACGTGGCCAACTCGTTGCATTATTTTGATCCACAGAGTTCCTACTCCTTTTCCCCGTCTCAGTGCTTGCAATCTAACAACAGTATATAGAGGTGAATGGATGATAGAGGTTAGGTGAACCCATAGGTTGAAACATATTATGGGTTCCATGGGTTTGGCAGGGCATTAGGTATGGGTGGAGGGTTTGAATACTACGTTCTCCCGGGATAGTCGTTCCTACTACCATAGGGGGCTGTTCCTCGGGTTGGGGGCGGAATCCCTCCCAATGACATCCTCCGGCTGAATACCACTTCCAGGGGGACCTTTGGGTAGCTCCTCACCTCCATGGCCCAATGAGAAGGGTCTCCCCCTAGAGGAGAAGGGACGACATCCAAGGAATCATCATAAATCCTATACAAAGTTTGTGCTCTATGGCCTCATTTCAGAGACAGGACTGCACTGCCATTTTCTCGTTTCTCTGTCAATTTCTCCACAGCTTTATCAAAATAAACCAAACTCTTCTGCTTTTGCTGTCTTGGTTGCCTTAGTGGTAGTAGTAAACACAATTTATTTTGGTCAACAACTATAAAATCGATACAATACTGACATAAGATATAAACAAAAAAATCCATTGCAATATCGTAATACCAAATTCGAGAGGGAAGTGCAGCGGGTATCAAAACCTAGAAACAATCAATTCACAAAAGCACCTTAAAAACACTGGTTAAAACTCAAACAAATATATATATAATTTCTTTTCCTATTTATAAGCCACTGCGATGGTTGTGGCGCTCTCAGCATATCAATTTCCTTCTAATGCGCCACGCTTTCCTCAAAAATTGAGACTGGGCCTGTAGTTCTGCCTCGCCTTCAGTTCTAAAGAAAGATCTATGGCCTCGCCAGTTTTTAGGATGATTTTGGTTTTCATAGATTGGGAAAGGCCATTTGCGGCACAAATTGTTGTAGACAAAATATATTTTTTTAAGTCTTAACCGTTGTATCTCTATCCGACAAATTTCACAGAGAGGTGTATCCTAGCTCAGGTGCCTGTAACTGCTGCCAGTGGCAAAACCCCTAATCTGGCCATTAAGTACAAGATTTTCACGTCCTTGTCGTCAAGGAACTGCAAGTACCTCTCATAGCCAAAGTGGGATTTTAGCAAAAGATACTTCACTGCTTCCGAGAGCTACAACATCGCTCCCCTCGAGCAGCCTAAAACACTGCAAAGGAGCACTCATCCCTTTAAAGGTGGCAGACACAGACCTAGCAGTTCTCTCTGACCCTGCATCTTCCTCACGCTGCGCTACAGCTCTCCCTGCTGGCCCACATGATTGGGCCAAAGACCAGCAAACCTCAAGCCTCACCATTCGCTGGTAGGCAAAGCCAGCCCCCCTGCAAGGCCCACCTACTCCTGACCTCGGCATATTGTTTGTCCCACTTATGGAGTCTGAGCCACACCCGTCCCACTCCTCACTGGCAACTCGATCGCCCACCCTCCACATACGGCATCGTATTCAGCACATTGCCAATTGTAAGCAATACACCTCTTTAAACATGTGTAATCTGAGTAACCTCATCTGCCCTTCTACCCCACCTGCCACCTACTCCCTACCCCCCTACACACTCATATTTCCACTCTACAAGTGATTAATCTACATACGGCAACACCAACCACAACCAAGCCCACAGCGAGACCATTCTGCTTACCTTCCTCTACCAATTCTGTACCTTAGCAGTTCCATTACCCAAACACACCCACCTCTTACCCCCCGCCCCACATCTTATTATCAGCACAGACTGGCTACCACCCATCCTCTGCCTACACCCACGCCACTCCAAAACTAACTGTACCTTGGAGTTTCCCTCATCTTCAAGTCCACCCTACCTATAAGAGAGCTCACTGCTAGGCTACAAAATCCTCCTCGCTAGACTCTCTCAATCCACACACCACCATCAACCTGGTACTCCTCTATCGACAACCCAATGTGCAAAGCAACCCGGAAGCTGACATCCCCTCCTCCTCACCTCTATCATCAAACCTAATACCAAACTCGTCCTACGTGGCGACTTCAATCTAGGATTCAATGACCCGTTAGACATGAAGGCACCCGCCCTCACTACTACACTCTCAGAGATGAATCTCTCCCAATGAGTCTCATACTACTACACTCTCAGAGATGAATCTCTCCCAATGAGTCTCATTACCAACACATTACAAAGGTTGTACAATGGATTGGATTGTGACCTTGAATACCAATCTCTTCATCACCTCCATCAGCCCCCTATCGTGGACCGACCACTCACTTGTGGAATTTGAATTAATATTTAACATAAAGCCACAAATCCCAAAACCACCCCCATCCCTAACCTAGCCCACAACACCCACAGGCTCACTCAAGAACTCTTAACATCTGTGTTGTCTCGCCTACTCTCAGACCAGAAACCTGCAGCCGGCGACCCCCAGTACCTCGCGCCCGCTACAACAACATCCGACTGAAAACACTAAACCAACATGCTCCCCTAAAACCAAGATCCCTAAACAGAGTATCAATAGCTGGTTCTCCAAAGAACTCTGTTCTCTTCGCACGTAAAAACGTGCTTTGGAACACTTCTGGAGAAGACAACCCATTGCCACCAATAAAGACTCCATCATAGCGGCCGTCAAAATCTATGAAAATACATTTGTCTCTACTAAATCTAGCACCTATAACACTAGGATATCCGAAGCTAGCTCCAACATAAGGGAACTCTTCACTAGCCTTGAAAAGTTACAAAATCCGGTCTTACCAACCTTGCAGTTCCATAAAGTCAAAGGGCCTCATCACGAGTTGGGCGGTAACGCCGGCGCTAATAGCGCTGGTGTTATTAGCCCTACCGGCAAACCCACTGGCGCTATTAGCGCCGGATCACGGGTTTGGCGGAACGGGTAATGCCCATTCCCCAATGAGCCCATTTGGGAATTCCCCATTGGGCTCAATGGGGAAATTTTGCGTGGCGCCGAAAATCGGCAAATTTTCGGCGCATTTCCCTCCAGCTCAGAGCTGGGGGGAAATTAGCCGAAGCCATGATTTGGTGGACCCTTAAATGTGGAGGTATCAGTGCTACCGCCGCATTTATGGGCTACCGCCACACTCGTGATGAGGCCCAAAGTGTGGTGCACTACCATCCAAACTGCCTTCTCAGATAAAACCTACAAGTTGAGAGACAAAACTAGCGCCAATAAAAACCCAGCTTGCTTCTAAAATCCCTCATACCTCGGATCATCCTGTCACGCAAAGCTATTCACCTTCCGCTACTGCCTTATACTTCTTGCCAGTCACTACCACAGAGGTCACCAAAACGATCTGGCTCCTGAAACCAAACATTTGCAAAGGTGACACGTCCTGCGCACATCATTAAACTCTGCTCTGGAACCCTTGACCCCATTATCACAGATTTCATCAATGCGTCCTTCTCATCTAGCTCTGTCCCCATAACCATCAAAGAAGCCTGGACAACCCCTCTACTTTAGATTGCACAGCCTACAGCCAAATCCAGCTCTTCCAAGAACAGAACAACCTGTTTGGCTCCCACCAATCAGGTTTCAGGCCTAAACACAGTACGGACACAGTCCTCCTTGATCTCAAGATACAACTTGACAGTATCCATGATTCGGGTAATCTCGCCATCCTACTCATCCTTGACCCATCTGCTGCATTCAACCTTGTTGACCACGACAGAGTCTTCACAGTCGAAGCAGCAGCCGATCCACTCCTGTCCCCTGCAGCGCCACGCAAGTTTCATGCATTTCTCATACGCTCTATAAAACCTACACCAAACCTCTTTTTGATCATCTAGACAACCTCGGCATCCCACACACCAACTTTGCAAACAACACGCAGATCCGCTTAACGATCTCTGGCAACTATCTACAAGATGTCACCTCTGTTTACCAGTTTATTTTACATCATTCAGATCTGGATGGCTAACCACCACCCATGCCTAAATGATGAAAAAACTAAGCTCCTCATTGTAGGCTCCCCCCACCGATTGACATCCTTCACAATTGACTGCATCTCCATCGCCGCCTCAAAGCACGTAAAAACGTTTGGGGTCCACCTGGATGCAAAGCTTAATTTGACTATACATGTCAACGCCCTAGCATCCTCTACAGCACACATTTTTAGATTCATTGACCTCAGCAGACAATTTCTATCACCCGACAACTGCCTTGCAATAGCTAGAGCCCGCCGACCCCGAAACACTGTTTCCAGCATCTGACTTCCTGGTGCCCCCGGGACATTACAAATCCCGGCAGCGCTGGAAGTCAGATGTCGGATTTGGTAAGTCCCCATTCCCGTGGAGTCCCACTGAACTCCACGGGACTGGGGACTCGGAAGTACCAGCACCATTGCTAACGGTGCCTGTTTGTCACAACCCTTGACCCAAAACCCCACTGGCATGATGTCACAACCGCGGGTTCCTGGCGCTTGTGGAAGAGGTGGAAACATGGCTGCCAATTGACTGTGCCGCCACGTTGTATACCCAGACGTCGTTAGCGGTCTAGTCTTTTCAAACATGGCCGCCGCCGAGTGTATTTACTAGCATACGCTAGCATACGCTCGGCGGCTCGGCGCGTTGCAACTCTCGGATTTCTCCTTTGTTGCTTGCGCTACTGTTTACTTCGCTTGGCCGTGATCCGCCTCTGTCCTTATTTTCTCCTCTCCGTTGTTCCACTCTTTTCTCCTGGTCCTCCCTGGTCCTCCCTCTGCCTCGCCCCCCCCCCGTTCCCGGGTGCGAGGTGCTTCCCTTTTATTTCTCCTCCCTTCCTCCTTTCAGCCTCATCCTTGCCTATTCGCTGTTTTCTCCCGGGTTCCCATCCATTGGCTCCCCTCTGTTCAGCATTCTCTCCTTCCCTGTTCTTTTGTGCTTCGCCTTCACTTACCTGCCCTGGATCGTCATTTCATATGAGTCTGGCTTGAAACTTCACCTCACATATTCCGGTCCAGCTGGGATTCTGCACTCCAAAGGGGTTTTTGTACCGTAAGGCTTTTTCCCTTGCTTCGCGTGTCTGTCGCGGAGGGGAGTCACCGTTGATTCCTACCCAGAGTCACAGTGGCTTCCTTCCGAGGCCGGCCCTATCTACTCAAGAAGAAGAAAGCCCGAGTTCGTCGCTCACACGGAAAGAAGTTGGACTTCTCTTCAACGTCAGGTGAGGAGGAAGGGGAACTTGGAGACTCTCAGAGCTTGAGTGGGTAAGAAGATATTGCAGATAAGCCTGTTGATATACCCACACAGCCTGGTACCCCTGATACATGGTCACATGCCAGGTAGGGTTAGGACTCAGGGTTCACTTGGGGCCCCTACGGCCTTGCATTATCATCATAGACTCTCCTGGAGAGCCTTTGGCGCCAGGCTCATGTTCAGATTGGGACATTGTCTTGAAGGGACTACTTTTTCTGTGAAGGCCTGCAGCCAACATGGAGGCACCCACACAGTCTAGTTCCTAAGAACCATACTGTGCGGTGCAGTGTTTTAGGGTGTGGTAACCCAGACTACTTTACCTGGACTACATTACGGAGGGCTATATAAACCACACCCAAGCTACAGAATGTGCTTCGCGTTATTCTGCAGCCAGCAGCGTGACGTTCATCGTGTTCAGAGACCAGCACCCGGCGATCCTTGAATATCGGACCTGCAGAGGAGGCAAAAGAACATCATTAGCAATCTCTGCTTATCCGCAACTTTCCATCCGTCGATTCCTGCTGCTCACGGTCTTGCATCCATTCGGCAACATCATCAGGACACCACCCACACACCGGAACAAAGCACCTGGAGGGAGAGAGAAAGAAGGACAACGTTAAAACAGGTTACTCATGGCATTCACGGCAGTAATCACAAAATCCTCACCTGGCTGGGCATTTCTTGACACAGCCAGAAAGACCATCGCGACCTGAAAAGGAATAAACAATACAGGTTAGCAAGAAAAGACAATACCGCGCCGCACTTTGCGCTTAACCTACCATCCATCATACGCCCCTGCGTCCCTCATCCTGGCAGGAGCCTGATCCAAGTAGCACACCCACCGAACCTCTGTACACCTAAGAGGAAAATAACAAGAAAAGACATTAATAGCAAGAAAGGAAAGCAAGGACATTTTAAGACTGCTATAACCAGACTTACCTCCTAAAAGACACTTGAATGGGTTAGCACCAGTGAAGTTACCTCAGTCACTTCAACCCGCAGAAAACTACACGCCCCTGCACAGAAGGCAGGACGGAGAGCACGCCAGACATCATAACAAGGTGAGGAATGGGCCAACAAGTCGAGTCCAGGGGGCTGGTGGGAGGAAACGAAATCTGTTCATAAATCCAGTCCTCCTGTGTTTTCAGGCCGGACCGCCATAGAAGGCATCGTCCAGAATCGGGAATGTCCAGGGTGAATCCGGCAACCAGGGCATAAGTGCGTCCCCGTGGATACCAGGTGAGCGTAACAGAACGCGAAGCCTCATAACATTATCCACCTGGGCGTCATGGAGACTTCAGAAATGGACCAACTGGCTCAGTTATTAGGACAATTACGCGCCGAAGTGCATTAGGCTAGGCAAGAGACTAATACCCTGCGAAGGGATCTTGTCGTCACCAAGGATCGCACCGAAGAAATCAGCAGACAATTACTGCAATCACAGGCCGGACAAGCTCCATTACCCGGGACAAATCCACCGGCACAGGCAACCACGTCGTCTGCCGCTCCAGTACAAATCACCTTACCCGGAACAATACGGTTAGCACCGCCAGAAAGGTTTTCAGGTGACCCAAGGAAGTATGCTGCATTTATGAACCAATGTCGCCTTCATTTCCTCTGCAGACCGGGCGCATTCCTTAACGATCAGGCACGAGTAGCATTTATTTTGTCAAATCTGAGCGGTAGTGCAGCAGACTGGTCAGTGTCACTTGTGAGCTATGGTGATCCATTACTACGTGACTTTGGGGGGCTTCCAAAGAGAAATGGAAAAGCTCTTTGCTCGTCACACCCATGAACAAGCTGTAGAAAAGAAACTCTTATCACTCCGGCAGGGGAATCAGGACTTAATAACATACATAGCAACCTTCAATAGGTTAGTGGCCGAAACCAGGTGGCCTGAAGACAAGAGAAGCACAATGTTTCACCGAAGCCTTCGAGGGGAATTAAAGGACGTCTTGGCTCAGGTAGTTGATCCACCTAGAGACTGTAGTGAATTTATCAGCGTGGTGGTGCAACTAGATCACCAACTACAAGATCGGAAAGCAGATCGGTCCAGATCAGATACACGGGCCGTGTATCTACGAACCAAGGATGCTACTCCACGCACGTCAGAGAATACCACAGAGCCAATGCAAATCGGAGCCATACAACCACCGTTAAGAAAAGCTGAAAGAGAAGGCAACATCAGTTATGTTTGTACTGCGGACAATCGGGGCACTTCCTAAAAGAATGTCTGATAAAACCCCCCAAGCAAATTGTGGGAGCTACAGAAAAGGATGAGAGCAAGGAGTCGGAAAACTGCCTAGCTCGACAAAAGTAGAAGTCAGTTTGTCGAGTGAGAAGAATGAGCCACCGACCTCACATTTTGCAATACCAGTGATCCTAATCAATCACCAACAACCTTCAAGGATGCATTCCGTTGAAGCTTACATAGACAGCGGAGCAGTTGGGAATTACATTGATCGAGATCTGGCCGCACAGATGGGGCTTCCCTTAAGTTTTTAGCCAAACTCAGAAAAGGTAACCACGGTGGATGGGACTGAAATTGCTTCCGGACCAGTAACCCAATGTACAATAGGAACAACCCTGCTATGCCGGGATGGACACCGGGAATCAATTTCCTTTGATGCCATCAAGGCACCTCAGTTTCAGCTAATATTAGGGATGGCATGGTTAGTTGCTCATAACCCTCAGATAGATTGGCGTGCAAGAAAATTGACTTTTCCTCATGATTGCGCTTCCACCTGTTATTTCCAAGAAAACAAATCCAGTTTCAAGGTTCCTACGAGTCCTAGAATCGGCATATCTACACTTGGCGCAACTAGTACTCTCCCTGAAGAATATCAAGATTTCCAGGATGTGTTCCAGAAGGAACAAGCTAATACACTACCACCGCATAGGTCCTATGACTGTCAGATTGACCTCATACCTGGTGCACAGATCCCTTGTGGCAGAATCTATGCGCTCACAGAACCAGGAAACCAGCATCTAAAGTCCTATCTCGACCAGTACTTGGCAAATGGGTTCATTTGCCCACCCAAATCACTGGCAGCCAGTCCCCTATTCTTCATCCCAAAGAAGGAAGGGGACTTGAGAACCTGTATTGACTATCGCGCCTTGAACCAGATCACCATAAAAAAACGTTACCCCCTGCCCCTTATTCCCGAGATGCTGGATCAAGTCAAAGATGCCCAGATTTATACTAAGGTTAGACCTCAAAGGAGCGTACCCCCTGGTCCGAGTTAAACAAGGAGATGAGTGGAAAACGGCCTTCCGTACCAAATGTGGGTTGTTTGAGTACCAGGTAATGCCTTTCAGGCTTTGCAATGCCCCGGCAGCGTCCCAATACTTTATGAACAACGTCCTAAGGGAATTGATCGATGTTTGCACCCTCGTCTACATAGATGACATCCTAGTGTATTCAACCTCAAAACAAGACCATGTCAAGCATGTCCACGCTGACCTTGCCAAACTGCGGCAACATCGACTATAGGCAAAACTTGAAAAATGCCTTTTCCACGTAACCGAAGTAGAATTTCTTGGTTTCGTTCTTACTCCGAAAGGCATTCGAATGGATGCACACAAGGTGGATGCCATTCTTAAATGGCCCTCTCCGACCTTGTTAAAAGGGGTCCAGAGCATGCTGGGCTTTGCAAACTTCTACTGTCGGTTCATCCCAGACTTCTCTCAGATTGTGCATCCGATCACGTTACTTCTACGAAAAAACAATAAAAAATTAATGCGGACAGAAGACGCCGAAAAGGCCTTCCAAGAACTTAAGGAAAGGTTCACCTCAGCCCCAGTTTTACGACACCCTCATCCAGATCTTCCTTACATCGTGGAAACGGATGCTTCCAGTATGGCTATGGGGGCGGTTCTTTCTCAGAAAGACCCTAAAACTGGCCAATTGCACCCCGTGGCCTTCTGGTCGCGAAAATTCACACCCCCTGAACTCAATTATGCCATCACCGATAAGGAACTGATTGCTATAAAATCCGCCTTCAAGGCATGGCGACATTACCTCTTGGGGGCCAGGCATACAGTCACTGTAATCACAGATCATCAGAACTTACAATATTTAAAAACAGGAAAAGCACAATCCTCGTGCCAATTACAATGGGCCCTTTTCTTTGCTGAGTATGACTACATAATCACTTATCGACCAGGCGTAAGAAACTGGAAAGCTAACGCACTATCTCGCATGGGCATCGAAGAAAAAGAATATGCAACCCCAGATCCAGTGGCCATTATACCAGAGGACAAGCTTTAAGGCCTCACCAGAGCTTTAACACAAACTAAGCTTAGAAACGTGATCCAACGTGAAATAACCCAGAGCGAGTTACTGGAATGGCATACCAAAGGAAAACAATACACCGTTAAAAATCAACTGCCATATTTTGATGAACGCCTGTACGTGCCTCAAACCGAGCTACAACAACAAATCATTTCGGATTATCATGATTCTTTGATGGAGGGTCATCCCGGGATTGTGAAAACTCTAGCCAAAGTGAAATGCAATTATTGGTGGCCCACTTGGCATCGAGACGTCATCCAATACGTTCAGTAATGTGGAGTGTGTGCACAAAACAAGTCATTGAAGCAAAAACCAGCTGCCCTCCTACAACCATTAGAAATACCTCCGGCACCATAGCACACACTTTCTCTCGACTTCATTACCGATTTACCTCCCAGCCAAGGGTTCAATACCATTTTAGTTGTAGTAGACTTATTTTCTAAAATGGCAAACTTTATCCCTTTCAAAGGCCTTCCGGATACATCCCATCTAGCAAAGGTGCTTTTGGGAAACATTATCAAACTGCATGGATTCCCTTCAGTCCTGGTCTCTGATCGAGGCAGCCAATTCGTATCTAACTTCTGGAAAAAGTGCTGCACTATGGCTCACATCGGCATCCGGCTACCCACCAGCCATCACCCCCAAAAGGATGGTCAAACAGAGAGGACCAACCAGACTCTCGAACAATACCTACGGTGCATGCTGCACCAAGTCGAAGGAACCTGGAGAGATCTATTATGGATAGCCGAATATGCTTACAATTCATTGCATTCCAGTTCTGGTCAAACACCTTTCTACAACCTCTACGGCAGACATCCACGTACTTCCGAACTAGACAGCCCTCCCAGTCTATAAATGCCGGCTGTAAAGACTCTTCATGCAAACATTACTCAGGCCTTTAAAAAGGCAACAGAACAATTAATCCAAGCCAAGAACAAGCAAAAAAGGTTTGCTGACGAACATCGGAAAAAGGCCCCTGACTATCAGGTAGGAGTGTGGCTAGCCGCAAAATACATATCGCTAAAAGGAACCCAGACTTTTCGCCCTCGCTATTTGGGACCTTATCCTGTTCAAGCCATCATCAAACCAGCAACAGTTAAGCTAGCATTACCAGCCAACATGCAAATTCACCCAGTATTCCACGTCTCACTGCTAAAACCAGTACAACCCGGTAGACGTGTTAAACCACCACCTGAACCCATAATGATCGATGGAGAACCCGAATTTGAAGTGAAAGAAATCCTGGATTCCAAATATACCAGATCCAAACTGCACTATCTAGTCGATTGGAAGGGTTACGGCCCTCAAGACAGATCTTGGGTACCTAGTGAGAACATTCATGCACCGCGTTTAATTAGAACGTTTCATCGAAACTTTCCAGACAAGCCTGGACCAGGCAGGAGAATCACCTTAGGAGGGGCCTTGGGGGGGGAGTGCTGTCATGACCCGTGACCCAAAACCCCTCTGGCATGGTCACATGCCAGGTAGGGTTAGGACTCAGGGTTCACTTGGGGCCCCTAGGGCCTTGCATTATCATCACAGACTCTCCTGGAGGCAGTCCTGGCGCCTTTGGCGCAAGGCTCATGGTCAGATTGGGACATTGTCTTGAAGGGACTACTTTTTCTGTGAAGGCCTGCAGCCAATGCCACACAGTCTAGTTCCTAAGAACCAGACTGTGCGGTGCAGTGTTTTAGGGTGTGGTAGCCCAGACTATTTTACCTGGACTACATTACAGAGGGCTATATAAACCACACCCAAGCTACAGAATGTGATTTGCGTTATTCTGCAGCCAGCAGCGTGACGCTCATCGTGTTCAGAGACCAGCACCCGGCGATCCTTGAATAGCGGACCTGCAGAGGAGACAAAAGAACATCATTAGCAGTCTCTGCTTACCTGCAACTTTCCATCCATCGATTCCTGCTGCTCGCGGTCTTCCACCCAGTCGGCAGCATCATCAGGACACCACGCACACACCGGAACGAAACACCTGGAGGGAGCGAGAAAAAAGGACAACGTTAAAACAGGTTACTCGCAGCATTCACGGCAGTAATCACAAAATCCTCACCTGGCTGGGCATTTCTTGACCGGTTCCACTCCGGAAATCTTCACACGGCCAGAAAGACCATTGCGACGTGAAAAGGAATAAAGAATACAGGTTTGCAAGAAAAGACATTTTCGCGCCGCACTTCGCGCTTAACCTACATCCATCATACGCTCCTGCGTCCATCATCCTGGCAGGAGCCTGATCCAAGTAGCGCACCCACCGAACCTCTGTGCACCTAAGAGGAAACAAACAAGAAAAGACATTAATAGCAATAAAGGAAAGCAAGGACATTTTAAGACTGCTGTAACCAGACTTACCTCCTAAAAGACCCTTGAATGGGTTAGCACCAGTGAAGTTAACTTGGTCGCTTCAACCCGCAGAAAACGACACGCTCCTGCATAGAAGGCAGGACAGAGAGCATGGCAGACATCGTAACAAGATGAGGAGTGGGCCAACAGGTCGAGTCCAGGTGGCTGGTGGGAGGAAACGAAATCTGTTCGTAAGTCCAATCCTCCTGTGTTTTCAGGCCCAACCGCCATAGAAGGCATCGTCCAGAATTGGGAAGGTCCAGGGTGAATACGGCAACCAGGGCATAAGGGCGTCCCGTGAATACCAGGTGAGCGTAACACTGTTCTTCCATGACATCTCTGCCTACTGGGACCGTTGCACCCGTCAGGGTCAGACCTGCCGGGCGCGACGGCCCCTGCAAGCAGACTTGTAGTGTGGCAGCCCAAAGATATGGGTGCCAGTAAGCTTACCGGCACCCTTATTTCTGGGCCAACACACTCGTAATGAGGCCCTAAATGTACCCTACTGTTTTTTTCTATATGAACTTCATGGTGTAAAATCCTATAAAAAAGTCTGTGCTCTGCGGCTTGTGATGAATCCTTGGATGTCGTTCTTCCCCCCTACGGTGAGCCCCTTCTCATGAGGCCAGCGAGATGAGGACCCTACTCGATATTCCCCCTAGGCGTGGTACTCAGTGGGTGGATCTCATGGGGAGGGATCCCCCTATAGGACTAGGGACGACTATCTAGGGAGAACGTGGCATACCCAGACTATACCACACCTTCCTAATCCGCTTACCCTGTGCAGGGTGCCATAATTCCCCACACTTCCATGTACTTATGTAAGGTAGATAATCCAACCTCCGTACTGAGACGTGGAAGAGTAGGGACTACCTATGTGAGTCATCTAGGAAGACTGGGACGAAGAAGACCCTAAGTAACCCAGTTGAGAATGATAACATCAGTACCAAGATGAAGAAGTAGCGCAGAGTAATGAAGAATGCTTTGTGGAACCAGAAACTGGATTCTAGTCAATGTGGACAATCTGTGAGTAACTGGAACATAAAAAGGGAGTAAGGACTGACAATGGCGTTCAGACCTCCCTCGAAGAGCCGCAAGCAGGTTGGCGGTGCAGCAAATGGATCCCTGGAGAACCGAGACGCAAGGTGAGAAGGTGAAGCCTCTGATAAGGGGTCAGAAGAGAAAGGATCCTTCTCCCGACTGGAAGCAGGCTGCCGATCCCGATGGAAGGGAAGGCAACCTGCGGTGCACATCAGAAAGGCAGGCCAGCGGAAAGCAGCAGCTACGGAGACGTCGTAGCAGGAGCAGACCACGCAGAGAGCATGGGACGGAAGAGATGATGAGGGGTCAGCAATGCGAAGCAGGCAACAGTTTGATAATTGTTCTAAACATGCCATTTTTATTATGAAACAAATAAAGAAAAAATGCCTCACTGTCCCTACTCTACTGAGGGTTTCCCTGCCTAATCAAAGCTAAACGGAAAAACTAACACAGGATGTCTGGCCCTCACACTAAACAACAAATACACAAAGAAAATATACGACAATTCAAAATAAACAACATTCACAGTTTCTTCATAACCTCTCAGCAACCTGGGTATATTCCCTTCCTCGGGATTCTAAATGGATTCTTCTTCAATATTCAACCAAAAGAAGAAACAGAAAAATCCTTGTAGATAAGACAGTGTGAGAACCACTAACTCCCTCAGGATCTTCCATTCAGGTGGCCAGGGAAGGCCTATCGCTTTTGGATCCCGACCCTGGGTGTGGACAAGCGAGGGAGGATCACCTGAGTCGAGGGTTACGAGGGATTGGAAGGAGGATACCCAGGGGCAAGACATGGTATTCCCCAGTCCCAAAAATACTGCAACTTACTCTCCCTCAGCCTTTATGGGGTATCTCCAATATCTCCCCCTCCCCATTTCCAACAAATACTGAGACGAGGAAGAGCCAACTAAGATCAGTAAAGATTACCGATAGGAATAACATTGGGAAGGTAAGGGCAACCTACCCTAGAAAGAACTCCAGCTGTCCCACTAATAGAATCAGGCAGGGTCAGGCATTTCATAGTGACCAGTTACACCTGACTCCACTTGACTGTTTTTTTCACTATCAAAGGTGTGGTTTTACAGAGATTGATGCGAGCTGGAGAGGCATTTTGGCCCAGTAAAGCCACAAAGCTGTGAGCTGCAGGAAGGAGGATCTGGAGGAGAGCGGCCTGCTGCAACACTGGCCCAGTATGCAAGGAGGGGTGCAGCGGGGCTGGGGAGGCGTGTCTCCTGAGAGCCAGAGCGAGGCAGCTGGAACCCTGCTGGCAGAGTCTGTGCATTTTCTAATTCCCTTGGGCCGTGTGCCAGGCCATAGGGTATCTAAGGGGCAGGTGGTGAGACCCTGACCTGGACCCAAAGCATCCCGGAGAGACTGTTCACCTGCACTACGCTACCCGGCGAGTTTGGCATGACTAAGAGCGAAACTCAGGAGCATGCAGGTGGCTGGAGCGGGAAAGGGAGGAAAAAGCAAGATTGGCAAAATGGCACGAAAGCACGAAGCGGAAAGCAGGGACAATTTTAAGACGCAGAAAAGTAGAAAGAGAGAAAGCAAGTGAAATAAAGTGACAGAAAAGAAATGGTGCATGTGAGAGGCACAGAAACAAAAGACAGAAAGCAAATAGATTTGAAAGAAAGGGAAAGTGGCCTGAATGTAAGGTTAAAGCAGACAGAAGCAAAGCAAGAGGCAAGTGGGCACGTGTCGTGATATAAAAAATGCAAATTTGCCATTCAGGGCTTTAGATGACAGCATTAGCCGCTGAAAGCCAATAGTTTATTCAAAGTATGTGCTAAATGCTGAAAGTAATGCTGACAGTAATCTGTTGTAGCACCTCCATTGCGCAGTAGTGAGCTACAAGGAATATGCAGGCCTAGTAGGGGTGGTAGGTCACATTATGCATTGTAGATAGACAGGCAGGGCGGAGGCCCCAGTTCTGTAGCTAATAGAGACATTATTGGAGTGTTTGGAGCATTACGGCACCTATATAGCGCTTAGATAGCCAATCTTAAGCGCTATGGACACTAAGATATGAGTGCATGCCTTTTAGAGCTTGCTCACATGGGGTTAATTCATCTCGGCTTCTCTTAGAATATTCTGCCTTTCTAACTGTAGCCCTGCATGGCTTCGTAAACAAATCCTGTTTCCCTGAGAAGGCCTGGTATGGCCTTGCCCACACGCTGATAAGGACATTCCAGTGCTTTCGCAGAGAGGGCTCCAAGGGAGGGGTAGGAGCGAGCAGGGAGCATCTCAGAGAGAGTTGGGTTTTTCCATGAGCAAGCCTATGCTTTGCACAGGGAAAGTTCTGGAACTGTGCGTCATGGACTGACAGCACGAGATTACAAAAATGCATGCCCACATGGATCAGGTGGGAGATCGATCCGTGGACTTGGTTCGAGCAAGATCGAGTGTCCAGAACCTGATGCTCTGTCGGCACCCTGCAGCGCTGTCATCTGAGCTGGGCTGGCAACAGCTAGCTTATGAGGGCAAGGGTCTCCCAGCGCTGATTGAAGGGGTGTAAAACTGTGTTTCTCTATGTTTCTCTAAGTTCTATGTTTCTCTATATTTTGTATTTCTCTAAGTTTTGTGTTTTGTAATCTTCACTAACTTGAATCCCAAAGTGCTGCTAAATTTTACTGTTTATGCTTTTTTCTAATAAATGGTAAACATTTTGAAGGTGTCATTTATCACTAGCACGAGTTCACTGCTCGGCACAATAGCACCTGTATTTTGGGCTGAATTGGGTAATTTTTGCTCTCAAGGGCTGGTCCCGAGGAAGATTTTCCCCTTTTCAAGACAGCACGAGAAAGTCAAGTGAGGGCAAGCGGCATGAAAGCAAAGTAAGGAAATGGTGCGAGTGGGCACAGAGAATTAAAGTGGCAGTATAAAGGTGCAAGGACGCACGGCAAAGGAAAGAAAGTGCAAGTGTGCACAACCAAAGTCAGAAGTGAGTGAAACAGAAGGGTACAAGAAGCACAAAAGTAGAATAGAGTGGAAAAGAACAGCGCAAATGTGCAAAACAAAGTGAAAGGAATAAATTAAAGTGCAACAGTGCCCAACAAACAGATGAAGATGAAAGGCACAAAGGAAAGCACAAGTAGGAAACAAAGAGAAGAGCAAAGGATCAGAGTGGTCGCACTTAGGAAAAGCAAAGAATCAGGCGTTTTCAAAAGCCTCTCATTTTATCCCATGAGGGGACTGTGTGTAAGAAAAGCTGTAAATAAGAAAAAGGCATATCCTGAACACCTGAACACCTGAATAAATGTGATATATTTTGTTGTGTGTTAAACGTTGGAAGAGGCCTGTGCTTGGGGTAGGGAACCCAGAGAGTCCTACTTAAGAAATCAAAGTGCATCCTGATCAAACTGACTTTTTGTTTGAAAGGTGGAAGGGGCCTGAGCATGGGGACAGGAACCCTAAGAGGCCCGGTCAAGTTGCAGACTTATTGGTTTGCTTATAGCGTTGAAAGGACTGATGCGTGGGGAAGGGCACCCATGAAGCTTCAAAAGGGAACTGTGATACAGTTCCTTTGTGAGGTTTGAAACTTGAATAATTCGAAGCTTGAGGAAGGGAGCCCCAAGGACATCAAAGACATTGAAAGTATTTGAATTTATTGCAAGGACCCTGTGGCGAAGGTCTTGCAGACAACATTGGTTGATTGAACTCATTTTTGGTGAACTTAAAACCACGTCTGGATAGAAAGCCACAGAAAACCAACACTGGTTTCCTGTTTTTCTGTTGAATCACTACCTTTCATATTTGACAAAAGAGACAACACACCCCTCCCCACCCCCCCTCCGACACATTGTTTTGTATTGAGTGAGGGCAAGCATAGGTTTAGACACAGGCTGACTTTTTATTTGGACTTTCAGACATTGACGGCCCTTAGAAGCATCATTTCAGGGAAACATCCATTTAGGGCCAGTAACGTATTACACCAACCCTGAAACTATAAATATGGGTTTTGAAATGTATTTTATTTTCTGAGTCTGTGTCGCTCTTGTCATCATCCCTGTCTCAAAACAGTCTAAAATCAGTTCCTGATGTTTACATGTCTAAAAAAAGGTTTTGTTAACCAAAGTTCCAAGTAAAGCATTTTGCCAGGGTGAAAGATGGACTTTCCACTTCCTCAGAACAGCACCAATGGTAATCCCGGCCACAATGCTTTGTCACCACTTCCAGCAATCCAAGAAGACTTGCCACAGTTCACAAGAAATGCAAATTCTATCACAGTCTGTGAAACACAATTCTTGATTAAAAGTTGGAATGTCTTTAGTTACAGAATTAGCGTTGGTAGAGTTAATTTAACAGGCGTCGGAGTGCATTGAGCACGGCATACGAGAGGGATCAGTGTAGTTGATCGTCATCACGCTCGGGCCATATAGCAGGAAGATCAGCCAAACAGTCTGGATATAAAGTTTTTTTTGTGAGAACCATGCGAAGTAGAGTCATTATGAGGAGGAGGGAGACAGTGTGCTCAGACAATGAAGCCGTATACAAATCATCATGATGTTGCACTTCAAGTCTGGCTTTCCGGTTCTTCTGTATGCTTGAGATTAGACCGGTACGTGACATGATAAACAAGCACCGGACAAAAGCAGAGATCTGAGGAGGTACTTACAATATTGGAGGGTGAAGACCCCGTGGAATCAGCAAAGCACACACGCACCCGACACGAAGCGGCACTAACCGGCTTAGTCACGCCCGGCGCAGTCGCAGTTGCAAACCAAATAAGAAGCACAAAGAACTAAAAGAATGCTGGGTAATGTAGTGGAGCGTGTTAGCAAAACGCACACTGTTTCAAATTGCCTGACAGAAAGGGTAAATGCTTGTAGGAGATAGTGGCACAAGATAAAACCAAAGTAAGCAGTTTAAAGGCAATTTAAGAGCAGTGTGAAAACGAATTACCAATCACAATTCATTTAAAACCAGCACAGAGCACTGGGAGAGAGTAAAAGTGCAGTTAAGGAGGAATCAATTTAGCCAGGCCATTGTCACCAGAGGGATTGTAGGGGCTTTGCAATCAATTTTAGCCCTCCGACAGGGAACCTCAGCAGAGCCGGTACTAGCAGACCTGGGGCACATTTCATCTCCTTTACTTTCTGCAAAAGAAATAGCCCTCAGTAAAGGAACCCCGGAAGGGCCGATGATTGAAGACTTAGGGCACTTGCCTTCCTTCTTTGCCCGCTGGACAGGACCGCACCAACCACACGATTGTTTTTGGGAAAGCTTAGGGTCACATTTTGAAGCCTGAGCTCCTAAATGGGGCACTACGATCCTGCCGGTTTTGATTATAGCCCATGTTTGGGGATCCTCAGGATTAACCCGGGACTTAAAGGCACTTTACGGGAAAACTCAAGACTAGGCTCGGTATATTTAGACCCAGACTGGGAAACCTCTGGAATAACCCCGGTTGAAGCAGCACCAGACATTGGGCTGGACTGCCCAATTCCAAATCTGGATAGCTGGATCCACCAGAGGAGGCGCCTTGGTGCCCCCTTGTTTGTTGACATAGATCAAAGCTACAGAATTGTCTGTGCAAATTCCCACCACTCTCTTGATGATAGAAGGCTGGAAAGCTTTCAATGCCAGAACAACTGCCAGGAGTTCTAGGTACTTGATATGAGACATTCTGTCCTCGGGCGTCCACAGATCGTTCACCTCAAAGTGACCCAACGTCGCTCCCCACCATAGGAGGGAGGAATCTGTTGTAACCGTAATCTGTGGGAAGGGCTCCTGGAAGGAGGTTCCCACTGAAAGGTTGCTGAAGGTTGACCACCATTGACGATCCGCCATCATGAAGGATGGTATCGGAATCCTTTTGGCGTCTGGGTCCAAAGCTTGGGACCAGCAGCTCTGCGGCGCAAGCTGTCTGATCTTCAGTCTTGCAAGAGGTAGGGATAGAACACATGAAGCCATCAGCCCCAGGAGTCTCTGGAACCACCATGCTTACCTGTGGGAGGAGTTCAGGAAAAGAAAGCACGTGGTTGATAAATCTGCAATTCTGTCCCCTGTTAGGAAAACTCTGGCATTGACCCCAAAGGTAGGCCCCCGGTACCAGCCGTTGTGAACGTTGGTGTAGAAGAGCTCGTCAAAATGGCTGCTTTAGATTGCGTGGGTTGAACCGTCATTTGGTCACTGCCTGAAGTGATCTGTCACTACAGGAATTGTAAGGGCTTTTGGATCAGTTTTAGCCCTCTGACAGGAAACCTCAGCAGAGCTGGTACTAACAGACCTAGAGCGCTTTTCAGCCCTTTTGGATTCTGTGGAAGTGTTAGCCCTCAGTGAGGCAACCTTTCGGCAGGGCCGATGCTTGAAGACCTAGGGTCTTTGCCCTCTTTCTTTGCCCCCTCAGCAGGACCGTTACGACCACAAGATTGTTTGTGGTAAAGCTTAGGGTCACGCTTGGTAGCCAGAGCTCCTAAATGGATCTCCTCGATCCCGCTGGTCTCTGAAAAAGCCCCTGATTGGGGATTCTCAGGGTTTTACCCCGATATTTTTAGTTACTTGACGGGAGGCCACACCATTAGGCTCGGTACATTTAGTCCCAGACTGAGAAATCTCAGGAATCACCCCGGTTGAAGCAGCAACGAAAGCGTTGGGCTTAGTCTTAGCCCCCAGATGGGGAACCTTGGAGGAGATAATCCGGTCTTCGTGGTCCCATTTGATCTTCTGTGATGGTCTGCCGTGCCTCCAGAGGAGACCGAATACGTCCTCACACCAGGGTCTTGTGTGACCGATGGAAAACCATCATTTGGATGATTTATCGGGGGCAATACCTGTTGCGGAGGAAGAGGCTGATGACCGAGAGAAAAACCGGCCACTTTGCCTTTGCTGCTTGCGTCGAGGTGCACCACAGGAACTTTCTGCCCGGCGTGCCCAACACTCCTGCAACCCTCTGAAACCTGAGAAGGAACTTGTCTAGGTCCTTAACCTCTGTGTATAGGCCGCGTTAGCTAGGGGTTTGGCAAGGACAGACAAAGATTTAGCCGTGCTTCCCTTTGTTTTATTGAGTTCCTCATCAGTGGAGGAGTGGAACAGATCTTTACCTTCGAAGGGAAGATAAAATACTTTGTCCTGAACCTCCTTCGAGAACTTTGTAGCATGCGGCCACGCTTGGCGGGTGAGGTCTATTTCAACCATAAGTCTACATGATGGGCCGCAGCCTCCAGCATGTCCCGACCAGAACTCTGGCATTGGTTAGGCTTTAAAATCGTCCAGCTTGTCCAGAGGGATACATTCCTGAAATTGGGCAAACTCCTTCCACAGCTTAAGATTTGCCACTGCAAGAACGGTATTCACCTGGTGCAGCTGAAGACCAGAATTGGAAACTACTTTTTTCCCCAAATGGCATCAGGAAGTTTGACCTCTTTGGACAGGACCTTAGAGGCAGCCGTAGAGGATGTTGACGGCTTAGACTGGATCGTAGCTGCTGCTACCACGGTTGATGAGGGGAGTGGACACGCAGTCAAGGGTATGTCTTCCGACGAGTGTAGCTTGTAGCAAACGCCAATTTTCCTATTTACATGCTGCCCGGAATGAGGTTTTTCCCCTGACCTTGCAGGCTTCAGCAAGCACATCCTTTTGAAGGAAAAGGCCCATGCGCTCATGTGTCGTAAGGGTAAAGGCTCCTGAAAGTACACCTTCTTTTGGAGCCGGAGGCTCAGGTATTGGAAAATCCAGCAATGCCAACATATCCACAACCTCGTCATGAAAGGCTCTGACAGAGTGGGGCGGGTCTTCGCTATCCAGGTCTGCTTGGTCCTCGTCAGTTGTTGCGGGAACAGAAAACTGATCCGCAGCACGTGGTACCTCAGACCCTGTGGGCATACTTGTCTGCGCAACTGGCGTCTTAAGCACTGGTGAACGTGGAGGAAGTCTTATTTACTTACCTGTAACTGTATTTCTCCAGCATTGGTATCTTTCATAGATTCACATGCTTGAATATTCCCCATCGTCAGACTGGGAATCCTCGGTGATAAAAATAATTTTTTAAAAAAATGGAATATACACACATTGCTACCTAGCAGTGCATGTACATAGCCCATTATGGCCTATGAGCCATTCTATTGTGGGTGGTCGGTCATTTTTTCTAAAAAATAATGTCGAATGACAATTTTTTCAAAAAAATACTGTAAAAAAAAATAATTTTGAATTCCGTTTTTTTTAATTATATATTTATTTTGGGGTTGGGGATAAAAACAAATGGGTAAAACAAAAAAAAATGCAAAAAAAAGGGAGGTTGGGGGAACCTCCCATTTCGAAAAAAATAATGCATTAAAAAAATAAATAAATAAATAAATAAAAAATCGACATTTTTTTCGACATTTTTTTTCTCGAAAAAATGACTTTCGACATTATTGGTTTCGAAATGATTACTATAAACCTCTATTGTGTAGTCCCTCCACCTCACTTTGGTCCTTTATGGCCCCAGCCAATGAGTTGGCAGGGCTTAAGCTCTGCCCCCAGCAGCCACCTTCAGATTTTGAACCGTAGAGACTACAGTATGATGGATGCTGAGCATAGGAGCAGCTTCTCAGGGGAGGCGGGCGGGCGCATGTGAATCAATGAAAGATACCAATGCTGGAGAAATACAGTTACAGGTAAGTAACTAAGACTTCTCCGGCATTGGATCTTTCATAGATTCAGATGCTTGAATAGAATACCAAGAAGCTAAACCATGCCACCATCATATACATGTATGCATGAATACAGAAAAACATATTTCTGATCAAACCTTTACCATGCAGCAACACAACGGTTACACACTTTGGGAAAGGTGGGAAAGGGAGGCTGGTCCTACCTTATGCAAAGAGATGGCAGAGCACTGCCTGTCCAACTGCAGTTTCTTTGTTGGTATCTTCAGCCAGGCAGTAGTGTTTGGCAAACGTGTGCAGAGTGCTCCACATGGCGGCTCTGGATATGTCCATCAAGGCCACCCCTGCGTGGAATGCTGTTGACGCCGCCCTCCCTCCAGTGGAGTGCGCAGATGGCGGTCTACTTAGAGGGTCGCCTTTCATCTGATGGCAGTGGGTGATGCAGGATGACACCCAGCGTGCCAAACTTTGTTTAGAGATATGCTGTCCCTTGGTACGGCCAGAGAAAGCAATGAACAGTCGGTTTGTGGAGCGGTACTCCTTGGTTCTCTGCAAGTAAAACTTCAAAACTCTCGCAACGTCTAGAGAATGTAATGCTCTTTCCGCTTCAGAAGCGTGATTCTGGAAAAAAAGTTGGTAAAACAATGCGCTCAGTGAGGGTCATCTCCGACAGCACCTTGGGAAGGAACTTAGGATGTGGTTTTAAGATGACGCGGTCCTTCTCGAACAAAGTAAACGGAGGTTCAGACGCCAAAGCTTGTAACTCACTGATCCTTCTGGCTGATGTGATGGCTATCAAAAAGGCTGTTTTCCAAGACAAGAACTTCACCTCGCATTTGTGTATGGGTTCGAAGGGAGGTTCCATGAGGGCTGTCAAGACGGTGTTCAGGCTCCAGTTCGGGACTGGCGTGGGCGTAGGAGGATAAGTATGCATCAGCCCTTTCAGAAAGACTTTAGCCGCCGGCAAAGAGAGCAAGGATTGCACCTCCGGAGTTGTTGTGTATGCCGCTATGGCTGACAGATGGACCTTGATGGAGGACAATGAAAGCCCTGTCTTAGCTAAGCACAATAAGTAAGGTAGAACTTGGTCAACCGAAACCGTGAGAGGATCGATAGCCGATCTCTCGCACCACTTGGAAAATCGAGCCCACTTCCTGGTGTATGTGGCTCGTGTCGACGAAGCGGCTCTGGCGATATCCCAACATTCTGATGGTAGCTTAAGATGCATCAGTTTACGCTGCTCAGGAACCAAACCTTGAGAGATAGGCTCCTCGGTTCGTGGTGGAGGACCTTGCGGTTCTGTTGTGTCAACAGCTATTGATGCGCCTTGAGGCGAATCGGGGGCCATCGGGATAGATGCTTTAGAGTCGAGTACCAGACTTGTCGCGCCCAATCCGGCGCAATTAGGATCATTGAACAATTCTGTTCCTTCAGTCTGCGTAGTACCCTCGTAATGAGGGGAATGGGGGGAAATGCATAGAGGAACTTTCCCATCCAAGACACTGAGAAAGCACCTCCCAGTGATTGATACTCCGGGTACCTCAGGGCGAACCTTCGGCACTTCTTGTTGTCTTTGGTGGTAAAAAGGTCAATCTGTGGATGGCCCCATAAGGCAAAAATCCGTTGGGTTTCCTTTTCGTCCGTGTATTCTCTGCTTAGTTTGTCCGCTAGGACATTGTCCACTCCCGGAAGATGCTCTGCTTTGACCTGCACTCAGTGGTTCAAGGCCCATGCCCATAGCTGTTGGGCTTCTTGTGACAGGATCTCTGACCTCGTGCCTCCCTGCTTGTTTGTGTAGTGCATGGAGGTTGTGTTGTTTGTCTGGACTGTAGGTACCTGTCCAGCTATCACAGGCAGGAAAGCTTTCAGCGCCCACCTTATGGCCCTGAACTCTAACACATCGATGTGGAGTTGGGACTCTTGTGCCGACCAAGTGCCCTTAGTTTGGAGGTCCGCAAGGTGAGCGCCCCAGCCTGATAATGACGCGTCCGTCCTCAGCAGAAGGGTTGATGTTGGTGCTTGAAATGGCATCCCTTGTAGAAGATTCCGCGGAACATTCCACCATCGAAGAGCCTTGTGTAACGTCGATGAAATCTGGACGATGTCCTCCCAACATCCAAGAGCTTGTTTCCATTGGTGGTCCAGGACCTCCTGAACCGGTCTCATGCGAAGCCTGCAATTTGGTATGAGGAATATACACGAGGACATCATGCCTAGAAGGGATTTGTAAGAGCGTACAGATGTTGTCTCTCTCTCTCCAGGAAGCACGATGTTGAGCGTAGAATCGCTGCTACCCTTTCTGTCGATGGCCTCACCCTGGGAATACTGGTATCGAACTCGGCTCCCAGGAAGAGAGCTGTTTTGCTCGGAACGGGGCAGGACTTTTGTTGTTTATGGAGAAACCCAACTCTTTTAGGAGGTTGATAATCCTTAACACTGCTGAGCGAGCCCTTGCGGCGGAACATGCTTTTATCAACCAGTCGTCCAAGTATGGGAAGACTTACGTTCCTGTCCTCCTGAGTCTTGCAGCTACTGGTGCCAAGCATTTTGTGAAAACTCTTGGTGCCGATTTCAGCCCGAACGGGAGTACTCGAAACTGAAAATGAAGCTCTCCCACCGTGAACATGAGGAACTGTCTGTGAGCTGGATGCATCGGTACATGGAAGTATGCGTCCTCCAAGTCTAAAGTGGCCACAAAGTCGTGCTTGTTTAACCAAGGAAGCACTCCTTGTAATGCTACCATCTTGAATGTTATGCGTTTGATATATTTGTGGAGTGCCCTCAGGTCCAAGATGGGTCTCCAGTGACTGTTTTTCTTTTTGATGAGGAAGAAGCGGGAGTAGAAGCCCTTTCCCCTTTGGGGGTACAGCACCGACTCTACCGCTGCTTTCTGGAGTAGTTTTTGCACTTTGGACATAACCTGCCTTAACATCACCCTGCGTGAAATTGGAGTCAGGAAAGGAGGTTGGTCTAGAAATTCAAAGGTGTGACCCTCTCGGATCACCTGCAATACCCATTTGTCCGATGTAATAGACTGCCAGCGTTGGAAGAACTGGCTTACCCTTCCCCCCACCGGGGTGTGGCATTGAGGGGAAAGAATCGGATAGTCAGTTTTGTTTGCTTTGTGACTTCCCTTGGACGGAGCCACGCCTGCCTCTATGGGCGTATCTGTTGGAGGATTGATATGTGTTTTCTTGGAACATGCCACATTGCGCCTTCTGACCATAAGAGGAGTGGCCGTACCTTCTGTATTTAGAAGTTGACCCTCTATAGGGGTGAAAAGATTGACGGTCCTTATCCTTGTCCTTTAAAGAACTGATGGCTCAGGCTGTGTCCGTGTCTGATTTGATTCCCTTCAGGTGGTCGTCTATTTTCTTTCTGAAGAGGTCTTTTCCATCAAAGGGCATGTCCAATATCTGCGCTTGGACTTCAGGCCTGAAATTAGTATCCTTCATCCAGGCCTGTCTTCTGAGTACTGTGCCATGTGCCATCTGTCTGAAGCCTGATTCGCCCACATCAACCCCTGCATCGATCATATGATCCGAGGTTGCCTCACCATCGGCGATTATCGATCTAGCCTCTACCTGGAACTCTGGCGGTAACTGCTTAGCCAATTTGGACATGCGGAGCCAAAGCTCGCGATCAAACCTCGCGGTCATGGCCAGCGCATTACCCGCTCTGATACCGAAGCGGATACCTTCCTGCCCATCGCTTCTAGCTTAAGCCCGTCCTTGTCCGGTGGTGCCGACAGAGGCGAAATGGGATTGGCAAGCTTCTTCCTTGCTGCAACTGTTATAACCGAGTCCGGTTTTGTATGACCTCTCAAACAAAGCGGTGCAGACTTGGGTGCTTTATATTTCTTCTCTGGTCTGGACACCAGAGCCGGAGTAGACAAGGGCGTAGACAGGATCTTGCATCCGGACTCCCAGATGGTGTCGAGGAGTGGAATGGTGGTCACTGTTCTCCTGCGTTTATCCCTGTGCTCATAAAGCATCGATTTGGTTTCCTCTGATGTAACCTGAATTTTGAACAATTCTGCAGCCTTGCATATTATGGTGTGGAACGAAACCAGATCATCCGGAGGTGAGGCATCGCCTGGGGAATCTCTCTTCCTGGGCTTCTCAACTATGTAGTCATCTCACTCACTGGCTGCGTCAGGCTCCTGTGTAATCTCGCCTTCTTCTGCATCAGAGAATTCTCTAAAAGGATCCTCCTGCCAATCCGAGACTGAAACGGAGGACGGCACCATTGTTGGATCCCTATCTGGAGATCGAGGTCTATGCGATGACGGTGGTGATGGGACCCTTGTCGGTGAAGCACTGCGAGTCCTGCTCCTAGGCCTTGGGTGATCGTGCTCTTTTTTGAGGTCTACTCCTGTGAGGTGAACTTCTTGACGTGCCTGGAATCGGAGACGTGTCTCTCCGAAGGGTTTCCATTTCTATGGGATCAGCCAGCATGCTCTTCCCCTTTTGACGCCTGTAAAACTCATACATGATCCTCTGTACGGATAACATCAGTATCAGGTCATGAGGATTGTCGGCCTCTTCCGTAGACGGTTGCCAAAGGGGACTGCGTTGCTTAGGGGAAGGACAAGGTCATTCTTCCACCACTTCTGCATCTGAAAATTCTTCCTGGAGAATCATATCAGGAAGCTCTGCGATGTCACCAAAGGAGAAACTTGTGGTACCATTGGTTCAGCAGCTTTAGCACCCTTAAGGAAACTGTCCTCAATGACAGGTGTCAGCCTGGCGTGAGCAGAAGGCGCATCAGACTGCAATTCCTCTGTAGATGCAGGAACTTGCGATGTCGCCGACGGTGTTGTGGTTGATGGTACCTTCGACGACGAGCGTCCCGCCAACAGTAGTTCCATCGATGAATGAGGTTTGGATGGTCGCTCTCCCGTCGATGAGTGTTTTGTTGACGAATGTGGTTTGCTCGTTGATGAGTGCTCATGGACGAGCGTTTCGTGGACGAGTGCCTCGTGGACGAATGGTGTGTTTCCTTCGTCGATGACTCCTTCGTGGACGATAAATCCGATGACGAGGATCTTGCCATAGACAATGTTTTATGTGTAATTGTCGTCAATGAGGATTTCGTCAACGGTCTGGCCGACGACGGGTCTTTATCTTTCCCTTCTTTCGTGGACGGTTCCCTGTGAAGAGCTCGGAGAGATTGAGGATTCCCTGTGTCTGTTAGACTGCGGTGAAAAATCTGAAGATGGCTGCCGGGGGCGGAGCTTAAGCCCTGCCACCTCATTGGTTGGGGCCATAAAGGACCAAAGTGAGGTGGAGGGACTACACAACAGAATGGCTCCTAGGCCATTATGGGCTATGCACATGCACTGCTAGGTAGCAATGTGTGTACATTAAAAAAAATTAATAATTATTTTTATCACAGAGGATTCCCAGTCTGACGACGGGGAATATTCAAGCATCTGAATCTATGAAAGATCCAATGCTGGAGAAGTGGTGGCAGTGTAAGGCGCCCCACCGGAAGAGGGGGCAGCACTACCGAAACCTAAGAGCAGGCTGCGGCTCGAGAGGCTTAGGATACATTTCTTTGAATAGATTCTTAAAGTATGCATCGGGTCAGAGTGCATAATGGCCTGCAATTTGCCAAAGAACGTGTCCTCAGATGAAGGTTAAGGCAGAGGAGTGGGTAGAGGCCGCTCTGGAGGGGCACGCCCCCCTAGGATTGTAAAGAGGCTGGTTGCCAGGATGGTCCTCCACCAATTGGATCCACATAAACCAAGGCAGCGGACACAGGAGGAAGCAAGACTGTGTGGTAGCGGAAACCGAGCACGCCAATCCATTGGATGGTGGAAAGGATTCCTATTGACTACATCCCGTGGAAAATTCTTCTCGGCCCCAAAAATAGACCCCTTCGCACCAGCGTTGAGAATGTTGGTGTGAACGAGCTCGTCAAAATGGCCGCCTCAGACCGCGTGGGTTGAACCGCCATTTTGTCACTGCCTGAGGAAATCTGTGTCACAGGTTTCAGTGAGGCTGTTGTCACCACAGGAGTTTCAGGTTTTTTAAATCCATTTTAGTCTTGTGACAGGGTACCTTGGCAGAGCCGGTACTGGCAAATATAGAGCGCTCTTGAGCCCCTTTCGATTCTGCAGAAGAATTAGCCCTCTGTGAGGAAACCCCAGCAGGGCCAGTACTTGAAGACTTGGGGCCTTTTGCCCTCCTTCTTTGCCCGCTCAGCAGGATCGGCTCAACCTCAAGGTTCCTTGTGGGAAGGCCTAGGGTCACACCCTGTAAGACAGAGCCCCTGGAGGAGGCCCCTCGATCTTGCCAGTTTTAATTATAGCCCCTAATCGGGGGTCCTCAGGGATAACCCTGGCACCTTTAGTCGCTGTACAGGAAACCTCGAGACTAGGCTCGGTACTTTTAGTACCAAACTTGGAAACCTCAGGAATTACCCCGTTCAAAACAGCCCCAGAAATGTTGGGCTTAGCCTTAGCCTCCAGATGGGGAACCTCTGATGAATATCCGCTCCTGACAGCCCCTTGACAGGGGGCCTCGGAGCAAACTCCGGAATCCAGGTTGAATCCCTTTCGGGACACCTCAGGGAGAACCCTGGTACCAGAGCCACTTGGGCCCCTCCCGGAACCAGAAGACCCCGGGAAGGAGTCCCCTGGTTGAGGTGCCCTAAAAAGGAAGAAACTTACCGGACGCTTCTATTTTTCGACGAAGAACTGCTGTAAATGTGGAGGAGGAAGCTGCTGGAACACTGACTCCCACCTGACGAGCCTATGCTGGAGTGCCCAGACAGAGAGGGAGTCGCAGTAGAACCGGACCGATGATCCAGGCCCAAGCACTCCAGACAGACAGAATGGGGATTCACCGTCTCAAAAAGACATTAGCACAAAGAACAGGACACAAATCCCAGACGCTCCGGCATAGACGGAGGAAAGAAGACTGTGGATCCGAAGCAGGAGATGAAGGACAAGGGAACAAAATAGAAAATTCCCTACGATGCAAGTGCGTCCGACTGTGCAGACTAAAGGACTGAAGGGTGATGAGCGGAGCGGAGCTCAGGAAGGCGGGGCTACGGTTACGTGCGGTGGTCCAGATTAAAAATAAAAGAAGGACAACACGTTATTTTTGATGCTTCAAAAGTGCTCCCGTCCTGATGGACGGAATGTCCCAAAAGTATGGAGGAAAGGGGACAGAATGTAGAAGTAAGTATGTGCACAATTCTGGAATGAACATCTCGCAAAACTAACGTGGGTCGAAGCAATGGAAAAGCCAGTAACAGTGCAGCAGCAAGAAACTACTATGCTTCTATAACGAAGGAACTGTTTTTCGTGGGGCCTAATCTCAAATGCAATAAGACATTGTTTATCCCAGACCTCAACAAAGGCACCACTGCAGTAATGGGACTACTACTGGGTGTGTGGACAAGTGGCATTCTTGCACCTCCTGCCATCATGAAGGGGCTATTGCTCACTGGCCACGCTAAGCAATCCTTGTGATCCCTGAAGAACACCTTGTAGTCGGATCAAAAGCTTTGCCTGCCCCAACACCAGTTCCAGCAGCAATGGGGCCCACGAGAAACCTGCTACCACACCCCATCTTCCGTGTCTTGCCTGAGAAAGAAAAGAGCAGCAAGTTACGCAGAAAAAGAAAAACCAATTATCTGTCTCAAGACTCCTCCGAACTGCTCAAAGAAATACCTAATGAATATAGACTGTTTAGCAAAGAAGAAACATTCCTCCCATCTCTACTTCTACCTGGGGTCCAAACAGCAACGAATGCCAAGTGGTTGCAAATAGTCAGATGGGAGGTCGTGGAGCTGGCAAATGAAACAAACCAAGGCCTCAACGCAATAAAGGTCGAGATGCATGCCACAAGGTGGATGACCCTTCAGAACTGGTATGTGCTTGATATGCTCACGGTGATGGAAGGAGGGTTTTGCCGAAAAATCAGTGATTCCTGCTGCACATTCGTGCCTTCAAACGATGAAGAGAACGGCTCCCTGACACAAATAATAGGCGCTCTGCACTCCCTCGGATCAAACATGCAAACAGAAGCTGGCATACAGCTAACTGACTGGTTCGATGGACTTTTTGCCTGAGCACCATCCTGAATGGGGGTGATCTTGAAGATGCTGGGGCCTGTGATTGTGTTCATATTGGTCCTTTTTTGTACCTGCCAATAGTAACTTCGATGTTGTGCCAAAACAGTACATAGCAGTGCCATGATGATGATGGTTTCAATTGGGGGATCAAATGCACCTTGCGGTACAAAGGATAGTGCTGTCCAAACAGGTGACCCAAACAAACCAGACATGGCCTTGATAGAGCAGCGCTTGCACCCTCCCGGTACTATCACTACACCCCCACCAGACCCCGAGCATTATATAGAGCACTGGGTTGATTTAGCAGGAGATGGGGATTGCATATACATGACTTGCACCCCCAAGGAGTATGCCCAGTCTCGCCAAAGTTTATGTCATGTATGCAGAGCATGGGCTCCAAAGGAGGGATCACCATCTTATTTGAAGGCTGAAAGGTTGGAAGATGAACGCTACCGGGGGACTAACAAAGGTGGCCTTATAGGGGAATATGTTAATGTAGAATTAACAAAAACAGGGAAAGTTGGGAAGGGGACACGATCTTCCCCCACCCCCTGGTGCTTCAGGATAAGCCAAAGGCTGTCATCAGTAATGTAAGAAAGCAGGGGGAAGGTGGGTGCTATTACAGTCTTCGACACAATCATTATTGCATGTTTTGTAGGTGTAGTGCACATATGGGACTAGCAACCATCTTAGATATTAGCAGCCATATTGTGGCACAAAGCTTAAATGTAGCGTAACAGTCAGCACTCCAGGTCTAGGCTGCGAACATGAGCCAGAGAATAGGTTGTATCCCACACACTGATAAGAAAGGCCAAAGCTGCACAGCCCCATAAAACCCTTCATTGTCCTAAAATGTTGCCAACCTTCCCGCCCTGGGATGAATGTGCCCTGCAAGGCCACGGGAGGAGGACTTTGTGTCTGTGAACATCCCATGAGAAGGAGGGCACGGACCTCCAACCCCCACCAGTCCCAATCCTAAATTATAGCACCCCAGTGACCTGGTTTTAGGACCCCTGAATTCCAATGTACCAGATAAACCCAGACCACCGACCATAAACCTGTTGGACCGCCGATCGATCAGAAAGAAGGGCACTCCTGCCTTCACTCCTAGGTCACGTGATTTGTGCTGTGAGGTGCAGAGAGGGATGAAATGATAGCCCAGAACGAGGGTGGGAGACCTTTGGAGAAATGCTGGTCTGTCTGGGAGCGAGTGAAGTGTGCGAGTTAGTCTGACGTCGGCTTTCCCTCTGGGCCCCTGTCTGTTCATACCATGTGCACTGTTACATAGAGATAGATGTGTTTTTCTTAGTAATGTAATTGTTACTTGGCCGTCCACTCACCAATGACCAGTGCAACATCGCCCACATGGAAGAAGGGCGAAACTGGGACCAATGGCCCGGCATCCCCTATGGAGCAGGTGACATGTGAAGGGTCTCACTAACTGGCAGCGCAGGTTTCTACTGTATGTAATGATGTCACTGGTGATGCTGTGTACCTTCTTAATGTACTGCTCATGCAGATTTTGCCAGAACGTTCCGCAGCAACAGAGTTCTTTTTTGGCACTTTTACTTTTGTATGGAAATAAAACAGGTTATCCTAGCAGGAGATGTATTGGGCCTTTTTCAGTAGTGGGTTGTACTTTTTCTGGTGTGAGCATTTAGGGGGCTTCCCTACAGATCGACCGTGGAAGGGGGAACAAGTACCTGGTGGAGCTGTCATTAAGGACAAATGAGATTAGTATCACAGGCGCTGAGAAGGGTAAAAGTCAGGATCCTGTGAGAGGGAGGTGATGAAGCCCTACTCAAGCCACCTGGGATAGTGGGAGAGGAGCCGGCCCCTTTTTTCCAGCTGAGCCTTGCCAGAAGTTCACCTTTTATCCACAGTTACGGAGGGACCCAGCAATGCTCAGTTAGCCACTCAGCTGGGCTTGAGTCCTAAAGGACACAGAGGAAACTTTCAAGCCTTAAAATGATCAGGCCAAGTAGAATGAGGACTGTTCGGAGTTAGCGGGCAAGTCTTGATGTCAATAAAGGTGCTGAAGGATTCTCCAGTGTGTACTGTACGTGATTGATGGTGTAAAAAGTGCGATGCACAAAGGCCTACCCATGACAGGCAAAACCTAAACTACAATGAGTGCAGACTTCTAAGATGGCTTATGTGTCATGGTGCATAAGATTGTGCATTACATTTCCTTAAGAAAGCGCTACCCTTGCTTCTAGAAGACTGGTATTCTAACTGAAATGCATGTACTAGCTTCCAGTGGCAAGATGGCAGCATCCTAGCATCCAGAAAAATATTTGTCCCTTTCTCTCTGAGCCCAATTGTACATCAATAGCACGGGCCGTAATATTATCAAGGATTGATTAATGTAATGCCTTACTGAAAGGAGCTAATAATAAATATCTGCAAAAACTGCAAATCACTCCGAATATTGCTGTTCGCATAATTAAAACTAAATCGCGATGGGAGCACATATCCAGCAGTCGACAAGACTTACACTGGCTTGCGGTACCTGCAAGGGTGCACTTCAAGTCAGCTGTGATTATTCACAGATGTCTACATGGGATGGTGCCAGTGTACCTCAGAAACATGGTAACCACCTACGAGCCAAGGCGAACTCTTAGCTCGTCTACACTATCTCTGATCACCAATCCTAGCTTTAAACGGCTAACGGATTGGGGAAATTGTTCCCTGTCCTCTCAGCCAAACTATGGAAATCACTTCCCCAGGCCCTGAGACAGGAACAAAATATCACAAAATTCCGACACAGCAAAAAACCTCTCTTTAAGCAATGCCTCCCCTGATGGAAATCATGACTTAACCTTGCTGCTTTCTGTCCCGTCTTCTATGTTCGTCTTTTGGTGTTGATGTTACCTTGGAGCCCCGATATCTGCAGGCTTTCAGGGCCGGATACAAATACACATACAAGTAAATAAATACATCCCCTAAAATGGTGCAAATCAACTTCCACATTACCGGTTACATGGAAAGAAGTCTTGCCATGCAACGCTGACCTGCGGAGAGACATTTGCCCATTTCATCTCACCTGCCCTGTGGTGAGACGTTTGCCCAGGTTATCCCAGTTTGTTCATTGTGACCCTGAAACTGTGTTGCCTTTTCATGCCCCCACTCATTGATAGGCCCATTCCTGGTTTCCTTCGCCTGTCCCTCCAAGTACCCATGCACTGACCACAGATGCGATAGGGGTGAAACAGAATGAAGTAAAAGGCAGACGAGCCGACGTACCTCCTTCCAGACTCCCAGAACTCAGGCCATCCTTGCTATCCGAAGTCATCAACATCTCCACAATCCCACGCTTCAAAAGGGCCTGTTGGGTAGAAATGAAAGGTTCTATGAAGGGTAAAGTCAACATCAGTTCCATACGAATGAAGCATGCAGAGAGCCTGGCCATTGCACCATTGCATCAGTCCAACTGTCATTATTTCTGCAAATTGCACTTGAACATAAGTCTGGTGCAATTAATGACACCATTCTACTATAACACAAGTGTGAGAGCGTGAATTGCGTTAGCCAACCTGAACATGTGTTACAGTGGCACCAACTGGAGTAGGGGGTTTATGTGTGGGTTTTTGCCGTGCAATAGTTGCAGCAACCTTGCTGTAGTAAAAGTGGGTTTTGAGCAATGGGTGGGTGATACTGTCTGCAACAGGTGAGAAGAGGACAGGCACCCTTAGCCCACCAGATTAGGTGAGAAGTAGTCAAGAAGAATCTCCTGACACTTGTGCGCTCAGTATCTTGTCTTTTTCTTGTGTGAAAGAAAAAGACAAGCTACTAAGCGCACACGTGTGAGGCGATACTTCTTGACTACTTCTCACAAAATAAGTAGACTTATCATCCTTGTGTGTAGTGGAAATGATCTCGACTTGTGTTAGAGTGAGACAAAGGATTAGCAGAACATAATTGTGTTCCAGTTGGACTCCTCGGATCAGCAGCACCATAGTTATCTAACAGTGGCACTAACAATTGCCGAGCACTATTGCAAAACAAGTGTAAGGTACCAATCGCTCTCTCCTACCACAGTGCAGCTACAATGAAGCAAACACCAATATCAAACCAAAGAAACATCTGTGTGATTGACTGATTGATATTTTATTTCTATCACGCTCATACACAAGTGTTTCAGAGCGCGACAAGGCAAGGGAGGGGAACAGGGGACAAAAAAAACAATGATCTTACTATGCCCAGTGACATTGATAACGCGCAAGTGCATGGTAGAGGGGGAGGGGGAGAAGTGCATGGAAGGGGGAACAAAAGGAGAGTGCAGAGCAAGGAGGGGAAAAAAAGCATAAATAATAATAAATGAATAAATAAAAAGGCAACAAACAGTGGGAGTGCAGCCAACAAGTGGCAAGTGCTGGGTTTAAGGCAGCAAGCTGGGTAGGTCTGATAAGTGCAGGAAATAAAAAAGGGGGGCTGTATGGGTACAGATACAGACCCCAGTGCAAGGGGTGGCATGGAAGAAGTGCGTGAGGGTGGCAAGAGGAGCAGGTGCCTGGGCCCAGAGGAAAGAGGGTGGCCAGGTGCATGGTGCTGATGGAGATTAGAATCAGCAGGGGAGAGGGGGGCGAAGGCAGAAGCAAAGAGGAAGGTCTAGGGGTGCTTCATGAACCGGAGATGGTTCTCCTCAAGCTTTAGAGTGGCAGGGTGGCTGTTCCAGAGGGAGACCCCAGCCGAAGACAGAGATCTACCCCCAGCTCATTTCTTTGAGAAACTACTGACCCTAATGGAGTTGGGATCTGGTTCCGCCCTGCTTCCGGATGTACAACATCGTGGTGGTGTTGTCGGTGAAGATCTTCACCACCTTGCCCTTGAGGGACGGAAGAAAAGACCTGAGGGCCCAGAACACTGCGCGGAGCTCCAAGATGTTGATGTGGAGTGACTTCTCCTCCGGGAGCCAAAGGCCTCTCGCGTGAAAATCTCCGGAGTGCGCTCCCCAACCTTCCAGGGAGGCATCCATCGTCACCGTGAGCTGGGGTCTGAAAGTCCGTGCCCGCCGACAGATGAGAGAGGGTACCCCACCACCCGATCGCCTGACGGAACGTCTCGTTGAGTTGGATCCTGTCCTCGAAGCTGCCCGTCGACTGGACCCAGCGTGCGTCGAGGAACTCTTGTAAGGGGCGCATCCGAAGTCTGCAAAGGCGCACCAGATAAATACAGGAGGACATCATCCCGAGGAGGGACTTGATAGATCTTACCCTGGCCATGTCCGTGGCCAGCAGACGCTGCACCTTGCCCAGGATGGTCCTGATCCTTTCCTCCGATGGCGAGGCCAGCCGCGCCACTGTGTCGAGCTTGGCTCCCAGAAACAGGGAAACTTGCGACGGGACCAGGTGGGATTTTGGAACGTTGATGGAGAACCCCAGGTCCGTGAGCAGCTGGACAGTCTTCGCTGTGTGCTCCACGGCGAGCTCCTTTGTCTTTGCCCGGAAGTGCCAGTCGTCCAGGTAGGGTTAGACGTGGATCCCCTGCAGGCGCAGCCGCGCCGCCACCGGTGCAAGGCACTTGGTGAACACCCTGGGTGCCGACTTCAATCCGAACGGGAGGGCCTTGAACTGGTAGTGCCGCCCTTGGACCACGAAGCTGAGGAACTTCGGTGTCTTTTTAGAATGGGGATGTGGAAGTACGCATCCTCCAAGTCCAACGACGACAGGAAATCGCCCTCCTCCAGCTGTCCCAGCACGTGCTGGAGGGTGACCATCCGGAACTTCTGTGCCTTGATGTACTTGTTCAGTCGTCGCAGGTCCAGGATGGGACGCCATCCTCCTGTCTTCTTCTTTCCGAGGAAGTACCTTGAGTAAACTCCGGAGCCCTGAAGCCTCTTTGGGACGACCTCGATGGCACCTTTCTTGAGCATCGCCCTTACTTCCAACAGTAGTTGAGGGACGTGATTTTCCTTCCTGGCCACAGGTGGAACGCGAGGGCACTTCCTCTGGAACTCGAGGGTGTGCCCTTGGGCCAGGGCATCCAGCACCCAACGGTCGATGGAGATGGACACCCACACGCTGACAAACCTGGTTAGCCAGCCTCCCACCGGGGTGCTTCGGCGGGGGCCCGACCCCATGGTCGGTTCAATCTTGTTTGGAGGCCGCCTTGCCCCCTTGACCTCCCTGTCGACGACGACAGGCACCACCTGACTTGCCGCGTCCCCTGTAGGCCTCCTGAGACGAAGATCTTGCCGCTTGGCGGTACGTCGAGGAGCCACTGCCGGATCCCTTGGAGGCACCTTGTCTGCCTCCGGTGCTCCGAAAGGATGGCCGTCGTTGTTGGAGCACTCCCAGTGCACGGGCAGTCTCCGTGTCTGTCTTGATAGCCTGAAGGGACTCATCAACCGCCTTTCCAAACAGGTTGTTCCTGTCGAAGGGCATGTCCAAAACTTTGGTTTGTACGTCTTGGCGGAAATCCGTCGGCTTGAGCCATCCTCGTCGTCTCAGGCAAACGCCAATGCCCAACTGACGGAAACCGATGTCGGCGATGTCCGTTGCCACCGTGATGGCGTTGTCCGAAGCAATCTCACCTTCCTGTAAGATTTCAAGGGCCTCAGCCCTTTTGGCGTCCAGAAGGAAGTCCAATAGAGGGGCGATTTTGAACCACAACTCCCTGTTGTAGCGGGCTACGATAGCCAGGGCGTTGGCCCCCTTGATAGTCGTCGCTGCAGATGAGATGACCCGTTGTCCCATCGTGTCCAGCTTCCTGCCCTCGCCGTCCGGCGGGGAAGTTGATGTCGAGGCCGATGCCCCCCCAGCTTTCTTCTTTGCCGCCGCCGAGACGACCAAATCCGGGGTAGGTTGCGCCCGAAGGCACAAGGGGGCAGCGTCTGGGACCCGGTACTTCTTCTCGTACCAGTCCCTCTTTGAAGGCGCAGTGGCAGAGTTCTTGAGGAGGGAGAGCCCCTCATCCCAGATGTCATCCAGAAGTGGTACGGCGAGGACCGTCTTCCTTTTAGCCTCGCTCCGTTGGTAAAGGAACCCTTCCTTTTTCTTCTCTTCGGGGCAGAGCTAGAAGAGCTTGGATGCCCTGGAAATCATGGCATGGAAGGATCCAATCTCGTCGGGCAGGGACGCCCAAGCAGGGGATGATGGGGGACATGTCCCGTTTATCGCCTCCGTCGTCATCTGTACCTGTCGTAACCCTGTCCGTGCCTATATCATCCCCGTGGGTAGTTGACCGGGGGGAAGGCAGAGCGGGCCGCAGAGGTGGGAGAGGTGGCAGAGGATGTGTCCTCCTCTTCTTATGCAGTGGACTTTCCGAAGGTCCCGACTCCGGTTCCCCCGTCGGGTCTGGCTCAGGTACCTCCGTCGGGGGGAGGGGCAATCTTGTCCTTATCTCCGAGCATAAGGACTGAATCGCTGACAAAATGGCAGCCGAAGTGTCCTGCCGCACTGGAAACGACGGGCGCGAGGGCTCTTGAGGAACCTCGTCGGTGACACCTTTGCTCTCGTCGTCGCCCTTGTCGGGATCCCTCCCGATGGGCTGGGCCTCCTCCACGACTTCGATGAGCTCTTCTTCAGAGGTCGTGTCCGTATCCACGATGGCCACCTGCCCCTCCCCCTCCTTTTCCAACGGGGACTTCGTGGGGTCTTCTCGATGGGCCTGAAAAACTACTACCTCTGCGGTGGCAGGGACTCTGGATTCTGAGGTCGCCTCCACTGGTGTCGCCTCCACTGGCGTAGCCTCCACAGGCTGAGCCAGGGCCACTGCGACATCCTCAATCGAGGTCTTAGCAGGGTGAATTAATGCCATCGTCACCTTCTGCACGCCTGGGGCCTTCACCTTGGGGGAGGGTCTGAGCCTCGCTCCCCCTCTGCCGGAATCTTCGAGATCGACCGGGGCCTCTCCAGAAGCTTCGCCGGGTTCTCGGACTTCCTCTTACCCGAGCCAGAGCGTTGGCTCATGGTTGATGGCGCCGGGGAGGATGCGCCCTGCCTAGCAGCAAAGGAGCCCGACCGTTCGGCGCTCCCGGTGCCCGCAGACTCGCTGTGCTTGGCCTTTTGTTGGGCCCCCGTCGCCGGGGTGCCCTCACAGGACTTAGAAGACCGCTCGGACTTCTTCTTCTTCTTCTCGCCTGACGGGCTCTTACCTTCCAGCCAGTTGGCGAGACGGAGGTGGCGATCCTTCATGGTCCGCTCCGACATGTTCCCACAAAACGCACAGTCCTTCTCCACGTGCGTCTTGTCCTCATGGAGACAGTAGAGGCATAACGAATGCTCGTCCTCCTTGAACACATTCTGAAGCTGGCATCCAGGGCAGGTCCTGAACAGCTTCCCGGGCGTCGAGCTTACTTTCTCCTGGGCCATGTCCGGGGTAGGCCTCGGAAATTCTGGAATCCTCCAAAAGCGTAACTCGACGAAATCTTCACCCTTGAGGGGCATAGAAAACTCCGAAACGGGTCCCCGTTGATCGGATGTAGAAACGGTGGAGCTTGAGGCTCTATTTAACCGAAAAATGAGAAAAATCTCCTGGAAAAGCGCGAAAACGCAGCAAAAGCTCAAAAGCTACAGCACAAGGACTCCCAACACTTGAACGTGCGGTAAAAATCTGAGGATGGCTGCCAGAGGCGGGGCTTAGGGAGAGGGAAGTCATTGGCTGGGGGCAGTATGACCCAGAGACCAGTTATTGGTTACTACCAAGAAAGACAGATCAAAAACGAAACTGATACTGATTTTTTCTATACTGAGGATTCCCGGCCTGACGACAGGGAATATTCATGAGCATGTGAATCCATGCCAGACCCCATGCTGGAGAAGGGGGTAGCCATGGCACTAACAGCACCATGGCTACCTCCTACCTCGTAATGAGGCCCCCTTTATTGCCTTTGGAGCAGGCGACAGGCCAGTTTGTCAGAGGGTGAGCCTGAAGTCTGTCACTTCCTTTCTGCAGCTCTGCAATTGCGTTTCAGGGCTGCAAGTTCAGGGTCGTACCAGGTGTTAAGCTTGGAGGCATGTTTCAGGCAGATCCACATGACTGGGGCAACAATGTCAAGAGTGTTAGTGATAGTAAGATGGAGGTTGCGAGAACAGAGTCAGTGGTAGAGTCTGCAGTGGGGGAAACTGGGGGTGTAGGTCGATGCAAAGGCAGCAGCTGAAACTTGTTTCACTGGATGGATGTTTGTTAACGAGGATGGCAGGGCTGGGGTAGGTACAGTCAGACGGCAACGAGGGCCCAAGTGAGAGGAGAGCATGGTCTGACCAGGAGAGAGGGGTGATGATGGCATCGAGAGTGGTTATAGGTCAAATGTTCGAAAACAAAAGGCTTGAATGCCTTTTTTTCGAAAGTAAAAGGACCGGAAAAATGGATCACATTTTTTTTATGGGGGGGGATCCACCCCCAGCCCCCCGTTTTCCTTTTATAAAAAAGTTTTTTTTATACATGCTAAACTAAATAAATACATTTTAAAAAAAATCGATCCTTTATTCGGTCCTTTTACTGTCGATCAAAAGGTAATTCAATCCTTTTGATTCGAACATTTGAACGGACACCATCGAGAGTGTGTCCAGCCGAGTGGGTATGACCAGTGGGGAGAATGGAGAGGGAGAGCGAGGTGCAGGGATCATGGAAGAGAGTAGATGCCGTGATTGAGGAGTCAAGGTGGATGTTGAAGTCACCCAGGAAAAGGAGTTCAGAGGTGGATGAGGGGAGAGAGGCTGAGAAATTAGCCCGTTCAGAGAGGAACAGGGTGGTAGAGCCCGATGGCCTGTAGATAGTGGCAGTGGTCATGGAGGAAGTGGGACAGATGACCAGTTTGCAAAGCAGGCTCTCTAAGGAAGAGTAAGGCCGGGTGGGTATGAGGTAAGAAGGGACCCACTCAGGGAAGATCAGGGCAACCCCACCGCCAGCACGGTTTGGGCGAGGCTTAGAGATGATCTTGTAGGCATCAGGGAGAAGCGAATCAAAAGCAGTGACTGTGCTGGCTTTGATCCATGTCTCGGTAAGAGCGAGGATATCAAGGTCAAGGTCTTCAAGCAGGAGACAGATGTCGGCAGAGTGCCTGATAGTAGAGCAAACATTAAGCGTGGCTAGATGCAGGAGGTCAGTGTCTTTAAAGGTTTTCTGTGGACGGGTACAGGGGCGTGGTACACCTGTCAGAGGAGAGAGGACAGAGAGAGTGGGAAAAGGAGTAGCAGGTGTAGGAAGGACATTGATGAGGGACCGCAAGTTCTTGTCAAAGAGGAGGAGGTCGAGTTGAGGACCCTGAACCAAGATAGTGCCACTGTGATAGACATTAATGATACACCTGGATGATGAGAAGCCCCCCAAGAGTACTTTCAGTCTGGTGCCATCATTAATGGGTGAAGATGTGAGACGAGATAGTGGAGAGATAAGATGAGGAATCCAAAGATCTCGAAAGGGGACAGAAAAGAGGATATCAGTGAAAATCTGTCTGGAAGTTGCGCTGACATAGGTGTCTGCGATAGGTAGGCCAGGGTTAGTGGTCAGGATGTCTTTTTAAAGCTTTTTTCTTCCAGACTTCATGAGAGAGTGAGGGTAGGTGATAGTATAGCAGTTAGAAAAGATAGGGGAGATGGTGAGTGCCATAGGGGTGGCAGAGGAAAGTAGGAAAATAGGAGGGGCTGCACAGCACAGTACGAGCACAACCCACAAGGCGGCCTAGTATCCACAGGGAGTAAGAAACAGATGCAATGGGAACACTTTAATACCGATAGTGAGGAGCAGAGATGTAAAGAAACATACCATGATTCGAATTTGCACAAGGGAACCAAAATTGATGCAAAATGGGGTGCAGAGATATTAAAAACAGACCAGGATTCGAATTTGCACAAGGGCACAGAAAGCAATGCATAATGGGGGGCAGAGATATTACAAACACGCCATGATTCAAATTTGCACAAGGGCACAGAAAGCAATGCAAAAGGGGGTGCAGAAATATAAAAAAACAGAAAGAAGGATTAGGTAAGGAAAGGAAGGCAGAATGGCATTGGCACCGTGGTTCAATGGCTGTTTAGGTTAGTGAAAAAAGCTAAACAGTGTCCAGATATGACTCTCAGGTATTCTTGAGGGGTGCACAAAATTCCAGAGGCAGAGGTTTGTGGAGGTAACAGGCTGAATGCCTGCATGGGGGCTGTTCCAGAAGGTGCTGTGGGGGTGAGTGGGGGTGGCCCTCCGAGCCCTCCAGGGCTGGACAGGATCAGACAGAGGCCTAGTGGTGGGCCTTGTTGGGGGGCTGGCTTTGCCTGCCAGCACCCTGATTGGCTATATGTGGCCATCTTAGAGTGGAAGCCCCTGGAAGCGTGGCTAAAGCCAGACGGGCTACTAGCACAATTCAAACTGCACCCTTGTACCAAGATGCAACATCCCAAATATTCTCGGCGGGCCCATGGGGAATTAAAAAAAATGAATGTGGCCGAAGATGAAAAGCGCCACGAGCGCTCCACAAACTGCAGGCACCCCAAGTCCAAAGTGGCCCACCTGCGGATTAGGTCCTTTCCGATGTTAAGGACTCCTTTGAAATTGTCTTGTGTCGTGGAGGCTCGCTGGTGCTGCTGGGAGTCCCTCGATGAGAGCTGTAATTGCTTTGTTCGACTTTCAAACATTTTCATATACTTGCTTCATCACATTGGCTCTTAAGATGGACCAATATGCCCTCTCCAAACATCTGTGTTTGGGAAACTGTTCTGGCAGCCTCCTGATTTTATTATTATCCATAAAGAGAGTTTTTCTCTTGCACCTATAGTTGCATTTTATTATGCACTTGGAATAGTACATTATACACCGAAAAGGTCAGCACAAGCACATGAAGCTTTCCAGATGCCAGTCTTCTCCTCAGAGCCAGGAACGGAGCTAAAGACTACCTGGTCATACACAAACCTGCACAAGCTCTATATTCGGAGGCCTGGGTAAGGCAGCATCCATGTGGGCAGGAGTGGACTCAAGAACATCAGATCTGTTCAGCACACTTTCTTGCCCTAACCGCAGGGTTGTTCAACTCCAGGCCTCAAGGGCCGGATCAATGCTGGATTTTCAGGATACCCCTCATTAACATTCATGAGATACATTTGCATACAATGATTCCAAACGTATGTACATTTTTGTTCATGAATATTAATGAGGGATATCCTGAAAACCCATTAGGTTTCTGGACCACGAGGCCTGGAGTTGGACAACTCGTAATAATGTACAAGTTATTCCCAGCCGTGGATACAGTACTTCAAGTCCATTGCCTCTTCTCTATGCATTCGGGAGACTAAAAATCACCCAGGTAATATGCAGGAGGTGCACTGGCAAAAAGGAGAGTAGTTCGGCCAAAAAAAAAAACATTTAACCTAGACTGGCCAAACCGTTAATCTAATTTATAACTTGAACCCAAAGAATAATATTTGAATAATGCATGAGAGGCGGCCCAGGTGGCTGCTTTGCAAATACCCATCAGAGGAACTTGCCTTTGAGAGGCTGTAGTGATACACAAAATTGCAAATTTGCCAATCAGGGCTTTAGATGACAACATTAGCCGCTGAAAGCCAATAGTTTATTCAAAGTATGTGCCAAAAATGCTGACAGTAGTCTGTTGTAGCACTTCCATTACACAGTAGTGAGCTACAAGGAATATGCAGGCCTAGTAGGGGTGCTAGGTCACATTATGCATTGTAGATAGACAGGCAGGGCGGAGGCCCCAGTTCTGTAGCTAACAGGCATTATTGGAGTGTTTGGAACATTATGGCACCTATATAGCGCTTAGATAGCCAATCTTAAGCGCTATGAACACTAAGCTATGAGTGCATGCCTTTTAGAGCTTGCTCACATAGGGTTAATTCATCTCGACTTCTCTTAGAATATTCTGCCTTTCTAACTGTAGCCCTGCATGGTTTCGTAAACAAATCCTGTTTCCCTGAGAAGGCCTGGTATGGCCTTGCCAACATGCTGATAAGGACATTCCAGTGCTTTCGCAGAGAGGGCTCCAAGGGAGGGGTAGGAGCGAGCAGGGAGCATCACAGAATTGGGTTTTTCCATGAGCAAGCCCATATTTTGCACAGGGAAAGTTCTGGAACTGTGCGTCATGGACTGACAGCACGAGATTATAAAAATGCATGCCCACATGACTCAGGTCAGAGATCGATCTGTGGACTTGGTTCGAGCAAAATTGAGTGTCCAGAACCTGCTGCTTTGTCGGCACCCTGCAGCGCTGTCCTCTGAGCGGGGCTGGCAACAGCTAGCTTATGAGGGCCAGGGTCTCCCAGTGCTGATTGAAGGGGTGTAAGACTGTGTTTCTCTATGTTTCTCTAAATTCTATGTTTCTCTATATTTTGCATTTCTCTAAGTTTTGTGTTTTTTAATCTTCTCTAACTTGAATCCCAAGATGTTGCTGAAATTCACTGTTTAGAATAAATGCTAAACCTTTTTGAAGGTGTCATTTGTCACTAGCATGAGTTCACTGCTCGGCACAATAGAACCTGTATTTTCGGCTGAATTGGGTAATTTTTGCTCTCAAGGGCTGGTCCCAAGGACGATTTTCCCAATATCAAGATATTTGGTGGCAGCTTGGGGATTTGTGCAGAGCAGTGCCTTGCTGTGAAATGACAAATTGTGTGAGAGAACACAGTGCAGAGTGAGGAGCAGGCTGTCGCATTTCCTTGGTGGTCTCACTGCAGCTCTGAGACTTCAAAAAGACAGCAACATTTGTGTCGGCTTGCCGCGGCCGATAGCTTGTGTGGTTAAGACCTTCCCCTTCAGTAAATCAGTCGTGGCTGACTTACTGATTGGGAACGAAGCCAGGGAGCACAAGGCGATAAACAAGCTGGAAATGGCTATGTTTAAAGCGCTCCGATGAATGGTGAAGAAAGATTTATGTTCAATTAGGAAAGAATTTTATCATGCGGTTTCCCCAGTTTAAAGTTGTAATTTGAAATGCAAAGTGAAACGGAGTTCTCAACTCTATTCTGTCACGAGGGCAGGAAAATAGTTGCAAGGATTTGACATGCAAATTGTGAATGGAGATCTAACCATTGTGATCCAGCCCCAGTGTGCTAGCGAGTGGGGGACTGTAATGTAAGGAGGCGAAGGTTCGCTTTTTAAATGTATGCTTTTGAAGTGTTGACATTCCTGAAGATAACGTGGGAATGAGCCGTGTTTAGGAGAAAGAGTAACATCTGTGTTGAGAACCTAAAGGGTTTTTTCTTTGGCAATTGTAAATTCCATGTGCTGGTGGTGCATTCTGTTTAAAGGAACACACTAAAATGGCTACATTGCATGTTAGCTGTGCCATGCTTACAATGGTGAGAGACTCACTTAAAAAAGAAAGTGAATGAATGGTATTTGGATTTCCGATTTTTGTGTATTGATTTGGAATTGCAGAATCAGTTTGCAATGGTTTGGGAGAAAAGACAATTTATATTTTCTAAATTGCGCCTAGAGTATGTGACTGTTCCCACGCTATGCCATGGATTAAAGTACTGTTGCATTATAAGTGATGCATGTTTTGGAAATAGTGACCTGTTGACTGTGATATTTGGTGAAAAATGGTGTTGACACATTAACAGCCCACAAGCAATATAGAGTGTGGGTTGCACTTGCAGAGAAATCGTGCAGGGAGCTGCACTACACATGACATGTTTTAAATGCACTGAAATAATTGGTTTTAATTTGGCAATGGTACAACAGAATGGAAACTCTGTGTGTGATAAGACAGCACAAAGATTTAGTGGGTTGCGGGTTCTTTTGAAAGATCGCACATTGCATTGGAGTGAGTTTGTGAAGCCAAACTACAAGTTTACGAGGAAAAAGAAAAATGTATGCCTTTAAATGGGACATTGATCAGTTTAAACAGGCTAAAAAGACATTTTGCAAAATTACATGGAGTAGAATCTGATGACAAGAAAATGTGCCTCTTTTGAAAATAAGAGTCTTGCTGTGCAGAGCTTGTGCCTTGAAGATAACTTGCACTGTCTTGGGCGAGGTGCGTGAAAGAAAAAAAACTGTTGGAGGAAGGCAGGAAAGCAGAATGCCGCGCTCCTGTTCAGTAAAATGGTGTTTACAGAAGCTGGCAGATAATGGAGCTTTTCCGAGTTGCTGAAGCAGTGCAGGAAACAGTTAATCTGAATGAACTGTCTGAAACGAGTGCCTTCCATTGAAGCTGCCCCAGCTTAAGAGTTATAGGCAAAGAGATAAGCTTGCTGTGTGTGTATGGTGCTGCCATGTGCACAGGAAAGATAAACAATGACATTCCTGCATTCCATCCCCTGTGAGAGACACCGTCAGTGTGAGCAAAGACTGAGGAGGGGGGTGCAAAGACAGAATGCTGAAACAGAACTGAAGGCAATAATTGCTGTGAGTGAGAAGATGAAAAAGAGCGCAATCTACCTTACACATGCTGATGTACGCATGCTTTCTGACACTGGCATGCAATAACAGAGCTGATCAGAAGTAAAGAATTTGCCCAGTATCAACACGGGAAGGAAAAACAAATGCTGCATGCAGAATGGCAGAATGGGCACATCGCATCTGAACATTTGGGGAACCTGTGCATCTGTGAATGGGCTAAGAAAAGACAGCTGCCCATTTCAAGAGACATTGCCATGCAAGCTGCATCCCCATGCCCCATGTGATGTGAAGTGAAGAGACATTGCCGTGCAAGCTGCATCCCAGTACTCCATGTGATGTGAACTGAAGTAAAGCGCTGTGCACTGGAGAAGAAACCTCTAGGCGCTTTGAGAAGTGAAAATACACAGCTGGCAAAAATGCAAGCTACATTGCCAGGGCTGGAGTAACTGACAAAGACATTATGGTGTTCCAGATGGAAGCAAAACTGACAAAGGTAGCCGTTTTGCAAGAAACAACATGCAGAGCGGGGCTTTGGAGTATAACATGAACACTGCACATTAGCCATGATCCAGAAGCCTCATGGCTTAGTGCAAGAATGAATGATTTGTTGAAGCAAATAAAGGAGCTGATTCAGACTATCGCTCTCAAAGGGGTGGCCCAAGAAATCAGCAGACACCCTTTGGGAAAATGACAAGTGGAAAACCAGAGGCTTGAAAGACACTAGCTGTATGGAGAAAAATAAACAAAGCTGCTTGTGCAACTGCAGGCGGTATTGGACTGAATGACTTTACCTTTGAAATATGGAGTGATGCCAGCAGGGCAACCTAAATCAAGATCATGAAACAATGAAAGCAAGTTGGCGCCTGGCATTCGTGATTGCTCTGGTGACAAAGAAAAGCAATGATGCATTGAGAAGTGCGACCTGGGTACTTATTATATGGCTTTTGTAAAATCACAGATCAGTCTGAGGTACCATTGACCAACTATGATCGCATTGCACAAATGAGTTTGTGATTAGGCAGTTACACCCCGTATGGTTGAGTGTAAATAAGCCCCCAGTAACATGCAGAAGGGTGACCAATAATTGTGGTAGCAATGATAAAGTGTGTAGTTACCTGATGAGACTTCTGAAGATGGGGGTGGTGTTAAGGGAAGGGGTGGATAACGTTGATATTATAGTTTTGATGAAATCCTAACATTTCTGTTTGTATTTTGCCTAGGCAAAAAACCAAGACAGTTGCGTGCCATGATTGGGGTAGATGTGTGCAATTTGCGGGTGACACTGATCAGTCAAGCAGACGCATTCTCAGAGAAAGCGAGTCACTGCGAGATGATATGTGAACTTTGAACCTGTCCTGCACCACACTCAATGCTGCTAACATGCATGATGTATGAGGACATTTGTTCTGCAACCTGCGAGAAGTGTCCAACAGAGTAATAACTTTTGCTGAACTGGCACAGTGCAGACTTGGCTAGTTATCAAACATTTGATGCTGCACATTCAAATGACTCAGTTGATGGTTTTAAATAACCTGGTTGATATGTTTTGCCTTTCTTGTTTAAAGGACTGTGGACAATGGGTTGTGGACTGTGACATCATGCACCACAAACAGCTGTGTGACGCAGCACTTGAATGCTAACACATTGAAAAATGGTTTTTAAATGCATTTTTGAGATGAATCTGAAAAAACGAAATGTTTTGCTCTTCCAACTGAATTGCTTTAACCAGAGATGCTTTGCTTTTTTGAAAAGAAAAAAACTTCTACGTTGCACGTAGGCGGGAAAATGATTTTTGAATTGTTGGGGCAGCAGGATTAAGGATTATGCAAGCAGGAGCGTAATATATTTTGAGATAAAATGAGTGCGCACACCAAAGTTAGCTGTGCGTAGGTTAAGGTCCTTAATTTGTAGTAATGCTGCCAAGTGTGTGAGCTCTAATTTGAGATGGTAACTTTTGAAACACTGAATACTTTTACAGCCAGCCTTAAGGCGGATAAATGATACCACGACTGACTTGATATTTGATTTTATGACACAGTGTGTGACACGGTTTGTGTTAAACCAACCGTCATGTTTTTGTGGGGACAGCTGTCTCCAGCACACTAATGCAGAGTCACCTTTTGATTGTAGACATTTAGATTAATTCATTAGAAAAGCGCTACAAATGAGTATCCACATGGAATTGCTCGCGTACTGGCCTGGCACATTGTCGGGCATCTTTTGTCACTGACTCATATGATTGGTGCTTATCAAATCCTAGGCCCAAATGTTTCAGTGAATGGATCCAACAATTTGTTTATGTTTTTTCTGACCAAGAACTGCAGCGAGTGTTCTCGCCAAGATTTTATGGACTATAATTTGACTAAATGCATTTCACACAATGGTACGATAAAACAGCCACTGCCGGATGGTAGTATGGTGTTTGTAGCGAAAACTAATATTGTATATAATAGGCATCCCACTTGCAGAAGGGTATTCTCCTAGTCACACAAGGTAGAAACTATGAACATGCTACATTTTCCAGTAGTAAGGCAACATTTAAATTGTAGGCTGATAATGCACACCTCTATTATTACAGTGATACACTTAGACATAGATTTATCACAAGGCAATGTTTCCTTAGTACTACCAAGCTGCTACAAATGGAGTCCATTTCTATGGCCCATCACCAGAGTGCGCGTAGCTAGGGAGCTAGATTCATTAATTGCGGGAGCAGCGGGGAGTAACAGGAGCTTTATACGATTTTGACATAGAAACTGTGCGCAATAAGCTAGCCACTATGGGTTCTGATGCCAGCTCTGCTATAAAATCTCTGGCCTAGTGGGGTCCATTGATACGCCCAACACTGCTACAAGTATTGGCCACCACTGCAGATGGCAAAACTTTAGTTATGAAGACATTTTTTCTGCCATAGGGCAGGTCAACAAGGCTGCTAAATACACACGATGCATTTTATGGCAAACATTGTTAAATCAGCAGGTGTTGGCTATTCGCTCCGAGCGGGGGCGACCATCCTCAACCTACTGGCACACAGAGCTACAGTTACCAGCAAACATATGGATCAAATCGCTTGCTTTTGATTGCATGAATAACACATGCCATGCTTTGATGCAAATTAGTAGAATTGTTTTTATTTAGATAATCTGGTGCCCATGGGTTCACCTTGCTCATGAAATTAGATGGTTTTTGGTTGGGTTCCACATACATGGGGGAAGTGTCTAATCACACAGCCCATAGTCACGTTTGAATGCCCTGAGATCAGGGGGAGGGTAGACCCTTAGATTGAAAGGCTGCCAGGTTTGGAATTGGTAACCATACATAAATGCAATAGTGCATTGTAGATTAGACTACACCGGATTGCCTTGACATTCTAACTGCATGCTGCTTTTTAACTGACAATCAGTTATACAATAATTATTTAGGTATTTTTGGGTAGGCCAGGTTTTGGCTAGAGTAAATGTCCATGTTCACTTTGTGTAGGTATTTTTGTGTAGGCCAGGTTTTGGCAAGGGTATATGTCACTGTTCACTTTGTGTACATTTTTGTTTAGGTAGTGTTTTTACTAACCTTGCATGCCACACTGACTAACCGCTAGAGGATAGTTTGCTTAAACCTTTAGCAAAGCCCCAAGGTCTTTATCACTGCACTACATACTATGTTGATGGGTATTAGCCAGCATTGTCGCACACACTTTGAATAGGGGTGGAGTGTAGTGATACACAAAATTGCAAATTTGCCAATCAGGGCTTTAGATGACAGCATTAGCAGCTGAAAGCCAATAGTTTATTCAAAGTATGTGCCAAAAATGCTGACAGTAGTCTGTTGTAGCACTTCCATTACACAGTAGTGAGCTACAAGGAGTATGCAGGCCTAGTAGGGGTGGTAGGTCACATTATACATTGTAGATAGACAGGCAGGGCGAAGGCCCCAGTTCTGTAGCTAATAGACATTATTGGAGTGTTTGGAACATTATGGCACCTATATAGCGCTTAGATAGCCAATCTTAAGCGCTATGAACACTAAGCTATGAGTACATGCCTTTTAGAGCTTGCTCACATAGGGTTAAGACATTCCTGAGCTTTCGCACAGATGGGCTCCAAGCGGGGAGGGGCACAGGAAAGGAGCATAGTGGAAATTCACAGAGTTGGGTTTTTCCATGAGCAAGCCTATATTTTGCACAGGGGAGGTTCTGGAACTGTGCGTCATGGACTGACAGCACGAGATTATAAAAATGCATGCCCACATGACTCAGGTGGGAGATCGATCTGTGGACTTGGTTCGAGCAAAATCGAGTGTCCAGAACCTGCTGCTCTGTCGGCACCCTGCAGCAGTGTCCTCTGAGCGGGGCTGGCAACAGCTAGCTTATGAGGGTCAGGGTCTCCCAGTGCTGATTGAAGGGGCGTAAGACTGTGTTTCTCTATGTTTCTCTATATTTTGTATTTCTCTAGGTTTTGTGCTTTGTAATCTTCTCTAACTTGAATCCCAAGATGTTGCTGAAATTCACTGTTTAGAATAAATGCTAAAACTTTTTGAAGGTGTCATTCGTCACTAGCATGAGTTCACTGCTCGGCACAATAGAACCTGTATTTTGGGCTGAATTGGGTAATTTTTGCTCTCAAGGGCTGGTCCCGAGGAAGATTTTCCCAATATCAAGACAGAGGCAACTGGAGTTCTTGGAGCCCCTAGGCACGGATATCCTTTGCATGCTTCAGGCCATGGAGAGTATGGCATTCAGAAATTCTAAACCCTCTCCATTGCGCAGAGGTTTTGGATTCCTGTCCAGTGCTGACTAACCACCACAGGTGACAGCAAATCACAGGAATCCCAGTGTTCCAGCCCCCATTATCTCAGAAACACGGAATGTCAGCTGGATCCACCAGCAGCTGCCAGCCTGCACACCAAAAGGGTCTGCCAGATCTAACCTAAGCCTATCGCCCAGTAGACTTGGAGAGTCTGAAAGATTCACCCGGCATCCTTTCACCTATTGTGGGACCACAAGCGATAAGTCACACCCTGGAAGTTTTGCTACGCCTCTCAGAACTCCAGGCAAACTCCGACCTGATCAGCCCAGACCAACAAGACAATAACGCTGTGGGTCCAAAATGGTGCCGTCCATGTGCTGTTGGTGCCCTGGCAGAGAGACCGTACAGGCCCAAAAGGAGTAGTGTGTTAGCACGGGCAAATCTTTCATCTATAGTATTCTAATCCCCTTCTCCACCAGGCAACAGCCCACTACAAAATGATTAAGTACAATAGGGACACGGGCTGTTTTGAGCTACCCTGAGGGCACATCTGGTCCTGCTTCTTTTACAGGTTTTTGTGTCCCTCCACCAGCCAGCTATTTCTCCTGGCTTGAAGGCTTCCTTTTCCCATTCTTTCGGCTAGACCCGACAATCTGGCATTTCCAATCCTCAATCAGAATGTCTTCGCCACTCCTGCAACACTAACTCAAGATCATGAAGCTCATCTATTGGCTCAAAGGATACGTGAACCGAGGCTCCAATCCCATACAACAAGTGAAGCCTTCACTGATGGAAAAAGACTAGGTAACTGTGACAAATCCCAAGATGTCACTGTTTCCATAGGGGAGTCCCCCTTCCCATGAGGCCAGGGAGTTGGGACCGCTACCCAATGGTCCCCCTGGGGGTGGTACTCAGCAGGTGGATCTCATGGGAGAAGCCCCCTGTGGGACCGGTGATGGATACTGTGGGAGAACACCTACACCTCTACTTCACACCAACTCTCTCCATCCCTACCCTCCCATACCATGTACTTCTATAAGACTCAAGAAGTAGAAAGGACTGCAATGAGGAAGAATAGAGGTAGTCATCAAACCAAGAAACTGACAAGGAAGAATTGCAGATCCGCTGAGATCACTCAGATGAACCTGCCTGAATGGTCTAGTCTCCAACTACAGACCTTACTGGATGCCAACATAAAAACTGACAACGGGCTCACCCGAGTGTCAGATCCTCCCTGGAGGAACTCAGAGCATGGCAGACGCTCAATACGGAGAACAGCAGGGGAAGACCAGGACGCTTCAAGGTGGGAAGCACAGTGTCCAGGAGACATGGCAAGAGAACAGAAAGGCTAACTGGGGAAGCGCCGGAACCACAGCACTTCAGGACCATGGGATCCAGCTGGGAGAGACATGCTGAATAGGGTCAGAAGCCGCAGAGCTGCTTCAGCAAGCAGAGAAGAGCGCCAGAGAGCCGAAGAGAGACACGGCGAAGCCTGCGACGGACCAAAGTGCTGCAGCAGAGACCCTACACGTATTTGAGTGGCTTGGCCCATGGTTGGGGGTCCCCAGAGGGTACAAGGACCTTAAAGTCAACAGTGCATGGAAAGGGGGATAAAGAAGAGAACCCTTATGGGATTTTAAGAGAAACATTACCAAGCCACTATAACAAGGAGAATAGGGTGGGAGACCCTTACAGGAAAAGGACATATCACGTAACAAGGATACTGTGAGAAACCTGAGGGTATCCTCACACCTACTATCCTTGGATCCTCTTCTCAGGTGGGCAGGGAAAGGCCATCGTTTCTGAATCCTGACCCTGAGGGTGGAGATGCGGGGTAGTATCGCCTGGGTGGAGGGTCCTTGGGGATTGGGCAGAGGATATCTGCATGCGAGACATGGTATCCCCCCTTTTCTGGTGAGAACCAAACCTCCCCTCCCCCTGCCTTTATAGGCTGTTGCAGACCATCTTCCATCATTTTTCCCCATTCAGACCATCATAGTACTGGGACGAGGAAGAGGCGACTAATAATGGGCCGCAAGAGGGTGTGGAGCTCAGCAGAGCCCATTGCTGTGCGTTCCCCGTTGGGAGTGGGAAACACAGAGAAGCCGCTGAACGCTGCCAGAAGGCCGTCTGGGAGACGCGAGTGCTGCTTGCCAGAGCTCTGCATTAGAGAGAGCGGAGCCAGCGAGAATCCGAGAGCCAAACCAGGGGACCCGGAGGAGCGGCCGCACGCCAGTGAGTGACAGGGAAGCTTCACTCAGACTGGGGCACTCCAGGGGCATGGTGTGGGTAAAGGCTGATGCTGGTCAATCAAAAGTCTATGGAAAGGATGTCTAGGGACCCAATCTGAACTACTGAGTACCGAACAAGTTGTCTAGAAGGTAATGAAAGTAGAATATTGAACAAAGGAAAAGTGATGAGACTAACACTTGAATGAAACAAAGTGATGTGCATTTGTGAACAGTGTGAATTTAAAGAGAAAGCAATTGCGAACAAACTGAAACGAGTAAAAAGCAAAACACTACTGGATAGTGTGGAAGCAAGGTGGCAACCAGGAGAAATACCACAAAGGATGGTGTGAGAGTCACATGTTGGTAAAGACAAGAAGCCGCTAAAGTAAACCAGAAGCATATTTGGACTTATGACATAGTTGTAGAAACGAAATCTGTGTTGTCAAGGAAGTCCTATGAGAAACAAATTAACAGTTGTAAAGTGCCAAATGTTGTCCGTTGCGCGACCTGTGATGGGTGGACCGCGTGGTCTGACAACTGCGCCTAGACCGAGGAGCCTTTACTTGGGATAAACCAAGAGAAGTCTAGAGGATGAGGCTGGTCGGCCTAAAGATTGTTCAAGTGACAAAACGAGAATGCAAACTAAACAAGTTAATGTTACTGTGAATTTGAAACCTGTGGAACTGTGTTGCACTTGAGAAAGGGAAACCCAAGACCATTTTGTGGAACTGAGCTGAACTTGGCGAAGGGAACCCTGAGGTCATTTTGGTTGGAACTTTCTTGAACTTGGGGAAGGGAGCCAAGAGCCTGTTAGGAGCTGGAAGAAGCTCAGAACTTGAGTTTGAACACTGTTTTTTTGTTGCTGACATCCCTACACATTATTTAGCTTTAGTTGTGAGGGCAAGTATAGGTTTTCGACACAGACAGACTTTTGAAATTACTGACTCGGACTATCCTTAGTTTATTTAGGTAGGGAAATCCCACCTTAGTATAGGGCAAGTTAGGCATTACATCATCCTCACATTTGAGTTCATAAAGATCTTTTGTTTGAACTTTGAATCTGTTGTCTGTGTCTTGAATCATGAAGCCTTCACAATACCTAATGTTCCTTGTGACAGTACTTGGAGAGAAGGCGACCCAGGGCTGTCAAATAAGAGAGAAGGTGAAGAAAACTGTGAAAGTAATTCCTTTGAGCGCAGAACTTGGCAGGGGAGTAAGCCAAGCCTGCATGTGAGATTAAGAAACCGCCAAGAGAACTGTGAGAATAATACATATGAGCGCAGAACTTGGCAGGGGAGTAAACCAAGCCTGCATGTGAGATTAAGAAACCGCCAAGAGAACTCTGAGAGGAATACATATGAAGACTGTACTTGGCAGGCGAGCAAACCAGGTCTATGTTTGTGTCACAGTGTAAGGTATAAAATAAGCAGGGTCACATAGCAATTTGCTATGCAATTCTGTTACAGTTTGCTAATCAAATGGACACTTGTGTAGGAGAGATAACTATTTAAGTTACCCTTTTCAATGAAAGCACAGCTCAACCTCATTCATCTCTTGCACTCTGTGCTCTCTTCCCCCTCTTTTCTCTGTTCACTTCAAGTCCTAATGGAGAGAAGGTGCAGCAGTAATCCTCTCCTCCACTCTTAAGTGCCAAAGGCATGTGTCGGAGTGCTAGGCAAGAATGTATTTCTTTTTCTTTTTCAAATAATTGCAAAGCAGAAATAATCGGGATGCTACTTTTATTAAGCTTTCTATATCCTGTCTGTAATGTATTTTCTTTAAAAAGACAGTCATGCAATTCCATTCCTAAAATGTAGGTTGTTCCATAATGCATAATTCAAGTATTGATACTATAAAACACTGCAATATCTCCATGCCTTACAGTAAAGTTTAGGCTAGTGTACCTAAATTTAATTGTGTCAACCATATTTCATTTTTTGGGGTAAAATGCATCATATTGACGAGTGACACTTTTGAAAATGTACATGATCACATGATCAAATGCTTTTGCTGGCAACCCGAGTTCTGTAACCTGTAGGTTGCATACATCTTTGAACTGGTGCTCAACCCATGAGCGAACCCATACTCCTTGACATTCTATATTATCACCCAGTTGCTTTATACCAGGCACCCTGAAATTGAGATACCACAAACTACAATATTCCATCTAGTGTGCCCAGTTCTCTGCCAGCTAGGCAATCCACTCTGCTTAGTCTCTTTCTTTCCTCTTACATAATAAATACACAAAGTGAACTAGATGCTTACGCAAAGTAGTAATCAATAGTTCCATCCAATCTGTACATCTACAGATCTATTGCAATACCAAACACTGTAGTTAGCCTCCAGAGATTGCGTTGCTTTATGATTATAATTGCATTATATAGTACCACATGCAGGAGACAGCTGGCCAAACTGTTTTCAGAGCCTTTTTATCATATCTATTTATTTGTGCCCATTCATGCAGCTAACCTTTTACATTTTACAGACATTCAGCTGTGGCTCGCAAAGTCTTTTCGCCCACTCGCATAGTCGAGTAAATTGTATGAAGGGGCGAGTAGCATTTGCAAGAGTTGTTTGAAACTTTTATGTAACATTTACTTTGTCTCAGTAAATGTCAGACAAAGGTTTCACTGTGCATGGCTGGCCTGTGAGTGGCAGCAGTGTGCCAAACAAAGCAGGTTTGTAGTGACATGCACCACTGTACACAAATCGCATTTTAAATCTGTTTCCCTCCATTGCTTTGGGTCGAGTGCATTTCTCTTAGGTCACATAAGCAAACTAAGTTACCCGACCTGCAGGTCTAGCTGAATTTTAAAGAATTTGCAAGGCCTGACTCCTCTAACTAATAGCTTATTTCAGCAGTATGCAAAGCTGCTGTATTGTTGCTCTTTCATGTTTTGGGTGCAAATTACTTTTGGCAATATTGACAATATTAGTACAAAATTGCTAATCAAATGGTTTTGTTTGCTAATCAAAAAAATGTTAATTAGCAAACTATGTGAATCAATTTCTGAAAACTAATTCATGCCTTACAGTGCACGGAAGAGGGAAAAGAGGTCTGCCCACCAGGGTCAGGGACACATCACAGCTTGGAGAAGCATCCAAACTATTCTTCTTCGTCGCAGTACCTGGTAGAAGGGAACCAAGTCTGCCAACCAGGGTCAGTGGCCCACCACAGTTTGGAGAAGCATCCAAACTACTCTTCGTCATCGCAGTAGCTGGAAAAGGGGAACCAGGCCTGCCAACCAGGGTCTGGGATCCCGCGAGACAGAGAAGGAGCCTGAGAAAAACCAGTCAGGGAAGGGAGACATTCCCCCACCAATTGCCGAAAAGATTGAACTTTTCAAGATACCTAAACGAGAGCCTGCAAGTACTCACTGTAACACAGTGAGTCATTTTAGAATAGAGTAGCATGAACTATTAAGTTATGTTGGAATTGCAATTAAAGCCAACTTGCATATTTACTTATATTTTATCATGACCAAGTCATAATCACTAGTAGCATGAAGTGGCGGGTCTAATTGGTCACTAAAGGTGATGGTTTTATACCTTTTGAATGGCATGATAATTGGAATTACCTAACCACTATTAGGTGAGGACTATTAATAAAAAATACAAGAGGTGATGGTACAATGCTGGTTATGTTATCTTCTTAGTTGGATCCCATATTTGATGTTTAAGATGATATTCTCTTTTCATTTTACAGAACATATTGCTTTCGACAAATGTTACAGATCAAATATTATAAATATGCAATTGCGCTTTAGATAGGTGTACTAAGACAAGCCCAGCCAAGCCCAGCCTTGAGAAGAACACGTTTCTGGTAACGTACTTTCAATTGGATGTTCCTCCCACGTATTCCTCATTTTTAGATATCTTCCTTTCCAGCTTTAGCTGCTTCGGAAAATAAATTCGGAAGAGAGTGCTGTACGTCGATGCGGTAGACTCGATGGCCCACGGAGGCCTTCGCCTCAAGGTCGACGTCATCACAGGTATATATGACACACAGAACCTATTAGCTTCAGTTCTGTTTTTTCACCTTCTTCACACAGAATTCAAAGACAGTATCCGACAATGAAGGAGCATAAGGTGTAATGCACAGGAATTCTACCACGTGGTAGGTTGGGAGGGGCGATGAGGAATACGTGGGAGGAACATCCAATCAAAAGAACGTTACCAGAGGTAAGTAACTTGTTCTTCGAATGGATTGTGTCCTCGCACGTATTCCTCATCCTTAGATAAACTCCCAAAGCAGTGTAAGGTTTGGAGGAGGGAGTAAGAATTTTCAAATCATTAATTTAATGTTTAAGTTTGTCATGGAGAGAGTGTAAAACTGCCTTTCCAAATCCTCCTTCCTGGCCTGAAGACAAATCCAGGCATTATTGTTTTGCAAATGTATGAAGGGTAAACTAGGTGGCTGCCGCACAAATCGGCACCTCTCTCTGCAGGGCAGAACACGTAGCCATGCCCTTGTGGAGTGAGCCCTCAGGCCTTCTGGGGGATCCTATCCTGCAAGCCTGTAACATTCTGTGATGCCTAGGATTATCCATCTGGATAATGTTGGTTTAGTGACCGCCAGACCTATTTTGTGCCTGGTGTACTGTAAGGAAAGCATGTTATCAAACAGTAAGACAGAAACAAGTGATCACATTTCAAGGGTGTTTATTGAACTTCAATTGGGTTTCAAAAACGCATAGCTAATCCTAAATCTAAAAATGGGGGCAAGCCACGACCATCAAATAATAATAACGCAGTCCTACTCGAGTCTGTCAAAATAAAAGGGCCTATACTAATAAACCTATTGCCAGTCCTTACTTTTTAGTGTGGCAAACAAAGTTATCCAAAAGAAAAGTGTTCAAGAAATGATTTGTCAAGATACTCAAGCTTCCCTTGCCCACGTTTTCAGCACGGGGTGTTAGGAAACCATTTCCTATGGTATCCACTGCTAACGTTCCTGGTGCTGTCAGAAAAGCCCAATGGACACCTAATGGCGCCTGCCATCTCGCACATGGCCAACCTCAAGTAAGAAGAATGCTCAAGCCTGATGAAATCTCGGTGAAAGCATCCTATGGCGCGAAGCACTCGTCGGCTGATGGCGGTACAAATAAACCACAACTTGGGCACAAATTAACCTTTTCAAATCTGTTTTGAGTAACGTTAGCAAAAGAACAAGCACAATAAAGAATAGGGCACACAAAGCCAGTGAGTCAGCTACCATGTTTTTTGGTTTGGGTATATTTGTGATCCGGAATGCAAACCACCTTTCTATTACTTGTATCACAAGAATAGAAGGCTTAGCCAAAGAACAGGCAGTCCCCTGACCTGTAAGCAAAGTCACTGGGCCTCATTAAACCCTGGCGCTCCCGTAATGAAGGGGGCCGGTACGGGACCGGCCCCCTTCATTACGGGAGCGCCGATTACGACGGTACGTGCAGTTAACAGTAAAAATGCCCCGTTTCTTGTTTCAGGCTCGCTGGCGCAACGTGTCTTTCTTACAGCCAGGACTCGTGTCCTGGAGCGTTGCAGGTTACCATTGCGATTGGGCCGGCGTCAGCAACGTTCCTTGCGTACACTGCATTGTTTCTTGTCACGTGACGTTATGTAAGGAATCCTGGAACTTGCCGCGGTGCTCCTAATTGAGCTGCTTCGTCCAGTCCTGTCTTTGAAGGATTTCTGGTATACTTTGACTACGGATTGCTTTATGCTTCGCAGATTCCAACCTCCCTGCCCCTTGTCTGCTTTGTTTTTGCTCGCTTGGAATTACGACCTGCTGCCTGTTTCCTGGATGCTTTGGTCTGAGTTTTGTCTTGGCATTTTTGCCCGCATATTGCTGAACCTTTGTTTTCTGCTTCCACTTTGTTACGATTGCTCCCTACCCTTATTGCCTTGCTTCTTACCTGGGATACTGCTGACCTGCTACACGTTCTTTGGATTTATGGAGTAATAGGTTACCAATATTCTATCCTCCCACAGTCTTACGACTATTCTCACAATCCATCAAGTTAATATTGGAAATCACATTTCACGCACTTGTAAGGAAGATTTGAGTTATATTCTAGCTGCTGGTCCACTAAAGGAGTACCTACCTGTATTAGGCGTCCTCGTGCCGTCGTGTCCGGTGGTCCCGTGAGGACTAGAGACTGACCACCTCAGGGCTAGGCGTCCTCGTGCCGTCGGTTTCTGTGAGCTCAAGGGAACTAGAGACTGGTCACGATTAGTGTCATTTCTTGGGACTATTTGTTTCCTCCTATGGACAAGAAGTGCTTCAACCCTCATCTTCCGTACACTGGTGCGTATTAACCCCACATCATTAGTAAGGCTCTGTTTCAGCAAGTAGTCCTACATTGTTGTGTTTGGTCTAGACTTTGATTTGGCAAATATTGTATTGTAGGAGGATATTGATTTCCTGAGGTTACCTCCTAGTGATATCCATAGATAGTCAGATTCACGTCCAGGTTAGTGTCTCTTTCCTTTATGGGTGTTGAGGCGAGTTGTATTCTGAAACTATTGTTGGTGGTAATTTTTATATTATCCTGCAGATCCCGGGGATACAGTCCTTGTGTTATATCGGAAGGTCTTGTGGGTTCATCTTGAAACTTCCTGTCTCTACGAGCTCCAGTGGCATCCATCTTCTGGTCAATATCTCTCCCAGTGTGTTTATCCTTCACTACACACAGGAGTTCTATTGCCTTGTGGAATTCCTCGGCTACACTACGTGTGCAAGGTCGGCGGATTCCTTACACGGGGCAAGGCAGCACACTCGAGCTTAGCACACTCTCTGGCTTCTCTAGCACGAGGATGCAGTTCGAAACTTCAACATTAGGACCTTCTGTGCCAAAGTCTCTTTGCCATTCAAAGTCTCTTAATTCAGAGGGCCTGATGCAACACGACAAACATTAAAGTTCCTTTCTTCGTAGGATTTCACATATACAACTTCTTGGGTGATTTACTGTTCACCCCGGGTGCCCCTCTGTCAGTCTTGGACCCACGTTGACCTGAAATCTTCAGTTGGTCTCCCTCCGCCGGGATCGGACCAAATTTCTTTACTTCATCAAAATCAAATACTTTCAACTGTGCAGAGGATTATGCTTGACCGTTGCAGGACCTCTTTGATTCACAATTACTCGTTCTCTTCTTGATATTACCTTTTTCTCAGTTCACTTTTTTCACTTCTCAGCTAGATACCTGAGCACCCATGCAGTGCCAGACCACTCTGTCAAAGGTATTGTATCTTGCTTTTGAAGTTCAATCACTCATCAGCAGTTCAACTTTATTTGTGTCTCTTATCACACACGGTTTAACAATGTTCGTTCCAGTGCTCGCCATACACTGTTGCTGCTTGCAACCTTGGTTTCAACACAGACCAGTCTTATATTGATCTCCACAACTCACCGGCTATGTTGATTTCACTGATGCTTCTTTTTTCTTGGAGCAAAGGACGGTACCACGGCACCTGCTGCTTCTCCCCGCTTTGATTATTGACGCTGAAGGGCCCTGGGTATCTCCGACACACAATACAGGATTCTTCAGCCTGGTTTCCTGGTCTTAAGCTTTCTATTCTTGAGGGGTCGCCGCCAAATACCATTTAATGATTCCAATCTGGAGCCTGAGATTTGCCAGATGTAATAAGAAAGACAACACCATAGGTGTATCACACTGAAAAGGGTCCACAATAATTTCCCTGCACCAGCTGCAGAATTTGTTCCAACAGCAGCAGTACAAGGATTTAATTGCTGGCCTTCTGGCCGAAAGCAAAATCTCCAGTTCCTCAACCAGGAGGTCCCAGTCCTTATAGCTCAACCTCTCAGAAACCATGCGTGAAGGTTAAATGTCTCAATCTCTGGATGGAGAACCCGACCCTCCTCTTGCGAGAGAAGGTCCTCTCTTTGTGGAAGATGCATTGGAGGGCAGATGGGCATGTCCAGAAGTTCTCCACGTTCTCCTGGCCCAATCTGGAGCAATTAGGATCGTGGATTTTCCAAACTTTCTTAACCTCCTGATGATTTGAGGAATGACGGGGACTGGAGGAAACACGCACAGGCGTGGAAACTTCCAGTCCACTATAAACGCGTCCCCTAGAGCTCCTTTCAGAGAAATCTCCCTGGAGTAGAAAGGTTTGCGCTTCCAGTTGACACTGGTCGTGAACAGGTCCACTTGTGGGGTTCCCCAAAGGGCGAAGATCTCTTGAAGGACTTCCTGAGCTAGCTCCCACTCGTAGGAAGATGTGTTCTGCCTGCTCATAGCATCCAACTGCCATGTTCTCCTCTCCGGCTAGGTGAACTGCTGATAGAAAGATTCTTTCTTGAATTGCCCAGAACCAAAGCTGCATTGCCTCTCTGCATAGTGGTAGTGACCCTACATCTCCTCTCTTGTTGAGGTAGTATATGGCCACTGTGTTGTACATCATTATCAGGACATTCTTTGTCCTGTACCCGTACAGAGGGTAGAAAGGCCTTCAGCGCTTGTCTGATTGCCTTCAGCCCCCAAAGGTGGATGTGTAGTTTAGACCCCGATTGAGACCAAGGACCGCTGACTGTCAGATCATTGGCGTGGGCTCCCAACCCTGTGAGTGAGGCCTCCGTAACTACCGTTATCTCTGGCGATGGTTGCCTTCAGAATATTGTCCTTGCAGGCACACCGCACAGGATATAGTGCAACTCTACTCGGAACCTGAAGCAGATCTGGCATCCTGCCCGAGAATTGAGACCACTATGTCCTGAGGGCCCATTATAGGGATCTCATTCTCAGGCGAGCCTCTAGCACCAGGAAAATGCAGGATGCAATGAGGCCAAGCAACTTCAAAAAGTCGAGGTCCAGAAGACGCTGGGCTCTCTGGAATTTGGTGTCCATCTGCAGAATGTGTTGAGCCCTCACCTCGGGTGGAAATGCTTTTCCCAAGGATGCATCCAGGACTGCTCTGATGAACTGGAGCCTTTGAGATGATATCATGTAAGACTTGTAATTGAGGGAGAAGCCCAGTCTATGGATAGAGTGGCAGGTTATGCTGAGATGTTCTAGGGCCTGTTCGGGGGAATAGCCCCTGATCAGCCAATCGTTCAGGTAGGGGTAGACGTGAATCCCCCCTCTCCTGAGACTCGTTGCCACCCCCGCCATCAAATTGGTGAAAACCCTTGCGGTGGAAGTCAGCCCGAATGGCAGACCTTTGTGTGCTTCTTATGGATAAGCACATGAAAGTAAGCATCCTGAAGGTCCAATAACAGCATCCAATCCTGAAGCTGGAGGGCCTCAAGGATCTAGGAAAGGGTGACCATCTTGAACTTGTCCTTTCCAAGAAACTTGTTGAAGCATCTCAAGTCCAAGATGGGTCTCAATCCTCCGTCCTTCTTGGGGATTAGGAAATAAGGGGAGTACCAACCTGTATTCCTCTCCGTCACAGGTACTGGTTCAATGGCACCTTTTTCGCTAGCAGGCTCGAAATCTCCTTAAAAAGGAACTGATCCAGAACTTTGAACGTACCGAAGCACCGAAGGAGATCCGTGCCGTGCAGAACAACGGAGAATCACCCCATTGACGTGGACCCCCCCTCTGATATCCACTGACCTCCAGGTCCCTGCCACAGTGCGACAGTGCGACCATCCAGCATCCAGCACCCCATTTTCACCCTGGGCAGCTCGGGTCACTCGCCTGTATCATTGCCGACATTAGAAAAAGGAAAACAAAATGTCGTGCGCGATGCGGCGCCAAAACGAAGCTAGGCGTCCTCGTGGTTGCTAAGGAACCAGCGTTCTCTAATTGCCCCGCATCCGCCGGCAGGCGGAAGAGCCGGCCTCATCAAAGGCCATCTAAGGCCCTGTTTGCCCCTGTTCGCCGCTGGACGGAGCATGATGACCATCTCTGAACTATACCTTTGGACAATATCTGTGTATAACTGTAAGTACCAACACAGTAAAGTTAGCCATTTGTTTACCCATCGAATATAGCGCCTTGTATACGTTATCTGCAGAGACAGCTGACCCTGTACACTGTAAACGCTACTATTATCAACTTAACTCCGAATGCACACAGGCCTATATGCCCACTCCACGTGCTAGCCTATACACTTTACACTGTCTTATTGGAGTTAGTCAACCGCTTGCCATATATACGCATAGTTGTATGCACATTAGCATGCATGAATACAATCCATTTGCTTAACAGCTACAGATAAACTTATCCACTTTGAATTTCACTAGCAAACCCTACATGTGTTATGTGTTATGACTCAACTGCAACCGCTAACCTATGTAAACTCTGCCCTAGCAAGGCCTCTCAATGCCTCTCAATGCTCTGATGACCCCTTACCATGGTACACCAACAGTCTTATTGCATACTCATTGCGCGAAATGCCGGCCTTAATCACGCCAATACTGTATAATGCCTCTGTGGAATTGAAATGTCTTTACTGTCTCTACCAAACTTAATATGTGATAACCATTTACTAGCCACTTGAAACTGCCTGCCAACTTTGCCATTTCTATGTGTCACAAGGTGCTATATATTGTGAAATCTCCCTTTGTTTACTGCTGACTATAGCAAACCCACCAAATTAGCCTGCCTACCATACCCCTGCGTGGCATACTTAACTAACCTAGTGAGGACCCTGAAACTGTCCATTGCCAGCCACTACGTGTCTTTCTTGAGAATTAGTCCATCACCACATCCCACTGCCAAATACTGTACGATGTGCCTTAATAAGAGTCAGGCGGGCACCTTACTGTGCCTCCTCATACCCTTACTGCACCTCACCATAGCTAATGTTGCATTAACCATGTCCCCAAAAGAAAATGCACCTTGTCCGACCATGGAAAGAAACAATAGGCTTAGAGCCAGATTACCCCGGCTCTATGAGCCCATTTGCCATAACAAGGTCCCTAATCTTCTACTGAAACCTTCCTCACGGCACCCAAAGGTATGCCCCCAACCTAACTACACCTTGTAAAATTACCACCCAACCTAAACTAATCCCTATAACAATCCAGAACACACCTAACACAACTACCCTATCCGGAGCCTTGATCAACGCCAGATCCCTAGTGGCAGACGCCGCGGAAATTGCTGATGCCTTATCCTCCAACAACCTCGACCTCCTGGCAAATACCGAATTATGGCTGCACGAAGCAGCAGGTCCAGCACTTTCTCTAGCCATCCCTGAAAATGACCAAATAATCAGAATGGACAGACCTAATAATAGAGGAGGCGGTCTGGCCATCATAGCAAAAACTAATCTTGCGCTAAGACCACTAGCTCAATCACCTCTCAAATCTTGCGAACTCCTCACAGCCAAATTGCCTATCTCTTTGAACGACCCTGATGACAAACCAGCACAAGCTCTAGCCAACAAGCTAGCTGAACACGGCCTAACCTAAAAAGTTCTTACCGCTACCCATAATAAAGGAAGGACTTTGGACTGGAACGCCACCTTGAACTGCGATACCACCATCACCAAAACCACTCCTCAACATTGGACAGACCACTACCTTATTGACTTCACATTATCTCTCAATAAACAAATCAGCAAAGAAAAAATTATAGCATCACCCCTGCCCACTAGAGCAAAATAAAAATATAACAACTCCAGAGAACCTCCTACCATTACTGATGTCAACCATTAATGCTCTCTCTGACAGCTTGCATCCAGAGTGCCTAGTAGAAAGCTACTACAACGCTATGAAGAAAGGACTAGACACTATTGCCCCTCTAAAACTGCAAAAAAGTAAACAACAAGCTCACCTGAATGCTTGGTTCACACCCCCACTTAAAAGAATTAAGAATGCATAAAAGGAAACTAGAAACTCAATGGCGCAACACCCCTATGGAAGATAACAAACTGAAACTTAAACTCTTCGCCATTAACTACAAAAAAGAAATCCTACTAACAAAAAAAACCTATTTAATGAAAGAATCGGCAAGTCCAGTTCCAACACCACAGAATGATTTGCTATCCTAAGGGAGTTGGAATCCCCCATACCCCCACCAGATAACATAACTAAAGACAAACAATGGTGCACCAGCGTCCAAAACGCCCTAACTAAGAAAATCAAAACTCTCCAAACTAAAATTGCCTTAAAAAGAGACTCCCTAACTACCAACGAGTCACCCCGTAGCACTCATGCCAGAATAACTAACCCATCAGGCCCGGAGCTTTTCAGATTCGCCAAAATCTCCATCCTAGGAACAGAGAGGGTTATCGCATCACTCAAACCATCCAACTGTAAAGGCGATAACTGCCCATCTCAGGTAATCAAGGATGCGGCCAGAGACCTAGCCCCCTTTATTACCAAACTGATTAACGCATCCTTCTCCTCCAACACCATCCAAGAATCCTGCGTGCTGCCTCTCCTCAAGAAGCAAACTCTAGACCCCGCTATTCCCACTAACTACAGGCCTATCACTACGGTACCATTCCTGCTAAAGATAATAGACAGAGTAGCATACCTACAAATCCAGCAATATCTAGAAACTCACAAACTCCTAGGTGCCCGCCAATCTGGATTCAGACAGCAGCACGGTACTGAGAGAGCATTAATTGATCTTAAAACTCAGATCAATGAAATCAACAACAAAGGAAACAACGCTATGCTACTCCTCCTTGATCTGTCTGTGGCTTTTGACCTGGTAGATCACACGGTCCTGTGCGAACACCTGGCCTCGGCTGCCCATTTTCCGAAGGAGGCCGTAACCTGGATCCAATCATTCTTGAACAATCAAACTATGAGAGTCTTCTCCTCATTAGCTTCAGCAGACCCCATCAAAATAACTTGCGGTGTACCCCAAGGTTCCTGCGTCTCCCCAACCCCATACAATATCTTTATCAAGCCCATATTTGACAAGTTGGACAGACTGGGTGTCACATACACTAATTACGCTGATGATCCTCATACCCCTTTCAGGCAATTTTGATTCAGATACGGTCTTGGTAAACAAAATATACCTCATCATTCAGGCATGGATGGCCACACATGGCCTATGCCTGAATGATGATAAAACCGAAATCCTGCTCCTCGGTTCTGACGCCAACCTACAAAAACTCAGCTCCAACTACAAGGCATTCAGCATTGATGGCAATATCATTACAGTTGCCAAAACAGTGAAAACACTAGGTTTTCACCTTGATTCAGCCGTGACACTAAAGAAACAAGTGAACTCACTAGCATCCTCTACCGCTTACACGTGCAAGCTTATCAGGGCAAGCAGAGCATCCCTCTCCCAAGCTAGCTGCATCATCATCGCTAACGCCCTAATACGCTCCAAACTTGACTATTGTAACACATTGTACCTGGGAGCCAATAAATACATAACCGACAAACTTCAAACACTGCAAAAGAACAACCTCAGAACAGCCTTACTCTTACCCTCCAAGGAACACATCTCCAACAAAAGAAGAGAACACAAATGGCTCAATATCTGTGACCGAATCTCACTTAAAACAGCATCACTCACCTTCAAATGCTTAAATAACGCAGCACCCCCCTATCTAGCAGCCAGAATAGTAAGAAAGACCTCCATCCGTCTTATCAGAATGATCAACTCCTACTGCCTGCAAGTACCTAAATTTAGACAAACAAAAAAAACAGGCGGCAGCAGCTTCCCAGTCAAGGCTACCCAACACTGCAATGCTCTCCTACTCAACATCAGAACAGACCAGTCCTACTACAGTTTTAGGCGGAACACTCTTACTTGGCTACGCTCCAATGACCCCTATGACTAAACCTTGCCCCTCTCACACTAACAGATCCTATCTTACCCATCTGTATATATGTACATTCCTTAACTGATCTGCCGAAATGTAATTTACTGTCTGTATATATGTAAATCTTTTAACTGGATTAAAGCCTCAGAAAGGTTTTGAGGCAGCAGGGTAAAATAGTCATTGCTTGGGCAGACTTGGCACCTCTCCCCCGTCCACCACGAGGGAAACTTCTTTGGCCCCTTGGACCGGCCAGTCCTCTTACTCTACCAAAAGAGAGGAGTAGTAACCAAAGGACCTACCCCTCCAAGTTTGGCCACTGGGGTGTGACAGTTGTGGCTGTCTGATACCAGCACCAAGTGATTTGGCTGCTGCCTTTAAGGTCTGCCGCTTCTCCAGGCTCTCATCAGCCTTACTGCCAAACAGCTGAGCGCCATCAAAGGGCATTTTAAGCAGTCTGGAATGCACGTCCGGTGCAAATGCAGACTTCCTCAAATGCTCAAACCTGCGTATCACTGTGCTTGCCGCTGATGCTGTCTGCAGAGTCCAAGCCTGACTGGAGAGACTCACACATCGCTTCCTTTCCGTCCCTAACGATGTTCAGGAAGTCATCTCTCTCTTCCCATTTGGAAATTTATTTATTTAAATTTCTTATAGAGCGCCTTTTGCCCAAAGGCATCAAAGCGTTTACAAGAAACAACACTTCCAAACAAACAAATATGCGCGACCAAAGAGACAGCACGGAAAAAACCATTTAGGTAAAAAGCACAATATGAAAAGCCAGAAAACCATCAGTTCGCTGTTTCAGACAGAGGAAGGAAGTTAGACTACAAGTCCCAGGTTCGAAGGGCCCATGGGCAACTATTTACACAGTCTCATATAGAGGGGCAGGGTGCTAACTCCACACCCCACCACAATGCAATCCCTGTTCCCCTGGGCACACCAATCGACCAATTCTATCCTGCGCAAGAACTTCCGATCGGAAGAACGAACAACCCCAGGCCCAGATCTTGCACGAAGTCAAGTGAAGACTTTGTTACCGAGTACCTCTTTAGGTTCTCTCTGAGAGGGTTTCATGACGTTAGTAATAATAAAGTTTCTTTTGTCTATAACCAGGCTTTGATGGATTCATCTTTGGGAACTGACAAATTGGATTTTCTTAGGCGCCGACTCCTTAACTTAGCCGGTCTGAGGACCGTCCAGGCATCCTTTCACAGAAACAGCAACAGGCCCACACGGGGCAGGACTATTATTCTGTAATTGCTTACTTCCCAACAAGGGGAAGGAAGGTGGTGCTCCCTTCATAGATGGCATAGACCCGGGGTTAGGACCACCTCGAAAAGCCCCTAAAGTGTGTACATGGTTATAGGCTTCTTTTAAAAGCGCGTCTGTTTGTGAAGAGCAGTTCACTTTACTAGTAGGCAGATGGCTCACGGGTAGAGCATGGGATGCTTTAAAGTTTTTCTCAGAAGTGTGGGCATATTTCTCAGCGGAAATGTCCAAAGACACTAGCCATGCCACAAAGTCCAGGGAGGTGTCACAAGTATTCAACTCTTTAATAAGCGTGTCCTTCCAAAATCGCCAGGACTCGGAGCTAGTTTTCCTTTCACTGCCCACCAAAAAATCTGAGGGGGAGGCGATGTTGGGTTTGACAACCTCCTCCGCCTGTGGGGAAAGTGCCACAGTGGTGGAAATTGACCGTTCCCCACTGTTTTCAGGGGCTGAAGGGAAAACATGTTTGAACTTAGTGACCCCAACCACCCCAGCCACCCGGAGCGGAGTTGCCAATGAGGTCGAAATCAGCAGTTCCGCACTTTTTGTGAGGTGGTTTTCGGGTCTGACTACCCCATGGTCTGAAGGTTTAGCTTTGACCTTAATTACTGGGCTCATCAGTTGTTGAGCCAACTCGGAGCATTTAGCTGGAATTACACAGGGCTTATCATAAAAGCCCCTAAGTTCAGGAGGTGTCTCCGTTCATCCAACGCGAACACGCTCTCTCCTACGAGAGCTAACGGCCAAGACCTCTGATAGCCGGTCCCCTTTATGAGATGGCAGAATGGCCAGGGAGGTAGCCCATGGAGATGCAGTCCCACAAGATGAATGAGACTTTGCAAGTGGCATTGGCTGACTTTAGCACCATGCTTCCAGCAGAAAACACCTTTTTCGCCATTGCGATGAACTGCTTATTGTCCCTGTCTGGCGGTATGGTAGGGTACGCCGCTTGCTTGGACGTCAAAGTAGTTGATTGAACTACTAGGCTTTCTAGTGTTGGGTGTCTCGTTAAGAAATCTGGATCACCACTTGAGGGCCTGTATTTCTTAGGGAAGTTCTTGTTAACGGTGGGACTTGTATGCAGTGCCTACCAATTTGCTTTAACCCTCTCCTGTAGGGCAATGTTTAAGGGTTATAGAGGATACTTTTGCGGTCCCTTATCCAAAATATCAGTAAAGTCGTCAGGTTCAAATGGAGGAGCAGGCCTGCCCTATCCCAAAAATTCAATCACCCTAGACATTAGCTGCCTATATGAAGCATCTGCATGCTCTGTTGGGTCTGGTTTGCCAAATTCCAGCTCTGGCGATATATCTATGCCACTAGTTGAATGTACATTTTCCTAAAGGTCCTTCATTCTGGATTCCTCTGAAGTGAGGGCCTCAGGAACATTAGTTGTTGCAAACTCTAGTTGGAAGAGCTGAGTGTATTGGTCCGATGGTTCATGTCCCTCATAAATGGAGGACAAAGCTATGAAGAAATCCTTTCTAGTGAGTGGCTTATAGGACATCTCTAACTCATTTGATGAAATCAAAGGTTTTGACGCTAATGGCGTCGATGATTTTGATGGTGATAGGGTCAATGACTTCGACAGTCTTGGAGTCACAAGCTTCGATGCTGTCAACGTTAATGGAGCCCTCAAAGGGCTCGACCCACGACTCAGTGGAGTGTTCGATGGACGAGGAATGGTCCTGTCGTCGAGTCAAGACCTCGATGGTTCGAGGGGTCACTGGCTTGTCTCCCGGGATAGAGGGCGTGCAGGATTTGGCCTTAGGATTTTCCTTTTCGGCTTTTGACGGTACAACAGGAGCATGGGTGTTTGCCATCTCCTTCGAGGGGGCCTGGGCTGCCTTCTCGAAGATTGAGCATTTTCTGCCTGAACACCTTCCATACGGCTCGAGTCGCTGACTTACTTGGGCAGGCTATTGTCCTTTATGTTGAGGAATCAAAGGACGTGGAAGGAGACCTAGGGTGCGTTTTCTTCATCTTTCTCAATGAAGAAGAGGAGTGGCGTGAACCGCTCTTGGACCAAGATCCGTTTTTCGACCTCTTCTTCGTCCGACGAGAACCTTTGATGGTGTCGTCGAGGAGGATTCCATAGGGGGCCTATCTGCTGCTAACTTCCCCTTATGCTCCTTCAAAGCCTTACCTGTCATGGATTGGCAAGGCCCACCGTCTGTCATCCTGTGCTCGCCACCAAGACACCATAGGCAGACCCTATGAGGATCTGTGATGGACATCTTGGCGCTGCGGTCATGACATTTCTTAAAGCCGGTCTTCAGGGTCGATGAAGCTGTTGACAAGGCCATTTTTACTTAATGTCGCAGATTCTGAGGAAACCGAAAGCATGCCGTAATCTTCGAAGCATCAGCTATCACGGAAAAATTGAACTGTTGCTAACGGGCGCTGCACCATGTTATATATCCCCATGATGACGTCGACCTCCAGATGGAGGCCCTCGAGGGACATAGAGTCAACCGCATTGACGCATAGCGCCCTCTGCCAAATTTCTTTTTCCAAAGCAGATTAAGCTGGTAGGGAAGACATCTAAAGATGAATAATATGTGGGAGGACACAATCCATTTGAAAGACCTATAGTAAGGTCGAAAAACGTGTTGGCATAGGGGCAACACTTTTTGGTGTGAGGGCATTACAACTGTGATCTAGCAAGGTTTACTTATTGGGGACTAAATAATACCAATTTGTGTATCTACCATGTGACTTTAACATAGGTGAACTTCCTACTGTATAACTAACTCTGTGCAGAATAATAGAGTTACAATTGATTGTCGTATAAGTAACTTATATGGTGATGATATACTTCTAGCAGCAATTCTGTGAGTAAAATAGAGTGTAACACAAGTATCATTTGTTTGTCTGGTCTTATTAGGCTCCTCTGGAATTGATAATTATAATCTGGATTGTTGGTGTTATACAATATTGAGGGATCTGTGCATGTGTATGGTGTAGTATTGATGCACATTATTTGTTCCAGACATTCAGCTAGTCTGGCACAGCATCACAAGCAGCACTCCATTCATCATAGTGTAATCCTTGAGCAGGGTATAGTGAAGGTAGCCTGAACTTTTGAGTTGACAATTGTTGAACTGTGTTATTAGCCTGAGGAAGGCTGGGAAAGGGAGGCATTCCCTCAGCAGTTGTTGTGAACTCTTGCTTTTGACTTCCTGACTTTGACATTAGTAATTTGGGTTGAGGCAGGGAAACTTCTCAGAGCTAGGGCAAGATAGGGGTTTCTTTTCATTTTCTCACATGAATAAATGTTTATACCAACCACAATGACCACTCTGTGTCAGAGTCTTACTTCTGCACCCTAACATAACCCATCAAAATGCCTCAGGCATCACTGGTCCTGGAGCCGAAAACCAGCGGAATCCTTATTGAGACATGTATTTGTTGGCTGTTGAGGCATGGGGCACACATTTACTTGATGCTGGATTCGACTATGCAGAGGGTGAAGTCTTCTTATCTAGAACCTAATAACAAAATCATGTCCATTCAAATGGTCTCGGAGGCCCCTGGACAAAATAAAAGAAACCAGGAAAAGATGTAAACAGGGGCATTCCGGTAGTCAATCATATGGGAGAAGTACAGGTGTGTTTGGCGATTCAAGGAAGTCTACACCGTCCGCCCACCATCAGGCTACCAAAGGTTATTAACAATAGGTCCCTTCAAAGGCTTTATTATTTTAACAATTGCTTGAAAACATTACTAAAGACAACTGGACCACCTATACGTGGTAGGAATCATGACACACAAGAACATTTACAATAATTTCAAAGAAATACTATGTTCCCCTATGTTAAATCCAATAACTCGCTCCTCACACTTGGAAATCGAGTGCCTGTACGCCTGTAACCCAAAAGAGCAGCCAAATAAATGGTCAGGAATCGCCTCTAATTACCACATAGAAGAGTCGTCAGACCAGACAGAAGGCTCAGCAATTGCAGCAACTATTGCCCCAAGCAAAGCTGGTCTCTATGCAGAGCACTTCGAAGAGAATCATACATACAGCATTGAGAACAACATTTTTCCATCATGGAGTCCTATGGAGATATGTTGACGTTGCTATGGTAAGGCAGTGAAACCTTAGAAACAGCCTTTGTGAAAGCACTAGATCTGCAACTCACCTTTAACAGCCATATAAGCAAGAAAGGGATTTATTTTTAAGACATCTCAATTTTTTCAGACAGAAGCCATTTGAAGGTGTGTCCATACAGCAAACCGAACGCCCTACTCAGTTTTGACAGTTTCCATCCTAGGACTCTAACAGAGAACGTTCCTTATGGTCAGTTCATTTACCTTCATGGGAATAGTACTGAAAAGTCCTCCATGACTTAAAAAAAATCAACCAACTGAACTAAAAAACAGAAACAAAAAGGGTACCCACAGAAGCTGAGAAGGAGATCACCGAAACATGCATCAACAATAACAGGAAAGCCCTTTTCGAATACATCACTGTGGCTTGTTGTGTGTGTTAAGAACTACACGACCTGTCTTACAAAATGAAGAACATTATTCTGAAATATTGAAAGTTCTCGTAAAATGACCCACCCATCAAGAAAGGACAAATGTTTCCTTTAACAGAAGTTGCAATATGCGCAACCATTTAGTAAATACCGATCTGGTAAGACTAGCGTCCACGGGCCAACCTAAGCTGACAGACCTTTGGGGTCTACCTCCTCCCCCTCACCCCTGTGAACAATATTCTGTTTTCAGATTCACCGAACCCAGCAGAGTTAGATTCAGGTCTCACTTGCCTTTGGAAACACAAATTCAGTAACTGAGCGCCTGGAGACTGCCTCTGCGGTGGGCAGTATAAATCAACATAACATAGCATAACTTAAGTTAGATACTGCAACTCCCAAAGAGCAATTTATGTCATACTCTGTCCCTGTAACCTCTGCTATATTGCAGACACACAGTGAACATCTGTGCTGAATATGGAACAACCAGTACATCAGTGCAGGATACAGGCCCTCTGGAATGGAGAGCCACCCGGCCCCCTGGCTCACCCCCTGGAACTCCCCTGACTAAGGCAGGTGACTCTGCTACAGGGCGAAGAGCACCAACTTGAACGCTTTACAGAGTACAGAGTAACCAAAGCCGTAGCCTGTCAAGTGAGGCAGCACCATAGAATGTGTAACTGCATTACAGGCCTTTCACAGTGTTTTTCAGACTTTCTGGCACTGGGATTTGATGACCATTGTTGGTCCCAAGCGATTTTCAGGGCAAGTCACACAAGATCACGTCCATGATTTAGCCTGAAAGGGACCATCAGCAGGAGGCCTGGTGTTAGGCTGTCTCAGCAGCACCTCAAGTTGAGACCCAGTATTAGTCCATGAAGGCCATTTCTGCACATGTCCCAGATTTAGGCCCAGAAGGTCCCTTTGGGTCACCCCTGGTTTGATAGGACTCCAGATTGGTAAACCCATGAGAATAAATAAGTCTTCATTTTAGGAGGCTGAGGGGCCATGTGCCTAAGTAGTAGAATATGCAGACAAAGTATTCACCAGAGCAGACATTGGTTTGTAAAGAAACCCACTGGGTGTCCCTTTGTAATGGAAAGAATGTAGAGCCATCATCACTGTGGGCCTGTTCAGAGGTCCATGACAAATTAGTTTTGTGGATGTGGAGGCGTGACATCAAGGCCTCTGCTCATCCATGTCCTTGATATATGGCCTGGAAACAGCCCTAGCAGCAGTGCATAATGCAGGGCCGACACTGTGAGGGGATTCTCCTTGCAAAGCCCTGGATAAATACAGCACATCTGAGGTGTCTTTAACAGCTATTGCCCAAGGCTTTCATGCGGTACAGCATGTCAGCCAGGTATTTCCGGAATGGCTGCGCCCTCATCCGATTTACTTACGGCTCAAAGAGACTCACAAACATGACAGGTGGCAGCCTTGAGGAATACTTGCAGTGACCCGGAGCACACTCTGCCCCACAACCACAGATTTTAGGAGCTTTTGCAGACAGAAATCATAGCAGCTCCCCACCTATCCTTTCAACCACCTCAGAATAGTGGTGCTGGAAACTGGAGGGGAGGATGTCCACTTTCCACACTACTTTACCCACAGCTCAGAACTGGGCCCCGTGCCTCTTACACAAAAAGTCTGTAACAATTCAAGTACTGTAAAGTTTCAAACCTGCAAACGTACATAGTGCCATTTTACTGGCTTCCCCGAGAGTTAGAGAAAGGTCATGCCATATTCTAAGGTCTCTTAGCCTACCTCCCATCTGCCTGCTAGCTAACATTTTCCCTTGCCTCTAACCTTCCGCTGGCCCTCACGTCTGGCCTCCACGTCCTCTGCCTCCATTCTAGCATTTCACCCGTCATGGTCACATCCCGAGCACAGCTGGCTTTCTGCCTACCTGCACTCAAACATCTGTCCTTAATCTACGTATATTCATTTATGTATTGTCCCTGATGATTGTTCTATTCACTCCCCTCCACAACCTGGTCAGAATGTCCCTCAAACTCACCCCATTGTAAGAAGCTCACTGCTTCCTGTCAAGTCTGATTTTGTATCTATTGTACATTCTTTTGTGATCAAAAGAGCATTGTCCCTTCCGTATATAAATATAAATAAATAGAAAGTTCATAAAACGTTGAGCAAAGACCATCACGTCGCCCCCCCACTGCCCCCAAGCCACCTGACTCGGTAGACGCTGTCTGCCCCTCTGCTCCCCGCCACCCTGTACAGCTGTACCCCTCCTCTGCGCTCCTTTTTATCCTATCCCCACTGTATATCTGTTCTGTTACCTCTGAAAGGCACGCCGTTATTCATATGTATTGTTGTATACCTCTGTAACCACTGTTGTGTATCTGTATTGTTGTGTACCTCTGTAAAGTGCTATGTTGATTCTAGTAACCAGGTCTGCACTCAATAAAAACAATAATAATAATAATAATAATAATAATAATAATAATAATAGTGATGGAGCAGCAGCAGAGTCTGGTGTACACTGAGCACATGTGCCTGCCAGTCACACCAGAGGGAACATGATTACCGTCTTTACGTATTCCATGTAGTTGGAGTCTTTGGCGTAGGCACCATACTCATTTTCCACCTGAACTGCAATGATTGGCCCGCCTTTCTTGTACTGGAGGAAGAGAGAAAGAAAGCAACACCTGGTTAGAACTTACTACCTGGACAGCAAATGAATGCGCGGTTCTGAGTCAATGGCTGGGGTTGGAAAGGACCTGCTTCAGATCGGCAGCAGATGTTGAGTGGAGGGCAGTGTAGGATCAAGCAGGTTCCTTGCCATGCAAACCATTTCCAGAACTAACAAATGTGATTTAATGATCAAGACACAGGAGTGAAGCACGAGTCAGTGATGACGGTCACAGCAGCTGCCCATCAGCTTTTCACTACCGCCCACCTCCCAAGGAGGAATGCAGATTTCCTGAAGCTTTTGCCAAATTACCAAACAAATTCAACATTTACCTTGCTCAGCCCAAATCTTTGGATGCTGCCCCAAGACCGAGTGAAACTAGCAACCAAGTACTGTGCTCAATCATGCTTCCATTGCCTCGACTGCACCACAAGCAATGGTAGTGGCATTTAGCTTAGCAAAGCAATGATGCACAACCAAGCCCTCAAAGGCATTGCTCGGTTGATGCCCACTATTCCAGCTGGAACCTGTTTTTCAAGAACAAAGCATTTACCTAGGTGCGTCCAACAGATCCTGTGTGTGGCTCAACCTTTTCAGGGTCTACCTTGCGCTCTCCAAGAAGTAGAACGTTAGTTCAAGTACCCTGTGTTTTGCAAATTGTGTTAATCATTCAAGCCCTTTCCCAGCAGTAGTCATTCAACTTAACATTTCACCAAACATGCCCAACTGTTGCAGTGTTACACGGCTAAACTGCACTTTATGAACCTTTCCCTAGCTTCGCACAACTATTTATTTCCCTAGTTTGGCTCGACTATTTCATTAAGTGATATTTCAAGGTGCAGTTTTATGAAAATAAATGAATTATTGTATATTAGTACCCGGTGGGGGGTGTGTGGCAGCCTCTCAGCCAATGGGGAGGCTCAGAACATGGTTGTTACCAGACTGTAATTCCGCTGCATTGAGCCTCCTCAGCGCTGGCAGCCACCATCTCCCCTCGCCGGGGAATCGGGTGAGTCTTTCCCTCCTACTTCCCCTCCATCCACAGAATTCCCTCTCCGCCTTCCCACCCCCACTTACCTTCTTTTCCGATGGCCATTTTGTTGATTTTTTTCCTATATTATGAATGGTCGCCATGGAAATGGAGAAGGGACTGTGTAGTCCCTTCTCCCTTTTTAACCATTCTGAAACGCAGGAGCGTTTCGGAACAGAACAAAAATGATTTTAGTACCCTGGTGTTACAGGCCGGGGTACTAATAGCAATAAGCCCCTCGCAAGCGGGGCAATACCCGGGGCCTTCATTAAGGCCCTTGCTTCGCTCGGGCCTATAACTATGGGCCCTAGGGCATTCCCTGAAGTGGTAATGCCCCGACTGCTCAGGGCTTATTGCTTAATTAGTGTGCTCAACATTGGTTATATTTATGCAATATGATGGACCACGGGGCACAGGGAGCGCCCACCCCACCGCAGGAGCCAGTGGAGGTGGTGATCATTGCACACCAGGATGTACTAAGGGGGAAGGTAGAGGGGCAGCATTTGGTCAGAACATTGAGTGTGGAAAGAGTACTGCCACTGTATAGCCCATTGAGGACCCTCTCTTCTGCACACAACATAGGAGTGGTAAGTGTAGCACTCCAGAGTATACAACAGGAAAGGGACATGGAACCACACTAAATTCAAAACAGTGGGGGTAGGATAGGGTACTGCCACTAACCAATCCAACTAAAAAGAAAAACTCATCCTTCTGAATACACCTCTCAAACTCTGAACTAAACACAACCCTACCTCTACAGCACAACAAACCGCACGCACTTCACTACACCACAACAATGAAACAAACCACACATAGCCTTGCACAACAGCAAATGAGGGCTACTGACCAAAAAACACACCTATGGCCAGCAGAACGGTGTAAACCGAAATGAACCTGCCAACAGCACGTAGCAGCTTTCTTGCTGTTTTCTCCCGCACAGTCCTACTAACTCACCCCTTTACCCTTTTGTTTTAAAGATCCGCCAAGGGACCACGCAGGTGGTGACAGTACACGGTATAAGAACCTTTACATAACATAACTATTATTGTGTACATCACTGTTCATGTTGTTTAGTTTCAGAGCATAGCAAGTTAAAATGGGAGAGTGTGCCAAAGAGATATAACCCCAGAGTGTGTGCATAGTTCAAGTTAAAATCTTGTAATTAAAATAATAGAATGAATACTGTGAGAAACCTGAAGGTGTCTCACCCGCTAGTTCTCGGAGATCTGTCATCCAGGTGGCCAGGACACGGCCATCACTATTGGATCCAGTTCCTGGGGGTGGACCAGTGGGGGAGAATCACTTGGATGAGGGGTCTTCAGGAGTGAAAGTGGGACACCGAACGTTGAGACGCGGTACCCCCTTCCTTGTAACACCTTTTCCCCATCCTTCCCTATAGGATACTTAGAAGCACTACCCCCACCCTTTTCTGACACAAACACTTTCGTACACCATAACAGACAACGGACTAGCACCCGAGGCGTTTACCCGGCATGTCCCAACACACGGGTCAGGCAGAGTCAGGCAATTTACAATAACCACGCACACCTGGCGGCCCTTTACCTTCCCTACAGGGATAAAAGGCGGAGCACAAGAGCATACTACGAGCAAGGCCGAAAGCACGAGGAGACAGCTAATCCAGACCAGCAGTTCAAGAGAAGAAGAAAAGCAGGAAGACCTGAAAGGATGACGAGGGAGTTGCCCTAACCTTTTTCAAACCAGGACTGCAAAGCCTCCAATAAAGGAATTATAAGACTGGGGAGTACAGCTGGCGTGTGGTGTGATAGGTGTCAACACTGCACAGGGGCCTCCCGCATTGGTAACACAGACGGGGAGGCATGCTGGCTACCATAGTACTGTCCTTGTCTCCAGCAGCAAGCCAAGCCAAGCGGACTCCAGACTGTCGGTGAGTCTGAGGAAACTGATAGAAAACTGAACTGTGTTTGCAAGTAGCAACATTAGATGAACGCAAGAACTTGAGTACAAAGAACTTTTGTGTTTGAACTTTTGAGAAAGCTCGAAGAAGGGGCTAGCTGGAGAGTGGTCAGGTGCCGTAAGAGTGCTCAGTCGAATGACTCTCGCCGGCCCTCGTGTAGTGAAACTGCAAGTACCAGAAGGCCCTAGGAAAGGGTGGCGTGAGGTGTTGGAGTGGTCCAACAAGGGTCACATCAAATCCCTTGTACACTCAAAAGTCTCTGACCCACTGCTAAGGGAAAAGCTGAGAAAGTAAATCCTGTATCGTGATAAAGCAAAGTAAACTGTGAGCGCGGCAGATGTGAACCTGACAGAGAGATGCCTGCGAGTTGGGGTGAAGAGTAATACACCCGTGAACATTGTGCGACCAGAGTGAACCCGGCCGAGGGTAGTCCGCAGTAGGAAGTTGTTTAAAAAGACAGTCAGACTTTTGAATATTGCAAGCTGCATTTGAAAGGCCGTAGTGAACCCGACGGAGGGAGGCCCAAGTTGCAAGGAGGATCCAAGCCTGGCAGAGGGAGATCCAAGAGAGCGAAGAGCAAACTTCCAAGCTACAAGATTACCGAAGGAACTTTTGCTTGTTTGTTGTTTTGATCCATCAGGCCTTCTAAGGCAAGAGACTTTGTAGAAAAGAGACTTGGCTCTTGAAGGTTCTGATATCGTTGAACTGGAATTGTGAACCTCGTGCTGGAGAGGCCCAGAAGTGTGCTGTGCGCAGAATTCCTGCCTTGTCCTGTGCTAAAAACATTGGGATGGGAGACCCATCCATACCATTCTGACTTGTCATTTTGTGAACACTTCTTTCTTTTCTGGTGAACATTATCCCACACTCATTTTGTAACTTAATGTAGAGGAGCAGCTGAATGCCTCTGCAGGAAACCCCGCCCTCCTATCTCCCATATGTTGGAAGCCTGAAATTGTGCCGTGTTTGACACCAACAGTTGTGCCAATACCACAACGTATGTTCAAAGAAGATACCCATTTAGACAACCCTATCGAATGTATCCCGGAAAGAACGACAATTTGAGGGAGGAACTCCCTAAAGGAATATGAGAAAAGAGCAAAGAAAGAAGCCTGTGACGTCATAAGAAAGTGTAAGCGACATTGCAGGATATTTGCTGAAGAAGATGTATGGAGCCAATAGAAACTAATGACAGAGTAAAGAATCAAGTGAACTTTTAAATGCGAAAAAGAAGATTACACGTGCATAAAGTGCTGCAGAGAATCAACCGTTCCATAATTGTACAGACCGCTGAAACGCAAGTAGATTAAGTCATCATAGAATCCTGCTATATGTAGTGAATAGAATGCAGGCAAAGCCACCACTGTATAGATGCTGGACATCAGTATCATGAATTTAGTAAGCCAGGATCCATGAAGAGGGAAGAGAAAAACTATGTTGCAGCAAGAATAAGTTGAATCATGGAGCTGCATGGCAAGGCTGTCTGGCCTTTAGTCCCGACTGAAGCAGCCAAGGTCGGCTATCTATACTGGAAAGGAGCAAACATACAAAGGATTAATCATCCCTTGTTAAGGTGCAAAGAAGGAAAACCAAGAGTGCCAAGTTTAATTCATTTAAGACATTTAAAAGCTGCAAAATGGACCAAATCGTCTCCTGTCACGTGAGCCAAGGATGAAAATACAGTTCGAACTCGGTGTCCCAGAACGATAATGAGTGCCTGCACTCCCATGTATTCCCAGAGACACGGACACTTTGCAAGGCCAAGTTCAAAGACAATCTTCATGGTAGAAGGAATGGGTGATGAGAGATGTTGGGTTAATTGGGTAGGGAGCTAGAGTCTGGTCAACCTCCTTGTACCTGGGTCTGGGCTTATGTGCTGCTAAGTGAACCGAATGTTCCAGACATGGCACAAGCGTGCCAACCAATTGTAGAGGTCCATATAACGAAGGAAGTTTGAAAACCAATAAGAAACCGTGTACCTAATATTTTTGAAGATGACATGTTTTAGAGGTAGGCATATGTGGTCCACCGGACAGTGGAAAGTGGGCAGCCAATTACAATCCCAGTTCCTATATAATGTGTACTTAGATGTTCCCCTTAAGCCTATCCCGATCCCCAGTAGGTTTTTAATTATTTGCCACGTAGTATGACGTCACTTCTGACATATTTTGAGTATATAACCATGTTTTTATGAAAAGATCATTGAGAGAAATCAAGCGTACGTCCGTTGATGTTCGTTGTAACTCCCTGTTTTAGATAATTGTTAATAAAACAGTACTTTGCCATCTTCCTAAGTTGGTTCAGTTATTTGGACTCAGAGTTATTCTGTGAACCCATCCATTGCATGCACATTCCTAAAGGGCCCTAAACTCATTAGTGGTAAGGATTGGCAATCGTTTTATTCAGTATAGGCCCTTTTTATTTGACAAGACGCCACTCGGACTGCCTTATTATGTGATGGTCATAGCTTGCTCCCATTTTAGATTTAGGTTTAGATTAGGTGTTTTTCCAACCCATTATAAAGTTCAATAAACACCCTTGAACTGTGATCACTTGTGTGTCTTTACTGTTGCCACCACGAGTTCCTTACCCACTCCAATTCAATAGTACTCCCCTTCTCGTCAAAACTCTCCTCCCACGTATTTATTTATTTATTACATTTATTACACACCCAGACCCTCAGGTATCACGGCGAGGTTGCAAAAAACATTGTTCCTGATTACAAACAGAATATTCACATAGTTACACAGTGGGATTCAAACTGCTTCGTTGTAGGCAGTCATTCAAGCAATATGGCAAGCATAACATAGGTACATCTTTATACATGAGGAGGAAAGTTACAATTATATTTACAGTCACTCAGGGTTATAGCCCTCCATGTTATTTGAAAAGCCATGTTTTGAGTGATTTTTTGAAGCCTGAAAAGGAGCCCTCTTCTTTGATGCTATTGGGAAGGGCATTCCAGTGTTTGGGGGCTAAGTATTTGAAACTACTGCCACCCGCTTTGGTGTTCTTGTAGCGAGGAATCTCAAGTAGTTGCTGGTTATAGGATCCAAGTGTTCTTAAGAACATTTTTTTTCCAGTACTTTGTTAAGGTATTTGGGAGCTGAGCCCTGTTGGCTGAGCCCTGTTGGCATTTGAAGGATATGCACAGGGTTTGAAGATGATCCTGTCTACAACTGGTTGCCAGTGGTGGTCTCTTCTAATCTTAGAGATGTGGTGTGATTTCCTTATGCCGAGGGCTGCTCTGAGGGCTTTATTTTGTATGAGTTGTACTTTTTTTAGATTGGTTTTAGAGGTGCCTAATAGTAGTACATTACAGTAGTCAAGTTGTGACAGTATTAGGGCTCTGGCCAGAGTGACGCAGTTTGCCGGGGTGAGAAATTGTCTACTTAATGCAATTAGTTTCCCTGTGTAGGATGTGGTAGATGAGAGGTTACTAATGTGTTTATTCAAGGAAAGATTAGCATCCAAGTAAACTTTTACTTGTTTCAGGACAGGTATCCTGGTGCCATAGATGTTGATTGAGACATAATCAGGGTGAAGGGTGCTGATTTTAGGTTGTGATCCCACTATGAGAATTTCGGTCTTCTCATCGTTGAGACAAAGACTATTTAGGGCCATCCAATTTTGGATGATCGCATAGATTCTGTTGATGAGCAAGGTATCTTGGGTGTAGTTTCCTAAGAGTGAGAGGGATGAGGATATGGTGTCATCCGCAAAGTGGTGTAGATGACACCCATATCGTCTAACGCTGCAAAGAGGAGCTTTGTGTATGCATTGTACAGTGTAGGAGAGAGGCAAGAGCCTTGGGGCACTCAATGGGGACAGGGATAGGGTCAGCAGCTTCCTTGCCTATAGAGACTCTAGAGGTTCGGTCAGCTAGAAAGGATTTGATCCATAAGGTAGCATCCATGGAAAAGTTAAAGTCTTTAGCTAGTGTGTTGCAGAGTTTATCATGGTCCACAAGGTCAAACGCTGCAGAGAGGTCTAATAACAGGAGGATACAAAGTTTGCCTGAATCTCTAATGGTATTCATCTGGATTTTGAGATCCAGTAAAGCTGTTTCTGTACTATGGTTTGGCCTGAACCCGGATTGTCTTGAGCCAAGGAGTTGGTAATTTTCTAAATGAGATTGGACTTGGTTATAAGCTATTTTATCAATGATTTTAAGTAAGAAGGGAACTGTCATTATTGGACGGTAATTAGTAGGTACAGTCGGGTCTAGAGTGTTGTTTTTTTTTTAGCAGTGGGGTGACACATGCTTCTTTAATACTAACTGGGACCAGATTGGTTTTGAAGGAGGCGTTCACGAAGTTGGTAATGATGGGGGTGAGAGTGTGGGCGAAGGATTTAACTATTTGTGCTGGGACTGTGTCTCCTTTGCTATTAGATACTTTAAGTTTGGAGATGGTGTCACAGACTAAGGGCCTCATTACGACCCTGGCGGAAGACCATGGTGCTATTAGCACCATGGTCCATGCCGGTAAGTTACCGATTCCGCCATGGAGAAAGGAGGAATTACCACCCCATTACAATGTTGGCGGGGCGGTAATTCCCCCTTCCTCCATGGCCCTTCCCCATTCCCATTTTTGCCCCATAGGGCTCAATGGGAATGGGTAAGGCGCTAAGTACGGTGCCGCAAATTACGGCACCGTAATTAGCACCAAGGTCCCTTTGCAGGTCCCTACTTTAACGGCTGGTCTACACCAGCCGTTAAGGTCGGGTCCCGCAAAGGGACCTCGTAATTAGGCACTAATAGGTTAACGGCACCGCAGCCTTTTACGGCGCCGTTAACCCATTAGCGCCTGGGTCGTAATGAGGCCCTAAATCTTGGGAGACTGCACTGAAGGCAAAGGGAGGACTGGTAATACCAGCAGTGTTGAGAGGATGTTTGTCACTAAGGGGTTTGCTTGCTAGTGCATCCTTTTTGGTGGTGATTTTAGATTGTAACAGATTAATTTTGGTGGCTAAAGCATTTTGTATGTTGGTACACCAATCTTTGCTCGGTTTGGTCGGGTTAGTGATTGGGATTGGATTTTCCAATTCTCTCAGGATGGAGAATAGTTCTTTTGAGTCGGAAGCAGCATTGCTGATCCTTGTATTGTAGCCCTTTTTGTCAGCGCATTTTGTTTTAGTAGTTAATGGTGCTACTGTGTTGATTGTGGAGATGAGACAGTTTTTGTAGATATCTGCTAGGAGACATGGGTTATCACTGGTAATCACCATCACTCAACCTAACTCCTCTTCCATAATACTACTCGCACTACTACAATCTCTTCTGCTCCACCCTCCATTTGCCCTGATCTCATAAGCTTCACACACACTCCTTACACTAGCCTCCCTATACACTCGCCACACAAGCAAGCACACACACACACACACTGCACTACCTTTACACTTACTAAACCTATGTTTCATCTTTTCCAACAGAAGCCTCCACACTCCACGCTTCATCCTGATGGTCACTTGGTCTGCCTCCTTCAACTCTGACCTCATCCAGATATCGCAAACTTCCTGTTTTCTGTCTCCTGCTTAAACTTTCCTTCCCTGTCCTGATATGCCACCTTTCCCTAGCCTATACTGTCCCCTCTTCCCCTCCTGGGAGGTATATGTGCTTAAAAAGAGGGCTAAACCCCACCCACTCCCTCCATGTGTTTAGGCTGCGGAGCATCCATGGCGGCCCTCGCGTGTCAACATCCCAGTTTGCAGCTGGGTTTTGGTTCTGGAGATAGGTGTGTAAGGGCTGGGAGGGTACTAGCTCCCGTAGAGAGTTCCTGGTGGTCTAGGGAGTCCAAGAAAATGAGGTTGGTGTGCTAGGGCAAATGCTCCATGTGCCGAAACCGCATAGGTCCTGCAGCTCCACTCTCTCTCCAGACACATTTCTGAATTGCCAGCACAGTACGTCCAGTCCCAAGCTTCTTGGAGGGTTGTTAGCATTCGCATGTGTTACAGTCCCTGTTGGTTTGGTATGGACGTGGTGCATTCAATATTTCATTGCTAATCTGCTTCATTGTTTCTACAAAAGAAAGAAAGAGGCTGGCAAGTATCCAATTAGCGAGGCATGTTGTGAGACAAAGGGGTACTGCTGCAAAGCATGTAGGCACAAGGGGAAGGGATAGAGACTCCAACTGCCATCAGAGCCATTTGATCGCAGGTCCTCCCACTCCCTCCCCTGACAAGGTCAGAGTACAGACCTCGTTACAATTGCCACCATGAACAATGGGCAAGAGCGGCACCTCACTGCTTGTCCACATAAAACATAGCAGTGGTATTGTCTGTGTGAATTTGGATTACGCTCCTCCTGAGAAATGAAATGATATTTTATTTATATCGCGCTCGTACACAAGTGTTTCAGAGCGCAACCAGGCAAAAGGGGAGGGGAACAAGGGAGAACAAAAAAGAAAACAGCAATCTTACTAGGCCCAGTGACATTTAAGAAAGCGCAAGTGCATAAGGACAGCAAGGAAAGTGCTCATGGACAAAAGAATGTCCTTCAGTTCTAGCACATTAGCACATTTATGTGTGCCATCCTTTCCTATGCAGACCAGAGGCCGTGCACTTGTAGAGTGCTGCAGTGTGACCACCCCATTCCCCAGCCTTAATGCCTTAATCAAAGCTCACAAGCATCGGTTGTCAGAGAAATTTGAGAAGAACTCCGAAAGGGCACTGCAAGCAGAAGGTGCTCTCGCAAGAAAGCCATAGCAGAGCCTAAAGCAACTGTGAGGAGATTAGCAAAAGCTTGGGTTGAGAGTGCAGAAGCTGGTCCCACTGACCGGACAGCTGAAACTGAACATCCAACATTCTGAAGCATGGTCACAACTGGAATGCAAGAGGCCATAAGACTCAGGATGTGTTGGAGGCAAAAAGCATGAAGAGAGGTTCTCGACTTGGTCTCCTTGATGGCGACAATCCTCTCTGTGGGGAAAGGGGGAGGATCCATCCGCAGTGTCTCTTCTTCACTGGAGACAAGTGTGGCTTTCCCATTTAATGGAAAACCAGCCTGAACATAGTACAGAGTACAGCACAAGTGCTGCAGGTACAACAGAATTAGGGTCAGGGAAGGGGCTCTGATGAGCCAGTCCTCCAGATAGGTTGCAAGTGAATCCCTTGAAGCCGTCTGAGGTTGTCTCCAGCCTCATTCAGGCAAAGGGAAGACATTTGGACTTCCCTTTGTGAACGTAAGGAATTTCTGATGGGCTCTCCAAATGGGAACATGGAAGATGGGGTCCGGGATATCAAGAGACGCCAACTATTCCCCTTCTTGGAGATACGCTCAAGATGTCTGGAATCCTAACGATTTGGAAGGTTTCCAACAGGAGTAAGGCATTTTATAAATGATAAAACGAGAAGATTAGGAAGAACTCTGAATACAATCCCTCTCCCTGTTGGTGTTTCGGGACCTTCTCAATGGCCTCCAGAGATTAGTTCTGTACAGCAGAGATAAGGTTGTGGATCACTGATGAAGAGGTGACACTGATGGGTTGGCAGAAGCCTCATAGAGAAATCCTATCTTCTTATATCCGCAGCCAACATACAATTTGAGACCTCTCGCTATTGTGGTAAATGTGGGCTTAGCTGGCAACAGTTGGCAAGGAAAAGGGGTTTAACAATCAAAGGGGCTTTGACAAAAATCCCCCAAAGAGATGTCACACCAAAACTTTTCCCTGATCAGCCAATGCTGTAGCTACATACTTTCTCCTGTACCTGACAAATACATCTTGCAAACGTTCAACTATCCTGGCCATATGGGCGCTAGTGAGCCCGACCAAGATGGCGGCTCTTCTTTGAGCTCTGCGCAGAGCTCCCAACAATACTGATAAAAAACTGCATCTGAGGCAATAATAATGATACTCTGAAGATGCCCCGTGCTCCCTAAACGACCACAGACACATTTATCGGAGTAGGATCACCCACGAGTCGCGCCCGACTTCGGGAGAACAGCTGCAATCTCAAGACCAGCTGGCGGGTGTGAGCGCGGCAGAGGGCCAACAGCCGGCGTGAAGTGGACGGGCAGGCCCTCAAGCCTTCCAAGCCACCCAGGGGAAGACACAATCCTCAGAGGTCCTGCCGGATCAATATCAGGGTCCCAGCACGCTCACGGTATCAGCGGTGGAGCCTCGAGCCATGCACCCCAAATAGGAGGGTGACTGATCCAACAACAGAAACGCAGCTGCAGCAAAGACCCATCCATGGAACCATAGCGGTGAACCTGGCATGTGAAGCGACACACCCTCAGACCACAGAAAGCAGAGTTCCGCAGTGCTGAGTGGGCCACATACCAATCAGTGAGTGGGGGCTCCCCAAGTGCTGAAGGGCTGAGAGAGCCCCATATAACAGAACCGGGGCCCGTCATTTTGGTCCGACACCCGGTTGAGAGGTCAAGCTGGTGGGGCGACAGCAGGAAAAGGAGAGTGGAGGGAGAACGCAACTCCCCCTCATAGAAACACGCATTGACAAAGAGTAGTGTGGCTCGTAGCGCAGGTAGTAAGGAGCCCGCTCTGAGACCTTGACCCGTGGCACCCCTTACCAATAAACTGCATGGCAGTCGGAGCGGCAAGGGAAGGCGACCCAGGGAGCTGCTACCCGCGCAGGGCTATCACCGCGGAGCCGGAGGGAGAATCTGACCCCCTTTCCACGACAGTATTGGGCCGCCTCTCCCCAGCCCCGGATTGAGTGGAAGCCTTGGGGCGAAGGGCAACGATGCAGAGAACTGGTGCGATTGTGGCCCCTCGCCAAGGAAAGTGAATAAGGGGAATGCAATTTCTATCCCTCACGACCAACCCACAGTGTTTCTCAGCCAGCCGACTCAGCAGACCGAAACGGCCATCCACGTTGGCAACACTCGATCGGGGACTGGAGGCAGTGTGGAGCCCAACCCCCACCGGCCATTAAGCAGCAACCACAAAGCAATCAGCGCTATCGGCAAGGGAGCAGTTGACAAGTGAGCCTGGCCGTAACCCCATCAACTCTACATACCACGGGATAGAAAGCGGAGGAGGGCCTAGTTGTTTGCTTAAAGCAATCACAGACCAGCTGCACCGACAAACAGACACACCGCCCGCTGGCCCAACGAGGGACCGAGCAACAGAAGTGGTCAAGAGCCCGCCCCCCCCCAGGGAAGACTAAAACACCAGCCATCTGACAAATGACGCTGGCGCCGGGAGAACGCCCAAACCGAAAACTCGACTGACTCCATTCACGTCAGCACACAACTAGGCAAAGAGTAAGGGAAGTGCCAACTGCCTAGCCAGAACAGGACCAAACAGTTAGTGCCGGCTGACCCACAACGCTATCCACCAACCCTACATATAGCTGGAGTGGGGGGCTGCCTGGAATTTTCCCACCCCCAGTGAACTGTGGGAAACAGACCGTCTGACAGACAACACTGCTGTCAAGGGCGAGACTCGCAGAGACCCCAGACCATTCACGTAACACTCCAATATTTCCCTGAACGACGAGCAAGAGGCAGATCAGGCTGAACATCGTGGGAAGGTACCTGAACGACGCCCACCAAGCATTGCCGCTGACAGAGTACACTGGTACAGGGAAAAGTCTAGTATAACCCACACAGAAGGGAAGAAAGAGTGGCACAAGACTTGAGCCCACAGTGAGAAACCAGTGCGGGCTTGTTCGGCTCCTAGATAGATTACTCCAACAAGGAACACCTCCAGAACCCGGCCTCATGGAAATGGAGCTAAACTCCACAGCAAGCTAGCTCAGCCGAGGGTGGACATCGAGCAACTGGCGAATCCAACGACCCAGAGCATAACAACATATGCCTGCCAACCTCTGTCACTACACACAACCGAAACTCTGTACCTGCACGGCAGGAGAAGACAGGCATTCACAACCATCAAAGCCAGTTCCGAGCTACCTGTGCCGGCCCTGATTGAGACAGCAGCTGAATATGGGGAAATGGGACAAAACGCAGCAGAAACTTAACTTTGAAAGTGGTCCCTCCATCAGGACGCCAAGGTCACAACTTCAGGTGGAGTCAACTGACCCAATGGGGGAGTTAGAAATGAGCGTCGCCCAAGCTTCAGAGGTGGACATTAGAGACATTTTATTGGACCTTAAAGCGGGCATTGGTGGTCTCGACTCCAAGTTGGACTCCTTATCCTCCAAAGTCGACTTGCTAAAACATCGGCTTGACAAACACGGTGACCGGCAAGGACGAGGTGGAACAAAGAGCATCCGGACTAGAAGATGGGAACACCTCCCTCAGCGCCAGAGTGTCGTCACTCCAAGTTCAAGTCAAAGCTGTGACTGCCAAAAACCAAGATCTGGAGGGGAGAGCCCCATGCAACAATATTCAGCTGATGGGCGTAAGAGAGCTACATGACATACCCAGGATGGAAGAATTCGTAGAGACTATGTGCAAGGACCTGTTTGGAGAACCTGCACTATCTCTGCTTTTTGTGGTGGAGAGAACTCACTGCATACCTGCAACCCACCCAGTACCAGGAGCAACCCCCCGGCCCAACATTGCGTGGCTCCTCCACTACAGGGACCGCAACACGATTCTTCGGCTGGCCAGAGAAAAGGGGGAACTCCAATATGACGGCAACAAAATCCAGATATACCCAGACTTTTTGGCAGCTTTGCAAGCAAGCGTCTCAACGGTCATTTGCAGGGGCGAAGAGGCGCCTGCGAGACTGTAACATCCGGTACTCCATGTTATTTCCAGCGAAGCTACTGATCCAGCATGCGGGTAGGACACAATTCTTCCCCTCGCCTGAGGCAGCGAGTTCTTCCAAAGACGGGATTGGAGAGCGCTCCCCTCGAAATGCCACAAGACCTCGAAGAGACGATCATGGCAGGAGGGACCCGGGCTGAGGTTGTGTAGTTGGTAACAAAAAAAGGCAAAATGCTGTAAATACTGAATGCACCATCCAAAATTCAACGATTTGATATAACACCTCATACCCACACTTATCCCAGTTTAAAGGGGAGCTCACAGACTTGGCCGGGCACTAGGGCCCTGAGCACTGCACTGTACGTGGGAAGTGGGTTTAGGGGGAGAGGAAAGCTAACGGGCGAGTTGAGGGTTGCCCGTGGGGGAGGGAAGGCTAGAGCAATGGGTGGGCAGGGGGCTTAGGGGTAGCGATGGTTGTAGGGAGTCCGGTCTTCGCCAGTCCACTCCACTGGCATATGCCTGGAAACGAGCAGCACTCATTTCTGTAATGAAGGCAATGGTTAGGAAGATCCGAACCTCACTGCTTAGGAATACAAGGAGCTGATGGGGTTCAATATAGCAACATGGAATATACGTGGGAGGAATAATCCTGCCAAGATTCTGAGAATCTCATAATATCTCAAGAGACACCACATCGACATGGCATTCTTCCAGGAAAGCCATCTCACCACTTCCTCTGAGCGCAGGTGGGGTGCTAGCTGGGGCTGCCACAGATATCTTTCTGCTATGCCAGGGGAGTACCAATTCTGATAAGTAGTGGGGTGAAATTTCGACTGATATCTGTGTCTAGAGATGACATTGGGAGGACACTACTGGTTCACGGAGTAGTTGAGGGGGTGCAAGTGGTCCTGGTAAATTCATATGGCCCCAACATAGACAGTACAAACGCATTCGACTGGGTTATGACCCAGCTAGACGGGTTCCGAACAGCAACAGTCGTTTGTGGAGGGGATCTCAACACCGCTCTGGAGCCCATCTGGGATAAGTCAGGAGCGACCCTGAGGGGGGTGTCCAAAGCAAACCTGCAAATTCGGGAAATCTGTGAGTCATATAATCTCGCTGACGCTTTGCAACAACGTCACTTGAAGGTCTGAGACTTTACTTACCATTCATGGGTCCATGGCTCCAGCTCCAGATTAGACTATTTACTAGTGTCCCGGGAAGGGGGCGTTCCACTGAGGGGGACAGCCGCATTCTCCCTAAAACACTCTCAGACCATTCTCCAGTGCTATTAGAGTGTGAGCCCGAGACAGGCAAGAGGGGGGGTTATTCCTGGTGGTTCAAATCAGGTGCACTCCAGGACCTGTGTTTGTTCAAGAGTTGAGGGGTGAAATCCAGTCCTTTATCATACATAACGAGGGATCGGTTTCATCTAGCAGAGTTTTATGGGAGACCCTCAAGTGTTATGTTAGGGGAGTTTGCATGTCCAAAGAAAATGGTATCCTTTGGGTCATCAGAAGGAAACTCACTGAGGGGGAGAGCCAGATTAAAGCATTAGAGGGGGAGTATACAGAAAAACGAGAACCCCAGACATTAGCTCAGCTTGGCGAGGAACTAGATAGGTTTAGGACGAACGCCGATTGAGAAATACGGTTTTTGGCCTGCAGGCATCAAGTCCGACAATATGGTGAAGGTCAGAAACCTGCAGCGCTCCTGGCACGGCTAATTGCTGCTGATAGACGACCTCCCTTCATAGAATGTATACAGGACCCACAGGGGGAACTGCTACACTCCAAAGAAGGTACTGCACAAGTATTCTGAGCCTTCTACCAGGAACTGTATAGATACAAATGCCCGAGAGACCCAGCGGCCCTGCACGGCTACCTCGAAGAAACTGAATTATACTGAGTGCAAGGGGACTTACGGGAATCTCTTAATAAACCAATTACCCTTGATGAAATACTAGCAACAATTAGGGAACTCCCGGGGTCTAAATCACCAGGACCCGACGGGTTAAGCGGGGAATTTTATAAGGCGTCCATCCCTATCCTGGCACCACTCCTCTGGCGCCCCTACCCTGGCATACGAAGAGGCGATCAAAAAAGGAGCACTGCCCCTACGATGTGTGAAGCTAACGTGATATTACTACATAAACTCGGAAAACCACCTGAGGATTGTGCATCGTATAGGCCAAGCTCTCTAATAAATCTAGATAATAAGATTTTTGCCAAAATCTTGGCCAGAAGACTGCTTCCATTGATGCCCGGGTTGGTACTTGCAGATCAAGCCGGCTTCATACCAGGACGAAACACTTTGCTTGGCCTCCGAAGTTTCTTCTGAATCATAGAGGCTCTGAACCCCTCATCCCAGGCAGTCGCAGTACTTTTATATGCCGAAAAGGCCTTCACTCTGTCGAATGACCATATCCCTTTGCAGTTCTACAAAAACTAGGGCTCGGGGCCGACTTCATCACTCTGGTCTCTCTTCCCTACAAGAACTCTTCAGCAAAAATAATAATGGGGAGAGAATGATCAGCTCAATTTGTTATGGAAAGGGGGACCAGACAAGGCTGCCCGCTCTCTGCAATATTGCTTGCTATGGAGCCGCTCACTGCAGGTTTAAGGGAACGACAAATGGGGGGAGGACTTAGCCTGTGATCACACAAGTAAATCATATCATTTTATGCCGACGATGTGGCCCTCTCTATTAGCGATCCAGAAACCAACTTGAACCCAGTGATGTGGGAAGTTCTTAGATTTGGGGTCTTCTCAGGCCTTAAAATCAACCACAGCAAGTCTGTGGTGTTCACCCTCACGGCAGAAACCAGGGAATATCGGGGTGAATTTGACCTTAACTGGGAATCTACTGGGGTAAGGTACCTAGGGGTGATGCTATCACGGAACCGTGAAGAACTGTTTTGGGATAACTGTGGGAGGACCATAGAATCACTTTGGGAAAAGATAGCTAGGTGGTGACACCTGCCACTTACACTACTTGGGCACATATCCATTTCAAAATGATCCTACCAGCCAAACCTATGTACCTATTTGTCAATGTTCCCTTGTTGTTGTCAGTAGGCTTCTTTCGGCACTTGCGCAGCCTGATCCTAGACCTACTGTGGGCTGAGAAACCAGCAAGAGTAGTATACACAACGCTCGTACAACCACCAACGAAGGGAGGCTTAGCTTTACCCGAGCTAGAACGCTACTACTGGGCAGCACAGGCATAATTCATAGGACATTGGTATGTCGCTCACTTTGTACGACCACATGTCCACATCGAACGGGCCTTGATGACCCCTAGCCTGTTGAGAGCAGTAATTGTCGGAGAACTCCGAGTCCCTCCGCACACACTAAATGTGGTCCTGATCACATAAGCGATATGGCGGAGGATGGCCGCGAAGGGCTGCATTAATAGCAGATATTCGCCCCTTCTGTCAGCGAAATACATCCCTGGGCTGACCATAACAAGTGAGAAGGTATATATGCAATGGGTGGATAAGCTACGAATAGGGACCCTGGGCAACCTATTTGTGGATGGGGACTTTTCTTATAATCCAACAAGTTCCCTCATTCCCAGCACAACCGCCAGTTTGGCAGCTATTGCACAGGGTGATTCAGACTCAATGGGAAGGGCGGCTGATCTCACAAATTTATAACGTCCTGATGGTAGACGGGCTGGGAGGGATGGAAATCCCTAAGAAAAGGTGGGAAACAACCTTAGGAAATGTCATCGCCGAAGAGGACTGGGCCTACAAACTGATGCAGACCGAGAAGGTGTCCCTCAATTCCAGGTACAAACGTATTCATTTCAACTCTGTACACCAGATGTACCACACTCCAGCCAGACTGCACAGACACTTTCAGTCCATAACCGAGGCATAAATTAAATGTGGCTACACCCCAGCTGACATCCTACACCTGGCGACGAGAGTCAGTCAGTTCTGGTTGGAGGTGCTGCCCAAGATATCACTGATAGTTGGGGAACCTCTGGAGGCGAGCCCTCTTATAGCATTAAGAGGATGTACAAAGCCCTTACAGCCCGCCGTGAGACGACATGCTGGACTGCTCTTAGTTCTGGCACGCAGAAGGATAGCCATGACATGGGGAGGGGCCGCCCAACCAACGCACAATTGTGGCTTCAAGATGTTGCATACTGTCACGATACGGAAATAGCGTTTATTAGGACTTTGCCACTGCATGCGCGTCCGCCAGAAGTCTGGAGCCCGTATATCTATTATTTGATGGCTGTTACAGATTGATAAAGTGCCACAAAGTGGAGAATGTCAACAAATGTCCAATATGTTTAAGACTGTGATTCCTATGTGCTGCTTGGATCTGTGTACTTCTTGGGGAAACAGGGGCTACGATGGTGAACCAGACATCATGTTTCTGTTGATTGTTGATGTTATTAAATGCAAAAATAAAGTATATACAAAAAAAACTATCCGGGCTATGGCTGGAGGGCGATCTCTTGGCAGCCCCAAAAGTACTCGGAAGCCTCGATTTTGTCAATTTCCTCCAGGGTTTGAGAAGGACAACAGAAGATCAGAGGCGCAGTTGACTTGCCTCAAGAGTAATACAGAATTTTAGGTCACTTCTACTCTCTATCAGGCGCTTAACTCCTTTGGCACAGGGGAACTTACGAAACTGAAAAAAAAATGGGAACATGACCTGGGAACATTAGAGGCAGAACAATATATGGAGACGTTGATGTTCCCCCGGGAAATAGGTATTGATGCCAAGTTGAGACTGATACAGCTCCAAATATTACACAGGTCATACTACTCTAGAACAATGATGGCTAAATGGGGAGGGGCCGATGATGGGGAATGTCTGATGTAAAAAAAAAAGTAGAAGGCACCTTTTTCCACATGATCTGGGAATGTGGAGTATTATAGGAGTTTGGGGCGGCATGCATCACTAGACTCTCCGGGATAATGGGATCCCCAGTACCAAGAGACCCAAAATTGATACTGCTGGGGGTGTGGGGAGAAACGGATTTCACCAAATATGGAAAACCATTCTTGGAGTGGCGCTTGGGGCAGGGAAGAGACAAACCGCTGCCACCTGGGGCTCTGCAGATAAAATATGCATAGACCAATGGTCCAATGAAATGAACAGATGTGCCTCCGTGGAACAATGTATTTACACCGCAAGTGCCCTCAGAAATTTCAGAAAGTATGGGTGAATTGGGAGGAGTAAAGACTGAGTTCAGAGTACCGAAGGGTGTCCTAAAGGAAGCTGGCAAACGTCACCCATTGGCATCCCCCCGCCCCGCAGTCTGGGAACTTCGGGGCTCCAAGTACGGCTTATATTGTCAACCGTCTAAATGGGTTTCTTACGACACCGCTACCTGTGCTGCTATTGTATATTCATATTGTTTTTCTTGTTCTGTAAAACTTAATAAAAAGAGTTATAAAAAATTAAATTGAAAAAAAGAGTAATCCAGAATGTTGATAGTCATGTACCCCTGCACTGTCCCAGGCCCTGCGGTCCTTATCCTGGGGGTGGAAACCTTGGGAGGCCAGTACATTCCGCCTACCAAAGACTGCTGAAAACACTAAGCCCGCGCAAGTCAAGGGCGCAGTGTTGTGCAAAGCAGGTGTTTGGCGACAAAGGTGTGCAGCGCAGAGCACGAGTACGCTGTGCAGCAGTCAACCATCAGCGTCCAAAAGGTTAGAAAAGTGTGTAAAGTGGGAACAGCCGTTACTGCTCCCAGCTAAACTATGCGGCCTTTGCGTGTACTCCCATCTAACCGTCTAACATAACGTACTCTATCTCTGGGCATTGTTAGGACCTCCCCTCTAGCGGTTAGCCGTACTTTGTGTTTTTGTCCCTCTCCAGGTTCCCTCAATTGTGATTACAGTTTACTGTGCCCCTCTAGGCTCTCTCCCACCCTCTATGTCCCCTCAATTGTGATTACAGTTTACTGTGAACTGTGGCCCTCTAGGTTCTCTCCCACTCTATAGGTCCCCCCCAGTCGCAAGGCCCCTCAATTGTGATTACTGTTTACACAATTGTTATTACGGTTTACTGTGACTGTGCCCCTTTAGGCTCTCTCCCACTCTCTAGGTTCCCACCAACTGTGTTTACTGTTGGACTGTTGTGTGTAACGTTTCTGGTCTTCATTGTGTTCCCTACTGCGTGACCCTCACCCCCCCCCTGCGCATCCTGCGATGTGCAGCGCAAGGCTGTGCGTCTCTCCTGCTCTCTTTTGCTCTCTCCTCCTCCTACTTTCCTCTTTGCCTCTTTGCACCCTAACCTCTGGATAGGATTGGGAATGTTAGCACATGCCACACCTAGATGGAACATGAACGTTAGCATGTGCCACACTTAGAATTGAGAACATTAGCCTGTCCCATATCTAGATAATTATTGTGAAGGTTAGCGGGTGCCACACTTAGATGGAATTATGTAGATCAAAAAGTATTACACCTAGACAGAACTGTGAATGTTAGCATGTTAAATGTCATATAACCCACTAACCAATATAAACTCAAACTCTCTGCATACTTATCTCACTCAAAAAACTCACACAACCACCTCTCGCACAACAAGCTGCACGCACTTCACCACACTGCAACAACACATAAGCAACACCAACAGCACACGCGGACTGACACCGATCCAATACTCGCACCAAAGCTCAGCACCCGGTGTCTACCGAGTTGAAGCTGCCAACAGTACACCACCCCTCTCACTATCCTACTCCCTCTTCACCTTACTAACCCATCCCACCTTCTCGTTTACAGATCCGCCAGAGCACCTGGGTACCAATTCGGGGGGTGACGGTGCGCTATATAAGTACCTTTAGCATAACATAAAATAACACCCTCTATGGTGCTTTCCGTTCCTCCCATCTTCTCTAACTGCTACTCTCCTATCCTATCCCTCTCAGTAAATCTGGATGGAAGAAGTTCAAGAAGGGCATTGTGGTCTCCAACCCCAAGCCTCCCCATCGCTGATACCTACATCAGTACTTCCTACAGGCAGACTCACATCTACATCCTCTTTATCGTTCTCTCACCAGACCTATGGACCTCTCATATGGTCTCGACTCTCTCTCCTATCTCTTCCTCTCTCATTAATGGTGGCACTCAGTAGGAGGTCCTCTTGTCCTCCTTCCACTCCCCCAAGACCATCATTAATGTCCATCTGATTGGCACCGTCTTGGTCCAAGGCCCTCATTCCAATCTCCTCCTTTTTGACAGGCATCTCCCATGCCTTATCAACTTCCTTCCTTCTCCCGTGCCTCCTACTGGCTCCTCTCTGGCTCCTCTGCTGCCTCCTTCTTCCGCCGCCTCTCTGGCACCTCCCTCCTCCTTCTCTCTGGCTACTATCCCACCTCCTTCTACCACCTCTGCTCACTCTAGGGTCCCTCTAGCACTTCCGCTGGGTGTAGCTCAATCCTGCACCCCACTCCGGAAGCCTTTCAAATGTGGCAACCTGCTCCACATTGCTACTCTCAACTCTCGCTTTGCTGTCAAATACTCCTCCGACATCTGCCACCTCCTGGAAGAACTTGACCTTGATGTCCTCGCTCTCACTGAGACGTGGTTCACGGCCAGCTCTGTCACGAGTTTTGACACTCTCCTCCGTGATGGCTACAAGATCCTCTCGGAGCCAAGAACCAACCGACCCGTAGGTGGAGTAACTCTGATCTTTCCAGAGTGGGTCCCTGCTTCTGTCATTCCTAGGCAGGCCTACACCTCCTTTGAATGCCTCGCCTGCAGGCTCGCTATCTCTCCTGGCCTCTCTCTGACTGTGGCCACCACCTACAGGCCACCTGGCCAGGTTGCCTTCTTCCTCTCAGAGTTGGCTGACCTCTCCTCTTTTGTCCTTGCCTCTACCTCTCAACTTCTCATACTTGGAGACTTAAACATCCACCTAGATGCTTCTAATCCCTTCTCTGGGCTCTTACGCAACCTCTGCGACACTCTCACTCTCTCTCTCTCTCTCTCTCCTTCTACCCTCTGGTCCAACGCACTCTGCCGGACACACCTTGGATGTTCTCATCTCCTCTGACATCCCCTCGCTAACCCTCTCACCACTTCTTTCTCCTGGACTGACTACTTTCTGCTCTCCTCTCACTTGAAACCCTTGGTTCCCCAGGCAAACGCCACCCCCTACACTGCCACCTACCTTTTCGGTCATTTGGCCCATGAAGCGTGTGTCAGTGGATGCCTTTGCCTCTACCTTTTCAGCTCCTCCTACTCCTGCGGCTGACTCACACCTTGACAGCCCTCCCTAACCTGCATCTCTCTATCTCCAACACCCTGGACATCCTTGCCCCTGTCATGAGAATCCATCTGAAGCCTACCCCCAAGTGCAACTCTTGGTAAGACTCCGACCTCGCCGCCCTGAAACAAAAGTGCAGGGTGCCTGAGAGGAAGTGGAGGGCCATGGGTGCATCCTCTGACAAACTGGCGTGCCGCCTGGTCCAAAGGCAATACACAACTCTCTGTCCTGTCCAAGAAGAGAGCCCACATGCAAGCCTGGATCTCTGCAGCCTCTAGCAACACAGCTGAACTATTTGAAATCTGCAAAGTGCTGGCCAATCCTTCTGCAGTCTCCAGCTCTCCTGTTCCCTCCGAGGCCCTCTGTATGGCTCTGGCTTCACTAAATGTCCTTCCTCTCCTCTTACTCTCCCTCTCGCGCCCACCTCTGGCTGCCTCTCCCTCTCCTCCTCCTTTCTCCTCTTTCTCTCTGACAACACCAAACAAGGTTTCTAGACAAGTCCTATCTATGAAAGTGTCATCCAAACAGGTCCTCCCCTGCTCCTCCAGAACCATCAAGGACCACAATCACTCTTTCGCCACTGGATCTTTCCCCTCTCTCCTCAAGCACTCCCTTAGGCACCCCCTCCTCAAAAAACCTTCTGCCGATCCGGTCTGGTAAACTATCGCCTAATCTCCATCACTCCTTTCCTGGGCAATCTCCTGGAAAAGCTGGCCATCTCCCAGCTTACTCTCCACACTGAATCTGTTGGTTGTCTCATGACCATCAGTCTGGCTTTAGAGCAGCCAGAGGCATGGCAACTGCTCTCCTGAACACTCATGAAGATCTGCTTGCTAATCTTGACTCCAACCTTCCATCTGTCCTCATCCCCCTTGACCTTTTCTCTGCTTTTGACATGGTCAACTACTCCGTCCTGAGCAAGCGGCTCAGAGAACCTGGGCATCACAGATCAGGCTCTACTTGCCCCCCTCGCCCCACCTGATCTGTACCTTCTCCTCTAACGTTCAGTGTTATACGGATGACACTCCGCTTTCCTTCAGGCTCCCCTCAACCTCCTCATCTCTCTCGCTTATTCCGGACTGTATCTGCGATCCAGGATTGGTGCGCCTCCAATGACCTCTGACTTAATGCCAGTAAGACGGAGATCTGTCTCATTGGGACCCCTGCTCCTGCTTTCCCTATTCACTTTGGCCGCCCTCCTTAGGCCCTCTTACTTCGCCTTCCTGTGAGGCAAAAAACCTTGGTGTCATCTTCGACTCCACCCTGTCCTTCTCTCCGCACATCACAGATCTTGCCATAAATGCCCACTATCGGCTGCACCCCTCCTCAGAGGTATTCTTCCTTTTCTCACTCTCCCCTCAGAAGCTCACTGTCTCTCAACCCGGGTTCTCTCTAGGATGGAATACTGCAACAGCCTCTTTCTCCATCTACCTTCCTCTACTCTCCGCCCTCTGCAACTAATCCAGACCAGGACTGCAAGACTTATCCTTGGCCTCAAGTCTAGGGACCGTATCTCTCCAGCCATGAAATCTCTCCACTGGCTCCCAGTGGCTGCAAGGATCAAGTACGAGATCATCTCCATCGTCCACAAGGCTTTCTGGCGCCGTGGCCGCAATACATACAACTTTCACTTCCAAAATACCTTCCTTCTCGAGCCCTTTGCTCAGCTACCTCCAACTCTCCAAAGGTCAGAAGGTTCTCCAGGCAGAGAGTGGGGGTAGATCTCTCTTCTCTGCAGGTGCCTTCCTCTGGAATGGCATCCCTCGCTCTCCAAAACATGAGCCGGACCACCTGAAGTTCCAGAAGCAGCTCAAGACTTTCCTTTTCTCCTCTGCTTTCTCTCTTTCCCTCCCCTGCTGACCAAGTGTCCGCAGCGCTGACTGGTTGCTTGGCTACCCTCAGAGTCTCACTGGGTACCAGGCTCCTCCATGATCAGTATCCCCTGCACTGCCTCCGGGCCTACCGCGCCACTTAGGGGCTGTAACTATAACCTCTACACTGCCCTGCCTCCTGGCACTTACCCAGGGAACTCTCTCAGAGCAATGCTGCCCTGATTGCACTTCCCGTCCCTCTCCCTGGCACCTCCCCCCTCTCCCGTCCCCCTGCACTTGGCGTTGTTGCACTTTTGCACGATCTGAATGGCACAAGGACTAGTAAGATCATTTGTCTTGTCCTCCATCTATCTTCCCTCCCTTGTCTTGTCGCGCCTAGAAACACTTGTGTACAGGCGCGTTATAAATGACTTATCATAACATCATCCTACACATTCTCCTGGCAGAATGGCCTGCACAACAACCACCTCCTCCTTTGAGGACCTGTAATTGGTCTGGACAAGGCGGGCTCTGTGTAAGGCCTCTTCCAGGAGACTGAAGACTCCACTGTAATGAATAAAGCACACTCACTGAGCTTGATTTGAACACACAGCTCAGCACCTGGAGGCTGGGGACACTCTTCTCTCCTCGCTACTCTAACTCCCCCCTTTTCTCCTGTCTGCCTGCATCAGAGTGTCTGTTAAATACTGCCTTGGTGTGAGCTGCCTATTGTAGTGCCGGACACCTGGTGGACATTTTAAGGATTCTTTTATTTATACTTTAAGAAAAAGCCCTCTCTTTCCCTATCACTTAAGAGATTACCCTGCCTATCTAAAGAAACTAAAGAAGCTTGTCTGTTAGGAAGAACACAAAACATAAATGTCCTTGGTCCAAATCTAGATCTGCCTAAACCTACCACTAAAATGAAAAACTCAAAATTAGGCCAAGATAATATCTCTTCTCCTGGTCTTGTCTTCCGGTACTTTTGTTATAGATATCTCTTTGGTCAAAGAATGTACGCTTCTTAACACAATCTTCCTTGAGGCGGCTCCAGGAAGTATACCCAATCTTATTTAGAAGCTACGCCCAATAGCCTCTCTGAGAAAGTTGAACTAAGAACTGCTCCCACCCGCATCTAGAACTGTACCCTGCACCCTCTCTGAGAAAGTTGAAATTAGAATTGTTCCCACTTGCAATTAGAAGTGTAACCAACGGCATTTTAGAAGTGTACCCAATTCCATTTAGAAGCTGCACCCATTAGTTTCTCTGAAAGTTGAATTTAGAACTGTTCCCACCTGCATTTAGAAATGTACCCAACAGCATTTTAGAAATGTACCCAGCTGCACTTCAAAGTTGCACCCAATAGCCTCTCTGTGAAAGATAAATTCAGAATTGTTCCCACCTGCATTCTAGAACTGTACCCTGCACCCTCTCTGAGAAAGTTGAATTTAGAATTGTTCCCACCAACCTTTAGAAGTGTACCCAATTGCATTTAAAAATTGCACCTAATAGCCTCTCTGAGAAAGTTGAATTTAGGACTGTTCCGATCTGCATTTAGAAGTATACCCAACTATATTTGAAGTTGCGCCCATTAGCCTCTCTGAAAAGTTGCTCAACTCAGTAGTATACCCAACTGCATTCAGAAAGTGTACCCAATTGCATTTAGAACCGTACCAAGTTGCACTTAGAAGTATACCCAACTGCTTAGAAGCACCAATTAGTCCTTGACTAGTTGAGCCCAGAAGTGTCCCTATAAGTGTGAGTCACCGACCCAAGAACCACAATCAGAAATCCCTCCTAAATCAACCCAAAGCTCACACAAACCATGAGCGCACCAACTCCACCAGCGCCCGTCAGAAACGACTCCCATGGACCCCCTCCACTCTCCGAACTGCCCTCCTTCCCCCCCCTCCCAAGAAAACCCACCATCCTCCGCAATCCCTGCCAGCACCCTCACCAAACACCAAGCCAGGGGGGCACGATGGCGTGCCACCCACCACAAGACCGCTCATCCCCTGAATCCCACTGCCGGCCCACCAGCACTACCCATGCCCGCTCCCCCGACTACCACACCCCACCCTGCAGTCACCCACCCCCCGCCTTGCCATCATACCCCTGCCACCTTGCCCCCCCGACTGCACCCTTTCCCCTCCCTAAAAAAACTGTGCGCCTAGCCCTAGCGAGAACCGAAGCTGCCTCTGTCTCCCCCTCCGACCTCCCTACCCTCTCTCTCACACCAATCGCAGCAAAGAAACTAAAGAGGAAGCGTTCCTGGTCCCCCTCAACCTCTCTGCTCTCCTCGCCTCCCTTGTCTCGACCCACCACCTCTCTCCCACTTTCTCCCCCCTAGTGGGCTTTTCCGATGAGTGGATGGACCGGACGACCATTGTGGACTGAACGAGTGCCCTATCTGGAGCCGGTATCCAGACTAGAGGAGTATAAACTACAAGAGTGTGCGGACTGGACGAATGTGCGGACTGGACGAGTGTGCGGACTGGACGAGGGTGTGAACTAGACGATGATAATGACTGACGAATCTGTGAAGCGGACGAGTATGAGGAACGGACGAATATGTGCAACAGACGATACCTAATATGCTTTGGAATGATGGAAACACTTGAAAACATACATCATACCACACCCCACGCTTACTCTCCCCCTTACACCACCTCTCATCTAGAACACAGAGATACTATGACACCATTCGGTATAACTGTTCTCATATCTACATCTCCCGCTTACTCCACATCACTCTAAGTAATCATTGCTGGTTGCACACCCCCCAACCAGGCGTTCTCCTCAGGCCTAACGCAGCCACACTCGTTCTGGGTAAAACCGACCAGAGCGAACACATACTCCTGACCTCTCAACCACCACAACTACAGCTAAGAAGCAGCTACCACTCGATTTCCGCACCAGCTGCACACATACCTGGTGCGCACACGCACTTTTGGACTCCCTCTACTCTCTCTACTGACCTGAACTTTGGTTCCCAAGGGCGTTCAACCTACCAGCGCCTCCAGACCATACCAATGGTATATAAGGCGCTATATAAATGCAAAATAAAATAACATAACATATCTTCTTGCTATTTCCTTAATGTGCTCCCACAGCTTTTCAAAGTTACTGTTGTCCCCTTAGGGTTCTGTTTAGGATAGGTTTTCCTTGAGCTAATTCCTGTTTTATCCTTGGTTGAATAGCTCTCCTAGACTTTAAACTCAACATTCCCCAGGTTTGAAGCCTCCCCTTCTCCTGGCTTCTTGATATTGAATTCTCTCTATTTTATCTTGCTCACTTGACACTTCTTACAACACTTTTTTACTGGTCTGTAAGCAGTGTTTTCTCCACTCTCCCACTGAGCTCATGGGGCCTTTCCCCTTCTTCCCAGGGTATTTGTTTCCAGTCTCTTATTTTGCCAGCCAAGGTTATTCGGTGCGTTTTTAATGGGTCTTTCAGATCCCCAGTCAAGCTGTTTTACTGTTCGCATTTCGTCCATATGACTGGTACGAGTTTCTCTCTTCTTATAATGTTGCCCCAGCGTCCTCCCACTTTTCCCGTTCTCGCCGGTACCTTCCTGTATGCAGGAGAACATTAGAGGATTCAGCATTCACTTGGGCAGCCTTCTGCGTAGTTGCTTTCGTCGGCGTTCCGTTCTCGGTTTCACTTTACAGACGTTGGTGGCAGGCAGCTGATGACGCTCCCTATTGCCATGGTCTCAGTGCTGATTACCAGGCTGCTTACCCACAACAAGATGTTCGTGGTCACACCACCACCTGGTAAGGGACTCCTGTACCTGCTCTGGTACCGGTTTCCCCGTTGCTTCTCTTGCCAGCATTCTGGCATCTCAAATCGGCTTTCTCTGCTCTTTGAAAATCGCAGGCTCTGCGGCTTGCCTTTGCTCTGCCTCTACAAGGCGCAATCATGTTCAGGGGCTTCCCCTGTGTACCATACGCTCTCTTCCTCTGTAATGCACTTGTCTCAGGTAAATACACGTCTTTCCTTAAAGAAACCTCTGCTTTCCTTTGCAGGACACGTTTGCTCCAGCATTGCCTGAAGCCAAGTGTAAGAAGGACATATTCTTCATTGCAAGCAGTCCCATGTATGCTGAGATGGTGTTTGCTCTAGGAAGCTCCTCGAGAGAATGAGAGTCCATATCCCCTAAGGGGGGAGTCACTCCCATTGAGGTACCACTTTCCCAGACCCCTAGGGAAGGTCTTGTGGAGCGAGATCACCTCCCTAGCCTCAAAGGGGGTGCCTACCGCTTGGGGAGAAGGAACTGTGACAAATCAACCTCCGGGGCACCAGTGGTCCAGGGATGAATATCGGTTTCTAAACCATCAATCAGCCCCACACCTCTAGTACATCAGAAGGTATCTGAACAGAATGGAAACACAAGCAAATTATAAACCTTCTTGTCCAATTTTGGGAACGTGGACGGAACGGCAGGCGTATCTCTGCAAGGTTGTGGATCATTGGTTAGTTGCAAACACAGCGAAAATACAATTATTACCCAATGATAAAACGGACTGTCCAGTCATGGTTGTATAAAAATATCTACTTTATTATTATCACAGACAGTTCTAACAACACTACGAAATATAACCCACCCTGTAAAGGAATGAAGAAGACAGACAGCTGCAAGGAAGGAAAAGGGATGCACTCAGGGTAGTCGGTATAGCAAATAATCGCAAAAGTTCAAGGATACTTGGTTTCAGCACAAAGTGAGCAATGAGTCGTAAAATGTCTTTAGAGCCTTTCTGAGAAGGAACAGGGGGACAGAACCACAATGTACCTTGTGCTTGTAGGTGATCTTCGTGCTTGCCAGGGTCGAGATGGTTTCAGGGTGCTTTGCGGCTTCTGCAACAGAGTTCAAGATGGAAGACAGCTGTGGCAACCAGTTCGGTAAGTGAGGCTGGACAGACGGCTGCAGGCTGACCGACACGGCGGCTTGGGTTCAGGAATCATCTCAGTGCTGGTTGGCGGTTCTGAAGCACTGGTTGAGGTGTCTCAGAAGATGTTTGCGACTGTGGCATAACCACGACTCCACTAGCTCGAAAATGTCCTTTAAGGCAGACGTTGGTAGATGCTCGTCAAGGCACTTCTCCTAGCTTCTTCACTGGGCTCTTGTCGTCCTTTAAGGCAGACGGCCCAAAGCTGGGGAGTGTGTTACAGGCAGCTGCCTTGTCCTTGGTTTTGGGTTCAGAGACTCTAGAACTTCCCACCTAGGAAGCTTGCTGTACAGCTGTTACTCACCAGTCCTCAACGGCTAGGGGCGTTGTTTAAACGTCCTCCAAATCAGACAAGCGGAACCAAGTGTAGAATAAGGAGTAGATTTTATTTTTATTTATTTATTATTACATTTATTATACTCCCAGACCCGGAGGTATCACAGCGTAGTTACAGACAGTGGGTAATACAATCTTAAGGTTATAATAAAACACATTGAAAGCAAAAATAATATTACATACTTTATATATACATATGTTGACGGGGGTCTGAGTGGGATGGGGCTAGGTTTAGATTAGTATTGGTTAAATAACCAAGTTTTCAGTGAATTTTTGAATTTTGGGTAGGTTTCATTCTTGATATTGGTAGGTATGGCATTCCAATGTCTTGGAGCAAGGACTTTGAAGCTACTACCCCCCCTTCCTCTCTTTTGTATCTTGGGATTTCAAAGTGTGTGTTGTTATTAGATCGGAGGACTCTGTTATGGGATTTCTTCATAATTGTGTTGATGAGGTATTTAGGGGCTTTGTTGGCAATACATTTGTGTGCGATGCTAAGGGTTTTGAATAGTATCCTAGCTTTGATAGGGAGCCAGTGGTTGTCTCTCCTGATGTTGGAGATGTGTTCAGACCTTTTTACGCCTAGTGCAGCTCGGAGGGCTTTATTCTGCATAAGTTGGAGTTTGGCTATATTAGTGTTGGAGTTACCAAGGAAGAGGATATTGCAATAGTCGAGCTTAGATAGTATTAACGCTCTTGCTAGTGTAACACAGTTGTCTGGAGTGAGGAATTTACAGCTTAGGGAGATGAGTTTGGATGTGTAGGAAGTGGATGAGGCTAAGGTGTTGACTTGTTTTGACATAGTTAGGGTGGCGTCTAGGTAAACACCAAGTGTCTTGACTTGTTTGAGCACTGGGATCGTAGTGCCATCGATGATGAAGGATGTGTAAGCAGGCTGTAGAGAGTCCATTTTGGAGGATGATCCTATTATGAGTAGCTCTGTTTTGTCATCATTGAGGCAAAGGCTATTGTTAGCCATCCAGGTTTGGATTAGTGAGTACATTTAGTACATGAGCAGTGAGTCTAGCTCGTGGTTACCTGATAGTGGGATAAGGATGTTGGTGTCATCTGCAAAGTTGGTGTAGATGTCACCCATGGCATCCAGAGCTGCAAAAAGCAGTTTAGTAAATGCATTGTAGAGGGTAGGGGGTAGGCATGAGCCTTGCGGGACGCTTATGGGAACTGGTATGGGGTTGGCTGATTATTTGCCGATGGACACTCTTTAGAACCTGTCTGCTAAAAAGGATTTGATCCAGTCAGTGGCATCCTTGGATAGGTTGAAATTGTTGGCTAGTGTAGCACAGAGTTTGTCATGGTTGACCAAATCGAAGGCTGTCGAGAGATATAGTAGCATTAGTAGGCAGAGTTTTCCTGCTTCTCTGATGGCATCCATTTGGATCTTCAAGTCGAGAAGGGCTGTCTCTGTGCTGTGGTTAGGGCGGAATCCTGACTGTCGGTCCCCTCATAATTGGTGGTGTTATAGGTGGTTTTGTACTTGGGAATATGCTATTTTGTCAATTATTTTCAGGAGAAATGGGACCGTTGTGATGGGTCGGTAGTTGGTGGGAATTGAGAGATCTAGGGTAGTTTATTTTAGGAGGGGGTTACCCATGCTTTTTTGATGCTGGTAGGGACCGTGCTTGTGTTGAAGGAAGCATTAACGAATTTGGTAATGATAAGTGACAGGGTGGGGGCACAGAGTTTGACTAAGTGGGATGGGAATTGATCTTCTCTGCAGTTAGAAGCTTTGAGTTTGGCTATGGTGTCTAACCCTTCTTTGTGTGAGACTGGTGAGAAGTGAAATGGAGTTTCCTAGTGGGAGTTGGCTGGGTTGGCTATGATGGTAGGGGGTGTTTTTTCCGTTTTTTTGCTGTCGATTTTCTTTTGTAGCTAAGATTATGGAGGCTAGGGCGTCTTGTATTGTGGTGCACCATGCTTTACTGGCATTGGTGGGTGCTATGACTTGACAGGGGTTCTCAAGTTCTCTAAGGATGGAGAACAGTTCTTTACTGTCAGAGGTAGTGTTGGCGATGCGATGGTTGAAGGTATTAGCTTTGTGGGAAATTATGGCTGTTTTGTAGATTTTATTGGCTTCTTCAAAGGCTTTAGCTGACTGTGGGGTATTAGTTTTTCTGTGAAGGTGCTCGAGTGATCTTTTTACACGTCTCAGGGAGACTAGTTCTTCGTTGAACCAGAAGCAGGAACGTTTGTCTGGTCGCCAAGATTTGGTAGTGATGGGGCAAGCAAATGAATAGTATGAGTGAGGCTTAGTTGGTAGCATTCTGCTAGGTAATCAGGATTATTTGAATCTGGAGTTATATTGGCTAGGGCTATATTCAGGGCGGGCGAAAGGTTGTCTGCTGAGAGCTTTTTGATATTTCTAGCTAAAAAGGTGTCTGGTATTTTGGGGATTGTGAGGTCTATGGTGTTGTTTTCCAGTGTGAAGCTGATAACAGAGTGGTCTGACCAGTCTACGGGACGGATGGAATCTATAGTGATTTGAGAGTGAGGATCCAGTCCAGAGTTCTACCTTTGGAGTGGGTGGGTTTGTTGATTAACTGAGTGAAGTTCATGTCTGACATGGCTGTGAGGAAGGCTGATGCGTCAAGATCATAGGGATCGCTGTAGCCTAGGTTTATGTCCCCGAGAATGATGCACTCAGTGTTAGGCTTGATGAGGGGTGTTAGTAGTAGAGGGATGTCCATGTTGGGGTGAGTATTTTTGTTTGGTGATCTGTAAACTACTAGAAAATTGGTGGTGGTTTTGGGATCGGAAGTGAATTTAACTTGTAGAAGTTCGTACCCCTGTATTTGTTCCATTGGGCAGGCTCTGATTTGCAGAGTGGTTCTAGCTATTAGGGCGGCTCCGACTCCTTGATTGTTGATTCTGTCTGTCCTGAAGATGCCGAATCCTGGAGGGATAGCAAGGGCTAGGAGTGGGCCTGCGGCAGGGTGTAGCCATGTTTCGGTGACTACCAGAATGTCAAGTTGTTGATCCACAATGAGGTCATGGATTTCTATAGCATGTGCTCCAAGGGAGCGCGCATTAATAAGTGCTCTTTTGAGCATGGAAGTGAGGTCACAAGGTGGTGTGTTGCCTGGGTTGGGTGCGTGAGTAGTGGTTTTAGATTTAGTTTGGGATTTAGTTGGTTTTTTGGAATGGTCTTTGTATTGGTTGTTATTTGTGCTGGTGTCAAATTTAGGATAGTATGTGTGGTTGTGGTGGGCTTGGTAGCTATATGGATGGTTTTGGTTCTGGCCCTCCCTGAGTTTGTTTAGTCTATCGAGCACTACTGTAGGTGTTGACTTATTGTGTGTCTCAATAGGTAGGGGGTGTTTGGCAGTATTGTGGCTGAAGCTGGGGATGATTAAGGCTGATTGGTTTGTGGCATTGGTGGGAGAGATGGTTCTGGGTACCGTGGAGGTGGGAATGGGGGTATGTATGGGAGGAACGGGGTTGGACAGGGGATTGGGTAGTGGCGCTGACATTCAATTCTGGCTAGACCTTCGTCGATCTTAATGAAGTGTCCACCTGTGCATGGTACGGAGTGTGGCATTATGCAGAAGGGGAACCTGATGGTAGTCAGAATGTTCAACATTATTCAGAGGAATTAGTTTGCTAGATACTTGTGATGTGCGACACAATGGTAGGGTATGTGTGACTAGGGGAGGCTAGGCTGTGCAGCCCTAGAGGCTTAGTCATGTATCACTATGATCATTGAACAGGATTAACTAAGCTACTTGTTGGGTTGGGGTGGTCATAAGCAGGTCTTAGTCTGGTGCGACTGTCGGAAGGCAGCATACAATACAGTTATTGCAGGTAGGCTGGTGCAGCTGTAAAATGGCAGCATAAAATACAGTTTTTGCAGGTAGGCTATTGCAGCTGTAAAATGGCAGCATACAATACAGTTATTGTAGGTAGGCTAGTGCAGCTGTAAAATGGCAGCATAAAATACAGTTTTTGCAGGTAGGCTAGTGCAGCTGTAAAATGGCAGCATACAATACAGTTATTGCAGGTAGGCTAGTGCAGCTGTAAAATGGCAGCATACAATACAGTTATTGCAGGTAGGCTAGTGCAGCTGTAAAATGGCAGCATAAAGTACAGTTTTTGCAGGTGGGCTAGTGCAGCTGTAAAATGGCAGCATACAGTACAGTACAGTAGATGCCTCCTAGAACACCATTCAGTCCGAATTCAAGAAATTCAAGAATTCTGACCACCTCAACCTGAGGGAACTCTTCTCTACGATATACCACTCTAATATTCTAGCGAGAACAGAGAGAGGAGTTGATCGTATAAAAGAGCGGGGAACATGCGCACCGCCAAACCAATGCTGCAAGAAACCAAAAGAAATTAATTCCAACATAAACAGAAATGGTCACTATTCCCCCTAAACCTCACTACAGTAATACCTGTGGAAAATGGCTTGATAGAAGAAGCAGAAGGAACCTATAAAAAAGACTACCAATAGTGAACCCTGGGTAGTTGTCTAAATCTGATCTATTTCTCTAATGGTAGGACAAGCTTACCTATGGTATGGAGATGAGGAAGGAATAAGGGAAATGAATGTGAAAGAATCCAATTCAGTCCGAAACAACAAAGTACAGAGAAAATAACAAACACAAATGTTAGTAAGGGAGTACTTACCCGGGCGGCACGAGGGATGCACTAGTGCCGGGTTGGTGCACTAGGCAGCATAGCGTTCACAGGTTTATATCTGCACGTGTTGAGGAAGTTAATTAAATTCCAATATAAAGTAGGTTCATGGAGGCAGGTATGTTGAACAGTTCCCAAATGTACACTCCTAAAGGGAGAAGGGATACTACTAGTGTCCAGTTGACTCAAAGCATCAGAAGCACTGTTCAGGATATTACATGAAATGACAGCTTGCGTTCCGGTAAGAATTAAGTAGTGAAAATAGTGTCAAATGAAAACGTACTTTGAGTGAACACAAACCGTCAGAAAGAAGTCTGCAGTGACAAAGTTACTCCTTGCGGTAAAAAAACCGTCAGGAAAGAAGTCTGCGACGACCACGAGGCTTCCAAAGGCAGAATCAGCTGGAAGCGTAGCAGGAACAAGATGGTCCGATCCAGGAAATCAGGGAGATCGAACAACATCGGGTGGAACGCTGTCTTTTGATTTCAGATAACAGCGGGATGGAAACGCTGTGGGTTGACTCGAGGTAGCAGCAGTATGGAAATGCTGTGGAAATGACTCGAGGTAACAGCGGACGGAACCGATATGAGGTCAGGATATCAAAGCGTCGTAACACAGGGATTTAGAATGAAGGAAATCCAGAATGCATTTGCTGGGTCAGGAAAATGAATTAGCAAGCAACCAATGGTGAAGTAAACGCCACAATTAGAAGCGCTGTGTAAACGACTGTGCCGGATTTAAACATTAGAGAGGCGGGGCTTAAACGTCACGCGCAATCAGCTCCATATGACATAGGCGCTTCGGATAGTTTCCGTGGCAACTTCCATTGTTGCCAAACGGAATGGCGTACACGCCGAAACTGATGGCGGGGTATCGGTGGTTGAATCCGCCGAGATGAAACAAAAGCCTAGCAGGGCATGCTGTGTGCTGACTGGGTACCGGTTCTGGAGCTGCTGGAGGGTCCTCTGGATTCGGTATCTCCCTCTGTTCCCTGGGAGATGTTTAAGGGAGGGATCTTGCTTCCATCTAGGAGGTCCTGGCCTTCCTTCACTGGCGGAAGATGTTAGGCAGACTGTGCCTTCAGCCAGGGTCCAATGATGAGTTCTTCCTTCTACTTCTGGTGAAGCCTTCAGATCTTCCAAAAGAGGGGCTTAGCGCTCGTTTAAAGCCAAATGGGCCACAGTGATTGGTGTATGCTAAGCCTACCTTAATGAACTAATCCTGGGCCCCACCAACAAACTCTTGTATGCGTGAAGTCATAATCAGAGTGCTTTGCAACAGAAAAGGTAAAGGGGTGAAAACATGTAATACTAAGTCCCACCCATCTTCCTGTCTGTTGTGGATCAAAGGGCACCCTTGGTCAATGGAGCTCTCTCTGGCTCTTGATTAAATTGGCAGGTCTCCCTTGAAGCTGCGGCAAGAACAGACTTTCTGGCTCCGTCAAATCACATACTCGTACCTTCTGAATGGGAGTCCCCTGCTGGGATTACTACTGTAAATCCACAGTTCCAGACATGACATTTCACTTTCAATCGATAATGAGGGCGAAGCTGGCTTCAGGTTGACACAGTGCATATGAAAGGGTGTTGGGTTTCCTGTCTGCTTTTTTAGCCTCTGAAGCCATGCCCCATGGGGTCCTGTTTGAATTAAACTTGGATTAGTATGCAAATGCTGCCACCAGCTATAAGGCAGGGGGAAGGTTTGGACCTCCCACTTCTGTAGATGCTTTGTGTACTCCATCAGATCCCAACTAAATATGAATGGGGGGATTGCGCCTGTACGCTGTTTCCATCCAGAGTATACAGGTCTATAAGTATGTCATGCTGTGAGCATAGGAAAACGTGTGGGGATTAGCCCACATATTTTCCCAAAGTCGATCTAGCATCATTCAATTTCATTACAAATTTTACAAAAGCCCAGGTGAGCGCACAACCACCGTGCGGATGGTCGAATTCCTTACAGGGACAAATACACTCATTTTTTCACAAACTTGCCTTTGAAGCAATTGTTTCTGCACGCCCCCTAGGGAGAATTCCTATCATCTGGTGAAGGTGCCAAACCCTTTAAGAGAGATCAAAAGGGAGTTTCCTGCGCTAGTCCCAAACAGTTGTTTTGGTACAACCCAGTTCCAAGATGCTGATACATATAAATCCCTGTCAGTGAATGATTGACTAGCATCTGACCTGACAATAACATGGCACTGGACGGTTTTGGACAGTATAATCGCAGATTTCCAGGAGCCACCATGTGAAAAGGCATGGCTTATATTTACTTATTCATCAACAGCCACCAAGCGATGGGGGTACACAATTATGTTTAATTTGGAGGAGGGGTGCCCATGCTTAAAAAGGACGGACCCTATCTGTTGGACCTTTGGGTTTCAGCAGACAGTCTGCCGGAATGCACAGGTCAGTCTGTAACTGCCATGTTTCCAACCACAGGGCAGCTTAGTGTGCGTTAGAAGACTGCCTTCGAATTGTTGCATGTCTGCAGTATATTTCTTTTAGCAGGGAGTATTACTGAGGTGAGGTTTAATTAGCAGATCTCACTTTCAGGGATAGAATTACCAGCATCGTTTTACATACAAAATTAACATAATTCTGTCACAAAGATACCCAAAGAGCAAATCGGACAGCAAGTCATTGATCTTCCTCCTGTGAAGAAACCGATTCCATGCCGTTAATGAGAATGGTACAGAGAAGCTTTCTCTGGGTGATCTGGAGTGTCCATGTGGGATTGTCACCTGGTAGGCAGAAACCTGTGCAGTTCCCTTAGGGACCACTGCAAAATATTTAGGACTACAGGTGGGTGGCAGTAAACCCAATTGGTAGTAGTCTGTACCACCCAGATTTACCTGGTAGCTGTGGCTGAGCAGTCAGACTTCTCTCAAGATGAGTTAGGCAGTATATAGAGTATACACAATAGGTACAGAGATACAGTAGCACAAGCAAACAATGACCAGAGCTTTGGTGTAAAAGTATATAATTATTTAAAGACACACTTGTAATTTACACTAGCAAAAAGAGCTAAATAAATTCAACACACTGTCACTATTATATATATACAACCCTAATTACTTATTAGACAAGTCTTAGTGAGAAACACCACTTATTTTCAGACAGAGGTGAGCGCTTAACATAAGATGGCACTCTAATAAGTTATTAAAAAGGGAGGGAAAAAGGCAGGGTTATGAAAGCACACAAATTTCAATACTTTTCAAAGAACCACAGTGAGGCAGATTAGGCAAAGTCTACTGAGAGCAAGGAAGTTCAAATACCAGGCCCACTCTTAGAGAGAGCAAGCGAAATGTGTCCAGGATCACACAGTGGGGTTATGCCCAAAGGGTCTTTGTAGAAAGTTCACAAAAGATTGAGATCAAGTCAGGAAAAGTTAGTTAACAGGTCCCAGGCTAGCCCAGGTTAGAAAGTCGAGGATTTACTGTCATCCCGAACGATCTGTCGCAAGGGAAGCCAGGCGGGACACAGTACCTGAGAGTGGGAAGAACGCTCCAGCGGGGGCCGTTGTTCCTGGCAGCGGGTGCAAGTCGGTGTTTTGTCCAGAGGAAGAGGAGGTCTCGACGTGGAGGAAAGCTGAAGGTCGTTGCACTATCAGGGAAGAAACCAGCCGCAGAGTTTCCCGGTTACAAGGTACCACCCTTTTCTTCGCTGTAGTGGTAAACCGTGGTATTCCGGTTGCCGGGGTGCTTGGCACGGGCAAGGCGGCCACGAGATGGTCCAGGAAGGGGAAAAGACGGGCAAACTGGTTATCCCCACCAGTCAAAGGAAGCAGACTCTCCGGACTGGAGATCTCCTCTGTCGTCGGGAAAAGTGGTGAGACGATTCAGCAGGGCTCCACCGGTGGTGTCGTCGTTGCAGGTCTGCTCGGCTTCTCCCTCCTCGGATTCTTTAGGTCCTGTGGCGACTTCTGAAGTTCCAGTCCCCAAAGCCCCGCTTTTACGCAGAAAACCCCCATTCATTCAGCCTAGCTGTCACTCAAACATGCTAAGTGGTGAGCCGGGCAGCTCACCACTTGGGCCAATCACACAAGAGTGCGACTTGAGTTGCCGAGGCAACTCAGTCCGGGGTGCCTAAACCCCCTCCGACACCCCCTGTGGTACCCAGACAGAGTGGCACCACTTTTGGAGGCTTCTGTGGAGAAGCCCGCCAAAAAGTGGAACAAAGGGCTCGACTTGGGTTGGAGTCACAGAAGCAAACACAAACGCCATTTTGGAACCAAGTTTCAGCAAAAAATACCAACCGGTGAATTTATATTAATTTAATAAACCAGGGGTATGTTGGAGGCTATGTTAAAGAGTGGTAGCCTCGAACAATGGGAAAATCCCATAGGAATATATTCGCGGTCGAATATAAAAAGTAGTATCCACTGCCACCAGCAAAAAACTCGGTCGGGGGGGACTGGACAGTGCCCCTTCGAACAACAGACCCCGGGGCAATCGAATTGCCCCGACCAGTACGTCCACAATAGGATGGTTTGTACTGGTTCTGTTCACAATTTGAGACTAGTAAAGCCAATGGTGACTTTACATGCCCTGGGAGACAGTAGTCAGTCCCAGGGTATGGAGTCTATGTTTGGGGGTCGCTACGACACCCCTGGGTTACGGCATGGAGTGTGTTGTGTAACCCACATACCAAAAACACATGAAGCCCTATGGGGTAAAGGACCCCATAGCCCATAAAACACATACAAAGTCAAAGGAACACCTTAAATCATGTCTAAGAGTGGGAGGAAAAGAGTCTCACTCTTAGCAGGAGAAAAAAATAAACCCAAAATATCCAGCAAAGCTGCTGGGGGACTCACTAGGTTTGGGAAATTAGCCTTTACAGAGAATTGTCCCTAACACTCGCCCCGCCCAGACTAAGGGACAGGAGGATTTAATCCACTCCTGGATGAATCTCATACCTCTAGTCGGTTACAAACACCCTAGAGAGACCATCAGCAGTTTGGTGGTGACACCCTAACGTATGTTCAGTGGTAGAGTCAAAGGTTTTTCTTTGTAAGCTATATGACCTACAAACCCTTTGAGGAACATTAGTCTTTTTAAAGTTATAGGGGATCTGGTTGACCAGTCCCTCAGAAGTTGGTACAACTTCTGAACCTGTGCTAGGCTTTTTTAAGGGGTCCTTATAAAGGATTTCCTTAGATCTAGAGGGGCCTCCAGAGGTCCTCACCACCTCTCTGTTGGGAGAAGGTAGGGTTTTTGGCCTCTTGGTTGGAGGGGATGGAGATAAGTAAGGTACATGCTTCTCCTTCCTCTTAGATCTACCTTTACCTACTTCAGGAGTGCCCTCCTTAAGTCTAGGAATTGGGTTGGAGTCTTCTGTGGAAGGTCCAACAATCTGAAGGTTTTTGGCCTTAGACTTTTCTTTTCTGGTTTTCCACCAGCACTGAGAATTACCAGTTCTCATAGGCCTAGTTAGGGTTCCAGTAGGTCTATCCACCTCTTCCTCAGAAGCAGCGGGAGTTACAGACTCTAAAACTGGGGGAACAATGATGGAGTTTGGTTGGGGCTCCCATTTCCCTAACATTTTAGCCTGAAATTTGCCTGGGTCAGAGGTCAATTTACCAAAACCAGGGCTTGTAGTGGGGTTCTCAGTAGAGGTTCCCACAGGCTTAGAGTGGTTCCTTAAGGTGGCCTCTCTAGCCAATTTGGTTTGGTTCTGGGTCTCCATACTGGGAGGCCTCGGGGTACTGGATACTACTCCTAGAGTTCTTAGATCATTCCCCAACAGGACTCTCCCAGGCACCTCAGTCTGAACACTGACAGGAATCAACACGGTCATGACATTACACTGAATGAGGGCTGGTAGAATTGGAACCATTTGGACAAGGCCTCCAGCCATCTTAGTGGGACCTTTGGGTGCCTTAGCAACATCCTCAGGACTGAAAAAGCTTTCATCCACTACTGTTCTGCTGGCCCAGAGTCTCGCCTGGCAGGAGTATCCTGGCCATTGACAAGAACACTGTCCATATAATAAACTTTAGAGTTTTCTGGTATGGAGTGGTACACACCCCTATGCTGATCACTAACCAGACCCATGGACTCTACTGTTACACTTGCTTGAAGACCCAGAGGTTCTTCAGCAAAGACTTCAAAGTGAGCACTAGCCATTTAGACTTCCTCCTCAGGAGTGAAGGCTAAGGAGACTGTGCTGATCCCTGTAGGTTTACCCTTACATCTGGGATCTCCTTTGATGTGGTCAGTGGCCCCACAGAGATAGCATGTTCCAAATGCTCTCTGGAAGGGTGGCTTGGCCTGGCCTCCTTCTGGTTTGTGACCAGAAGGTACACTAGCCTGTTGTGGTTTACCCTGGGGCTTACCCTGGTTATTTTGTTGTTTGGGCCCTCTTTGGTTTGGGAGGTATTAGAAATCTCTTGGTTCCCTTTTGGTGGCTGCTTTCCCTCATCCTTTTTCTGAGTGACCCCTGAATCCTTGTGAGTAGCCCTGTTTGCAACCCACAAGTCAGCCGCCTTAGCTAGCTTTCTAGGATCTAATTCCTTTGAATCAGCCAAGTGCTGTCTGAGCTCAGGAGAGCAGGCATCATAAATTGACTCCAACATTACACGATTTCTCATTCACTCATAAGTGTTCACCTTGTAATCCTTAATCCATCCCTCTAAGTTATTCAAACACTCACTCACCCAGGTAGCCGACGGGGTACCATCATTCTTTTTGAGGGTCCTAAACCTCTTAAGGTACTGGGAAGGGGTCTTCCCAAATCTAGCTATTAAAGCTAGCTTCATACATTCATAATCCTTCTTATCCACCTCCTCCAACTCCATTACCACAACAGTTGCAACAGGGGAAGCCTAGAGAACAACCAGGAAAGTAACTCATTTCCTGTAATGTTCTGGTGCCCATGATTATATTGAAACAAACTCAACCAATCCAACACATCCAACATAGGCTCATACATACCCACCAACTCCTTAGGCATCCGGGGTCTTTTGGGACTGGAACTCCTAGAGGATTCGGAGAGAGAAGCACTTTCCACAGACAATTTTTTAATTTCTAGCTCATGGTTGAGCTCCATTTCTCTGAGCCTTAGTTATTGGTGCCGTTGTTCTGTTTGAGCACTAATTCTTTTGAATTCTAATTCAAGCTTCATTTTTTCTAGTTCCATGTATTGAGGATTAAGTGAGGGACCTGGTAAAGGTCCAGTAGGTACAGCTGGCAGGGCAGGTAGAGGCCATGGGGAGACAACTCTAACATTTTCCCCCTCCTATTCTGCTTCTGACTCAAAGTTATCAATACTAACATTCATATCAATATCATTGCTGTTATCAACAGTTGCTGGAGTGGTAGGTTCCTCTGAACCACCATCCAGACTTTGGTTTGCTAACAACCTTTCTATTAGCTCCATTTTCTTGCCCTTAGTCAGGAGGTTCGTATGCTTACAGAGAACTCTTAAACAATCAGCGGTTTTTGTAGCAAGGGACTCTTGACTATAACTTTCCATAGTTGACATGTTTTAGAAAATACTTCTTTAGTGCTAAGCTTTGTGGTTAGCACACTAAAATGTATACTCAATACAAAAACAATCGCTGTACACCAGTGTTAGGCAGAAACCTGTGCAGTTCACTTAGGGACCACTGCAAAAGATTTAGGACTACAGGTGGTTGGCAGTAAACCCAATTGGTAGCAGTCTGTACCACCCAGATTTACCTGGTAGCTGTGGCTGAGCAGTCAGACTTCTCTCAAGATGAGTTAGGCAGTATATAGAGTATACACAATAGGTACAGAAATACAGTAGCACAAGCAAACACTGACCAGAGCTTTGGTGTAAAAGTATATAATTATTTATTTAAAGACACACTTGTAATTTACACTAGCACAAAGAGGTAAATAAATTCAACACACTGTCACTATTATATATATACAACCCTAATTACTTATTAGACAAGTCTTAGTGAGAAACACCACTTATTTTCAGACAGAGGTGAGCGCTTAACATAAGATGGCACTCTAATAAGTTATTAAAAAGAGAGGGAAAAAGGCAGGGTTATGAAAGCACACAAATTTCAATACTTTTCAAAGAACCACAGTGAGGCAGATTAGGCAAAGTCTACTGGAGAGCAAGGAAGTCAAATGCCAGGCCCACTCTTAGAGAGATCAAGCAAAATGTGTCCAGGATCAGACAGGGGGGTTATGCCCAAAGAGTCTTTGTAGAAAGTTCACAAAAGATTGAGATCAAGTCAGGAAAAGTAAGTTAACAGGTCCTAGGCTAACCCAGGTTAGAAAGTCGAGGATTTACTGTGACCCCGAACGATCTGTCGCAAGGGAAGCCAGGCGGGACACAGTACCTGAGAGTGGGAAGAACGCTCCAGTGGGGGCCGTTGTTCCTGGCAGCGGGTGCAAGTCGGTGTTTCGTCCAAAGGAAGAGGAGGTCTCGACGTGGAGGAAAGCTGAAGGTCGTTGTACTGCCAGGGAAGAAACCAGCCGCGGAGTTTCCCGGTTACAAGGTACCACCCTTTTCTTCACGGAAGTGGTAAACCGTGGTATTCCGGTTGCCGGGGTGCTTGGCACGGGCAAGGCGGCCACGAGATGGTACAGGAAGGGGAAAAGACGGGCAAACTGGTTATCCCCACCAGTCAAAGGAAGAAGACTCTCTGGACTGGAGATCTCCTCTGTCGTCAGGAAAAGTGGTGAGACGGTTCAGCAGGGCTCCACCGGTGGTGTTGTCGTTGCAGGTCGGCTCGGCTTCTCCCTCCTTGGATTCTTTAGGTCCTATGGCGACTTCTGAAGTTCCAGTCCCCAAAGCCCTGCTTTTATACAGAAAACACCCATTCATTCAGCCTAGCTGTCACTCAAACATGCTAAGTGGTGAGCCGGGCGGCTCACCACTTGGGACAATCACACAAGAGTGCGACTTGAGTTGCCGAGGCAACTCAGTCCAGGGTGCCTAAACCCCCTCCCACACCCCCTGTGGTACCCAGACAGAGTGGCACCACTTTTGGAGGCTTCTGTGGAGAAGCCCGCCAAAAAGTGGAACAAAGGGCTCGACTTGGGTTGGAGTCACAGAAGCAAACACAAACGCCATTTTGGAACCAAGTTTCGGCAAAAAATACCAACCAGTGAATTTATATTAATTTAATAAACCGGCGGTATGTTCGAGGCTATGTAAAAAAGTGGTAGCCTCGAACAATGGGGAAACTCCCATAGGAATATATTTGCGGTCGAATATAAAAAGTAGTATCCACTGCCACCAGCCAAAACTCGGTCGGGGGGGACTGGACAGTGCCCCTTCGAACAACAGACCCCGGGGCAATCGAAATGCCCTGACCAGTACGTCCACAATAGGATGGTATGTACTGGTTCTGTTCACAATTTGAGACTGGTAAAGCCAATGGTGACTTTACATGCCCTGGGAGATAGTAGTCAGTCCCAGGGTATGGAGTCTATGTTTGGGGGTCACTACGACACCCCTGGGTTACGGCACAGAGGGTGCTGTGTAACCCACATACCAAAAACCCATGAAGCCCTATGGGGTAAAGGACCCCATAGCCCATAAAGCACATACAAAGTCAAAGGAACACCTTAAATCATGTCTAAGAGTGGGAGGAAAAGAGTCTCACTCTTAGCAGGAGCAAAGAATAAACCCAAAAAATCCAGCAAAGCTGCTGGGGGACTCACTAGGTTTGGGAAATTAGCCTTTACAGAGAATTCTCCCTAACATCACCCTCTAACAGTGGGTAGATTTTTTATAGGAGATCTCCACAGACTCCTCAGTTCCCAGGTTCTGTCTATGAGATCCTGCAGCTGTCTCCACATAGAACCATTGTGCTGAACATGTTTTTAACCAGTTATCAGTTTATTAGATTGTTAGTTCTAAACAATCAGCAGCAGCCGACAGATTCCTTCAGCCCTGTAGTTCCCCGAGGCCCATCATACTCCTTGGCCTCTGTTGGTGGACTCTTCTTGTTTGCACATGGCTTGCTGTTCATGGGAGTAAGAGAGGTACTCTAGTGGTTTCCTGATTGGAGTCAGACCAGCTCCTGGATGCTTTGTCTTCGGAAAGGTTTGTGCACCTTCTGGCACAAAACTCAGGGACAAAGTTTTCCCTGCCTCAGGGTCGCCTCCACAGTCAGCCCAAATGGGTACACTATCAGCCCTTCCTCCAGCTGATCCAGCGCCAAATGTGCATGAGGCCCCTCTAGGGGTGTTGATATAGTCAACACTACTTCCTCCTCTGAGGAGGTGCCCCTCCATTCATTCAGGCAGTTCAGGGGTTTGATTTTAGTCTTTGAAGGCCCAAAGGGTCCCACTCTCTTAGCTTCTCCCAGGACACCCAATTATCCACTTATTGGAGACAAAGGACTCTGGGTATGACATCACCAGGCAACAGACTCAAACATTAGTCGGGATTGGGTCCATTACAGAAGGCTAGATGGAAAGCAATCAACTGTAGAAGAAAGCCTATTTAAGGGGGTGACAGTACCACACCCACAGTTGAATCATTTATGTACTACTGAAGATGAATTACACCTTGAATATTGCTTGGGGGTACAGGCTGTTCCCTATTTCTGCTATAGGGATAGAGGCCATGATTTCCAAGATTTTCCCTCAACCACCCCAGGGGAACATTTGGGGGGGATTCCCTGGCTGGACAAAGCCTACTATAAGCAGACACCACTAGTACCCAGAACCCTGCAAGTGCTCTCTAAAAACCTTCCTGGCTTGGAAGTGCAGAGCAAATAACTCACTTTGCCCCTGCAGACCCTGGACATCTCCTCCTCTCTACAGCAACCAGTCAAGAAACTACTTTGGAGCATATTTTCCAGCTTTGATCCGTTTGATCTAGTTTTGCTATGTTTTCCAGCTTTTCCGTTTGATCTAGTTTGGCCGTCTCAAGATGTTTTTCAAGACTCTGCAAGCACCCAGGGCTGCCCTTTAGACACACAGCTAAAGATTTGCTGCTGAGCCACTGAAAAGATCCATTGCATGCCTGCACTCCAGCAATTTGAGTGGATTGCGACTGAAGAATCTCAATGCATCGTTGGAAGTTTTCGTGGCAAACAGACCGATTTGAGAAGCAAATGCAACCCATCGCCTGTCTGTTCAGGCCCATTACTGCTAAAGGACTGCACCACGTTGCTGGACCGCCTCGAGCAGGCTTTACTGTCTCGATGCCTACCATGATTGGGAACAACCAACTTTTGACACTGACGAGACCCATCGCAAAGCACCCAGAAGCCTGGCTTAAGGTTGTCGAGCACCGTGAACATGTATTAAGATATTTGAAGTGGTTCTGTCCCACTGTCCTGTTGTAAAGGAATCTAGTAAACAGTAAACTCTCACTCCCTACCTTTTTAAAAGATCTCTTCAGTGAATTTGACATTGTGTCTGAAGACAGGGATGCATATGTGATATTTCAGCAACAGAGTGCCCCCATTCATAAAAACTCTGCAATGTCTGAGCATTCTCTTAAAGGGGTGGGTTTTAGTGCTTTTGATTAGAGCTTTCGTATTTTTAGTTAACTTATAGTATCCTATATTTTAGGATTCTTTAATTTTGGTACCACAATACTTGGTGTTTGGACTGCTTCTGTGCTAGCTCACACCCTGCCTGTAGAATATAGCCTGCCCATGGCACATGCTACATTAAAGAGGCAAAGGAGGTGTACCTGTTGGACTGTGTCTGTATCAGCTTAAATGGGATAACTGCTGGTTTAGCGGTAGTATGGGGTGAGTAGGACAGATCCACTACTCATCCCTGTACTCCTGCAAAACAGTAGTCATTGTGTCACACTCTTCTTTACAGACAGCAACTCTGGTACCATTTGGGGACACGATTTCCCTTGAGGCTACTCTGATGCTTGTTTGAAACTGTGGCTGGAGAGGAAGAAGCCATTGACAGCCATACCAAAGTGATCTGGCAGCATACTGGATCAACCAGATCCAGCGTGGCTGAACCAGATGGAGCACCCCTGCCAATTCTGGGAATTCAGCTTCAACCTGATTAACCTCAGGACTGGCTTGATCTGTGTGGAGCGGAGGTCTCAGTGCTCCTCTTCAGTACCGCAAGAGCCCTGTTGGGGTGGACAATGGGTGCAGGCACTGAAGGACTGATGGTGGTCACATCATGCACGTTGTTAGGCCTGGAAATGACCAGTGCTAGGAAGGTTGGAGCTGGCACCCATGAACGGAAAGAGCACCTTCCTGTCTGGCACCCATAACACTTTCCCACACCCGCATTATAACCAGTGCAGAAACTCCTCATAGAACAGTCAGTCTGGCGTTGGTCCAGGATAAACTGGACTAAGTACTTTGGCATTGGGTCTCTTGCTCTGGCCTGCATATGTAGCAGGCGGCTTCCAAGGGGCCTTGATGCGATCCAAGTCAAAAAGCTGCAGGACTGCACTGGATGCAAGTTCCTGAGGCATGTGACCTAGGGCCTGAGTGGATGGACAGGTGGAAAAGCATGTGCCCTGCGACATGTGGTATGCAACTCTAGCGGGAAGGAGGAACTTGCAAAGAGGTTCTGAGCATAATCCAACACACACACACCCACACATGGGAAAGACTCTTGCGAAAAAGGAAACAAAAAGGCAAAAATGGACCGGGAATAGTAAAAGGTGCCCATGGGGGGGACAAAGGTGCGGGTGTTTGATTCTGTAGGGGTGCCTGGAATGAGACGTGCTACTGCTGCCGCCGTGCCAAAGCCCCGCCCACCAGCTCATCAAGAACTCTGGGCAGGTGTTTGATTCCCGCAGGGTGTATGTCTATGAGGGTCCGCCCATAATTGAAGTTGCAGCAGACCTTGAGGCACTTTGCTGCAGAGACCTGCTGGCTAACCAGGAGGGTGGAGGATGTTGTGGAGGCCGGCTATTGGCATCAAGTCAGTCCCTGTGGGTGCTAGGGGACATTAGCACCTTGGAGGCCCAGTGCCTCTGGGTTTGCCGGAGGACACCCGGCCTTAGATGAGGGCAGGGTGAGCCATGCCCAGCTCTTGCTGGTGAGAGGGCCCCAGGGCAACCTGGCCTGTAGGCCCGTGCTCACACAGGGTGGGCCTGCAGGCCTAAATGAGAGACAGAGTCAGTCGTTCCTCTTTGGGAGTCTGCAGCTGTCCTGATGTACGTGCCTGCAGGGGCTCCTTTTATTAGCTTGGGCCATGACAGTAATGGCCCATCTTAAAAGGGCAATACATGTTGGGAGGGAGCCAAATCTTAATGGGGTAATACACAGGGGAGGGTCACACATCACAGAGGAGAGGAGGGCACACGGCAAAGACCCCTGAGTGACTCTACAACGCGTGAGGAGATGAGCTAACAGGCTGGGGGAGTATCAAAATTGTTGTAACACTGTGGCAGTGTCATGAATCCAGGCTGGGGTGCGCAACTTAAACCAGATTTCAAAATGACTTCCAGCAGTTGCTATAACTTTAACAGCACTGTATCATCACCCTGTCAACATGCTGTAATCCTGCCTGCCATCCCGCCCACTATGCCCCCACTATTTCACCCAAGCCGAAACTCTTGATGGTCAAGAGGAACATTCCTACTGCCCAGTCTTTATTCCCGCAACCAGGGACAACAACGACCAGACCAAACCCACTCTTGAACTCACTGGGGGAGGCACAAACCCTCATTGGCAAAATCCATCAGTTGCTAGGATCCACCTGTAAGCCTGGATCCCAGGGGGATGGGGGGGGGGCAAAAGCACAGAGCAAGTAACAAAGGTAAATAAGCCCGATTCAGGCATGAGTGTAAGGGGTACAGACATTGCCCGCAGTTTTGAGCACCAGGCCATAGAGGATCCAGGCAAGGTTGCGGTCAGCCATTTACTGCGGGGGCAGAACACCAAGACCCCTATGGCACGGAATAGACCAAATACACCTATGGCTACAGGAAGCCCAAACATCCATGCCAACAACACCTCAGCAGACATCCCACTAGCGCCTGTGCCTAAAACAATGGCATCATCATCTGCTGGCTGCACTCTTAGACAATTCCCGCTGATCAGCTTTGATACCCCGGGGACCGCAGCAACAAACTTGGGGGTAGGCTCAACCATACTGATGGCCAACATCAGGATCAAAAGGACCACACACAGAATGCAACCCAATGAGCCCCAGGGAAGGGGGGGGGGTGGAGGAGGGCTGTTGCAAAATGATCAACATGAGGCCTACGAACGTACAAATGCTGATTGAACAGGCAGGGGCCAATGGCGGTCCTCATGCGGATGTTCACTTCCCCAATGTCATGTTTCCCTGTGCCGCTTTTCTTCACCCTGGACCAACACCAATGTCCATCACTGACCTGGACAGGGTAGATGATCCAGGGTTCATGCATGGAAATGTAATCTTGTTTTGTCTGAATTGGTGTGCATAAAAAAACCTACTCCTATTGTTGCAGAATCAACAGAGGAAAGGAGGGACTAAGGGGGAGGCAACAACAACCAGGAGGATATAAAGGAGGGACCCACATGCCTTGTCAAATGCCTTGCCCCTTGTACCAGTTGCTAATACTGCTACCTGCCTTAACAATGCAAACTCCCATCCCGTTAGGCTGGGGCGCTCCAGCGGCTGTAACGAGAGCCAGAAAATCGAAAGCTCCATAACCGACACAGTACCTTCTGCACCTAGAAGCCTTAAGGGGGCATGTCCACACCACAGGCACGCAGAAAGCCACCTCACACTCAACTGTGCAGCTTTTTGCTACCAGGGTAGAAAGTGGTCTTAGGACCAACGCCCTCATGAGAAAGCCACCTAGTTGAGCTGGCCATGTGTCAATGAACCGTATTGCCACCTGCAGCAAGTCGACAGTTCCTGGTAGGGGAGGGTCAATTTACCTACATAGGGTCCCTAAACTGCTCCTTAATTATCCATGAACCGAGGGAGGCCCTTGTCAATAAGTGTACTCACTGGATCTGGGCTGTGCGGAGCTGCCTATTTGTCACTTGCAAAAAAATGGTAAGGTGTACCAGACTGCACCATCAGGGGGAAATGCCCATGACTAGGTCCACATTGATTTTAGGGAGCCAAGTGTGGGAAAAAGTGTACTGGGCTTCGTCAGGCGATGCCACCCCCCAGCTAACACAATGATCGAACTCAGAGCTCATCCTGAGGGGCTTTTGGATGTCCATGCTGCAACCAGATCGTGTTCGCCTGGCCTGTGCTTACAGGTGCAAACGCAGCCCCCTATGGGAAAAGACCACCGGGCAAACTCCTCTGGGCCAAACCAGTGTGGCAAGTGCAGTGATCGCTGGCGTGTCTTTCCCTGGTGAAGGAGAGACTAATGGAAGTGTGTTCCCTTATAGGACACAAGCAGGCCAAAGGGGCATGGTAAATGATTTATTTACAACAAGGATGGAATTATTTATTTGTTATTGTTATTGATTTATGTGTGTCATGATGTACTTGTCAAAATAAAGTTACTGATTGATTGAGAAAAAGGTGCTTGTCCCGTGGGGACTCAAAGAGGGCAGCGTGAAGATCCAGGAACCTTCTGAAAGGGTTGTGTAGCAAGATTCTTGATTCTAAAGTCCATTGCTCAATTCAGCCTGCTACCAGTGCAGGCCTTTCCTAACAGGCTGTGTAGGAGGCGGAGCCTACTTGGGCATAAGAGTTGCATGTACTATTTATAGAAGATGGTCAAAAAATGTCAACATGGGACAGGCGTGAAGGAGGTCTGCACTACATGATAGACAAAGGCTGACAAGCACAACAAAGAAACGTAAATCACCCCCAGAAGAACAGATTACTTACCCATGATAACGTTCTTTTGCCTGGATGTTCCTCCCACATATTCCTAATATGATCTTTCCATATCCAGCTTCAGCTGCTTCAGAAATGTTATCCAGCAGAGGAAGCAGCGCTTCGATGCCTGTCGACTCAATGTCCCTCGGAGGCCTCCGTCTCCATGTCGACGTCATCCATGGTATAAAGCATGCAGAGAGACCGTTGGCTTCAGTTCCATTTTTAACGTGTATAGCATATCCTACACCCGACAGTTACTCCTCCTGAAAGAGCAAAGGCTGTAATCACATGGAAAATTCTAGTACGGGCAGATTGGGAGGGGCGATGTGCACAGAATGTAGCACTGCCTTTCCAAATGAACCTTCTCGGCTTGAGGAAGAGTCCCGATTGGTAAAAGTGTGTACGATGACCATGTGACAGCCACACAAATATCTTTAATTGGGACACCCCTCTGTAATGCAGAGGAGATAGCTATGCCTCTGGTCGAATGGGCACCAAGACCCTCCAGAGGATCCTTTCCCGCTAATTTGTAGCATTCAGATATTCCTGCAAATGATCCATCTTGATTCAAAATCGCCACACCCAACTTGTGGCCCGTGTAGCCTACAAAAAGTTGGTCACTGTCTTATTTTAGACATTCTGGAGATGTAGAATCTCAGTGCACACCTTGGATCAAGCCTGTCTAACCTCTCCTCTTCCTTTCCAGGAGGAGGAGGATAAAATGCAAGTACCATTATTTGCTGAGTTAAATGGAACTCAGACACAATCTTAGGTAAGAAGGTAGGTTTAACCTTAAGGACCACCTTATAGAAGATTGTATAAGGAGGCTTGCAGGACAAGGCCTTAAGTTCATTCACTCTTCGGGCTGATGTGATGGCCACTAAAAGGCTAGTTAATAACTTTAAAGGACAGGAATGGATAGGCTCAAAAGGAGCACCCATTAGACATTTCAACACCAAGTTGAGGTCCCCAATTGGGACTTGAAACGGGACCGGAGGAAATGTATTTGTCAGTCCTTTTAAGAATTGTATCACAAGTGGGATCTTGAAGCAAGATACTTCGTCAGATAACTGGGGTCACTACTGGACACCCTGTATTTGGATGTTAGTTTTTTATTTACTGCCGGAATCAATTCTGGCGTCTCCCAATTTGTATTTACTCGCTTTTGAAGAGCCACATGAAAAAGAAGAATAGGAACATCCTGGGGTCCTTTATCTAGGCTGTCTGTAAGAACATCCTGCTCATGTATTGGTGTGGGTCTTTTCCACCCCATTTTTCCCACCACCCTGGACATTAAATGTCTGTAAGACCCTTCTGTATGGTCAGTAGGATCAGGTCTCCCAAATTCTAATTCTGGGGACGTATCTAGTCCACTTGCATTTTTCAGGAAGTCCTGTACATTTTTCAACATCGATTCCTCTGAGATCAAGGGTTCAGGGACCCCAGATGTTCCAAACTGTAGGCCAAAGGGATGTGAATCATCTGAGGAATGTTATACTTCCTCATAAATAGAAGAAAGTGATTTTTAAAAAAATCCTTTCTTGGTAGTGGTGTATATAATTTCTCTGTAAACCTCGATGGATTTGATGGTGGTGCCGAAATGTTCAACACCGTTGAGGGCTTCGATGCTTTTGGCATCGAGGACTTGTTAAGGTCGGAGGACGAGTCTTTCTGTGCTGATGGCGTCGATGACTTCCTCCTCGAGGAAGATTTGTCTCGTCTCGAGGGATCCTTCGACCGCTCTCAAGGAGATTTTTCCTTGCTTCCCGGACCAAGGGCACACAGGTTTTGCTCTCATCTTTTTTCTTGTCGAATTTTTCGACCTGGGGATGGCTTTCATAAGTCTCTCAGGGGCTCAAGTCCGCATTCTTGAATACTTTCATCATTTTTACTCTGAAATTCTCCCACTCAGCCGGAGAGGCTGATTTCGTCAGGCATTTAACCCGTTCTGGGGAGGTACTCGACGACGACGAAGGCGTCAACCTATGGTGCCCTTTCTTCAAACGCTGCAAAGATGACGAGTGGTGAGAACCACTGTGTGATCTCGATCTTTTTTGTCTACTTTTGACAAGGAGAAATATTTCTCAACTCGTCTGAAGACTGTCTTTTCGTCAATGGGGATTTAGACCTACCTGCCGCTAATTTTCCTCTTTGCTCTTTCAGGGCTTTCGCCGTCATCGATAGGCAGGCCTTACAGTCGAAGGTAGCGTGAGAGGGACGGAGGCACCACAGACACACCTGATGGGGGTCCGTACGGGACATCTTCGCCCCACAGTCCTGGCACTTCTTAAACCCTGACCTCGGAGTCAAAGACGCAGAGGATGATGTCATGCTAATGATTTTTACTCTAAGAGTCTCGTAGGGAACCGAAGCGCACCATATCCGAAGCGATTGCTTTTGCGGAAAAACAGAACTGTAGCCAACGGTCGCTGGGTGCGCTCTATACCATCGATGACATCGACATCGAGACTGAGGCCTCGGAGGCACATCGAGTCGACAGGCATCGACACGCAGAGCCCTTTGCTGGCAAAAATTTCCAAAGCAGCTGAAGCTGGATATGGAAATATTATAAGATGAGGAATACGTGGGAGGACACAATCCATTCAAAAGTGAATCCGTGCTCAGTGAATACAATCACACAATACTGCACAAGGTGACCATTGAGCACATGGATTACATCAAAACAATCCACACCAGTACCACCAACACTCTCTCTCTTCTATAAAGGTGTGAGTGTTCAGGTTTTATGCAGCTTCAAGTGTGAAATTATTAAATACAGTAAAATGTTGCCAGAGGGAAAGAAATTAAAACACCAAAAGAGGATATGTGATGGGCACGGCCTGCTTCACACAGACCTGTAGTGCCCACCCCCTGAACTTTCTGCACCTAGGAGCCCTGTTCTTATGCAAGGCTGTCAGGATACAGATAATCACTCAGCAATCTCTCCACCGTGTCCTCGCCTTCCCACCCTGGACTATCAGAACACAGCTAATCACTCAGCAATTCTCTCCACAGTGTCCTCCCCTTCCCACCCTACCTTGGCAGCTAATGACACTCTTCAGACATTCTCAAGTAAATATAACACGATCCCTCTATAATGTTTGCTTATGGAGTACGATTTCAAGTAATCTTTCTGGCCAGTGTTGATTTTTCCTCCATTGCTCGAAAAGAGGCTCACTTTTCCCATGGAGGTAAAGAAGACACATCTACATCGAACACATGCACCAGCCATGCTTCAAATGCTCTTCCAGGGGGGATTAATGGTTGCAGTGTCTTAGAATCTAAACCCCCAATTTCTTGACATTTGCCATCTGTACACAATCTATAGGCCGTCACGTGTACTTACCTGTAATTCCAGCACAGTGGGTATTAAGTGATCGAAGTAGGCATCAACGGCAGCAGTGAATCCTGGGTATGTCGTTCGAAGCTTCATTTTCTTGTCTCGCAGTAGCCAGCTAGAAAAGCAAAAGCAGGAAAGGTCATGCCGTGAGAGTCCTTGTACCTCCAATCTTGGTCTGGCTGCCAGAACAGGGGTGAGCAATATTGGGCCCACACATCATTTCCAGAGTAAGACTATTCTCTCCCTCAGGGCCAAAGTTGCTTTAGCAATCCACTAGGCCTGTCCAAACCTGTTAGACCCTCACCACACTCTATTGACCCCGTGACACAGACAGGCATCGAAGTTCCTGTTAGGTGCCCAACAGCGATGTGACTCAGGACAACTCTGGCATTTCCACAGTCCTAAAGGTTGGACTTAGCCCGTGCTGCTGCTCATAAGCTGATTGCAAGGTCTGCCTGAAGAAAATCCCTCTGCAACTTCTCCTGACTAAGGCGCCTCCGCATACGTGCTCCTACAGAGAACTAATGTCCTTCCTGCCGTGCCGAAACCCTATCATGCCCAAGTCTGCCAAAGGAACAGCCCCCTCATAACCATGCATAAATAATGGACCTGATGCATACCTAAAAGTAAGGCACCCAAACCACTATCACTTCACAATTCACTTAAGCAAGATCCTTATGCTTGCTGGCCTATGTCACACAATTCTATTTCAACGTAACACACATAATTCAGGTTCCATATGCATGTTCACTACCCAAAATCCCAAACTAAATTTAAAAAGTACACATTTACTCATTGACCAGGAAGGCTGGATTTTAGAAGACCCATATAAATGCCACGTTCCTTTCTATGCCCAATACGAAGCAGCAAGGTTCTTTGGAAAAACTCTATGCAGCGATGTTTGCAAAAATTCATATCATGCTAAAAAAAAAAAACAGGACCAACAAGAGCAGCAGCCCATGTGCAAGGGGCAATACCGAAGCCTAACTACTTTAGTTCACAGTGAACAAAGCCATACTCCCACTCACCCGAGAGCACTTCAAATGCTGGGCACCTTTATCACATCCTAGTGCGATTGAACTTTAATAAACAATACCAGATGTATGTACTGTAACCAATCCAGAGATGTCACTTCTCCCTGAGGGGCTTCACCTTCCCATGAGGCCAGGGAGGTGAGACCGCTACCTGATAGTCCCCCTGGACTCCCTCAGCAGGAGGATCTAATGGAGAGAGACTGCCCCCCTGGGAACCAGGGAGGGCATCTCGGAGGTTGCAGTACAACATCTCTCACCCTACACCCACTTCCTTTACCTCCCCTCAGTCCACAAACCCCACATCCTTCACACCCCCTTATCCCATGCCACACACCTCCATGTTGCACTCTCCCATGTAGGTCTGTGAGGTTGATGAGGCAGCAGTCACTGAGACGAGGAAGGGCTGGCTGGACTAACACCACCAAAGGAGACACTGAGATGAGGAGGAGGCACAGAGGCATGCCGAGCCCCCCAAGGAATTGGAAAGAGCAGCCTAGATTACATCCATTTCAGATAAAAAGTAAAAGACGCACATGGGAGTCAGGACCCTCCCCAGAGGTACTGCAAGTGAGGAGCATGTCACGCTTGGGAAGGAGCCAAAGCTGCTGACCGGGTCGCAAGATGGAGAATCCAGGTGTCCCTACACAGACTGCTGTGCACAGGCAGACCGGAAAGCAAAAAGGGCTGGGATCCAGGCGGAAGAAGCCTCAAAACCACGTGTCGCTGAGAGACGCGCAGCCCACCCAAGAAGAAACGCTGCAGAGCCATTGCAAGCTCTGCAAAAGCAGGAGAAGAATGAGGGAAGCGGTTGGAGAGGTCGGAAGAGTGGTGAGCGGCGGAGAAGATCCGGCACCAACCCAGACTCTCTGGGTCTTATAGGGGAACAAGATAAACCTTATAACCAGGGTCTAGGACCCAGAAATAATAACACAGATAACCTGGAGTCATTTAAATACCTAGCAGGATAGTGAACCGGGTAAAAGGGAACAAGATACAGTGAAGAAAGCCAGGTCTGAGACCTGCAACCTTAGGAAAAGAAAATCCTCATTGCTCATCTTCTTCGTGGCAGTACCTGGCAGGGTATTGAACCAGGTCTGCCCAGAACGAGCCACTAAACAAACGTGGGTCTGGGACCCACAACAACTGCCTTGTTAAGCCTGAGAAAGACCAGGGGAAAGGCGACATCCCCCCTGGAAGTGTGAACTGTGATAAAAAGCCTAAGAAAGGCCAGGGTGAGGGAGTCGTTCCCCCTGGTGTTGTGAACTGTAAAAGTTAAAGCCAAGAGAGTGTAACAAAGCCAAGGAAGGCCAGGGGAAGGGAGTCATTCCCCCTAGCTTTGTGAGGACAAAAACACTGAAAGCCAGACACCTGGAAAAGGGAGGCATTCTCTAGGAACCCTATAGTGAAGAACCAACTATGGGCAATAAGGAATGTTGATGTTTGAACTGGAACTTTACCTTTTGAGTTTGAGACCTGGGGCGTCATTCTTTCAGTTAAAAATCCCATCTAACAACTGGAACTGTGATCCGCTGTCCAGAAGTAGGGAGCCATTCTTCTGGATCAAGAAAATCCACTACCTCTTTAGCTTAGTTATAAGTGTGAGGGACAGAGTAGGTTTTTGACACAGGATGGTGGACTATTGATGTACATGGACATCTTGACAAATCTGTTAGCTCTTTTACTTGAGGTAGGGGAACCCCTCTTAAAGTTAGGGAAAGTTACGATTTCTCTTATTTTCATTACCAATAAACATTTATGCCAACAACCATGCCACCTGTGCATCAGTCTCCTCCTTCTGCATCCTTACAGTACATAGAATACCACTTTATAGTTATGAAGTACCTTCACAGCACTGTAGCAGAAGAGAGGAAAAGGGACCAGAGGCATATCACAAACTTCAGAGGACAATCCACACTAAGTGAGCCTGATAGAGATTCTACAGAGGGCAATACACGGTCTGAGAGGGAAATTGTCAGTCTCTATTAAAGACCAGCAAGTTACTCTGTTCATGGCCACAAATAGGCCAAGGGGCAATAACCATCATTAAAGTCTGGGTTGGTAAATGCAGTGCTCTGTACTCATTACATTGTAAATGCATCCCTCTGTACTTCTTACATTGTAAATGCAGAAAACGCCCCTAAAGCAAAAGGGGACAAGAAACATGTCTTGCTTAAGGTCATTTCCAGCATAACAGGGCAATAACTTCACTTCACCGAAGGCCGTACACAGGATAATGATAGGCAATATTTGAATTCATCAAGTTTCGATCACAGCCAAAGGAAGGGTATGGCTAGGCTCCAATGTGGCGACCAACAGCCTGACACGAAAGGCCATAGGACAGTAAAGGGGGCAGGGGGCTCACTGCCTAAAGGTGGGTGGCAATAACAGACCTAGTGTAGAGAGGGCAAAGGTCACAGTGACCAGGGTCATGGTCAATTGACCAATATACCCGGGTGACCAGAATTAAGTTTCTAACAGGTTATTTTACTACGTAAATAGGCCTGGTGTTTGGGATGGACTGAATAAAGGATCAAAAGGGTTTCAAAATAAATAAAAAGTGAGCAGATCCAGCTTGCTTGAAGACCATAGTTAGTCAATGCCTTACTTCCCGATGGGCCCCGGCTCAAGTCTCTGGACACCTAGGTTACTTTTTGTCAGATCTTACTGGGTGCAAGGAGTTTGGGGAATGTGCCCCAGAAACTGGCTGACAATTCTTCCACTGCAATTGCCAACACAGGATGCACATGTGCTCCTTTTACACAGCCTCTCTCCAACTTTTGGTCTAAACCCCTTTGGCCTTCCTCCGATCTACTTCCAATCCTCGATGCTTTGCAATGATTGGCCCACCTCCCCGCTCATCCTGACCTTTTTTCTGCCCCTGGGCAATTTGGGCAATTCATCCGGCCATGGTCTTTCTTGTCTTTCTCTCATTGTTCCTCAGATCTCTTTCAAAGTCTCTGCTCCCCTCAGGTTTTCTGCTTCAGGCACCCTATCAGCTCTTTACTGTTCCCTTCACATCAGTTCCTCCTTTCCTGGCCTTATCTCGTCCCTCCAGATCCACCCTGATCAATTCTCCATTTGCTCACTCCTTGCCCAGTAGCATTGTTCTTCATTTGTCGACTCCTCATGGCCAACTCTAGTCCGCCTGTTCCTTCTCCCCCCCGGCTCTTCCATTTTGGCTCTAACAGCTGCTGTTGATCGCTCAAGCTCAATCCGCTCTCCTGCTCACTCTACCCATTATGTGCCTTCTTATGTCCAACACCACTAGTATGACTGTTGCAGCCTTTTATGCAGCAGACGGCCTGCCTCTCAGGTCGGAAAACGCTAGATGTCCTTCAACTGTGGTGCATGATCTGTGCTGCGCAGGGATCAGAGGACCTGATTGGCCCCATAGTTAAAAGTCGATTCTCAATGATGTTGGATTTTATAACTTTGCAGTGACTCAGGCATGTGTTGGGGAAAGGGGTACGGTATTGGCCAAACAGGTAAGGACCTTAGCATGGCTGGTGGGGAAAGGACTTCAGGGAGAGGTTCAAAGTGACAGGATACTGCCTCTGGTCATCGAGTCCTGCAGAAATGGATGTGGAAAAGGGGGAACTTGGGAGGTTTCTCCAGATTTCTTTTCCCCATGAAACTATTCCGTTATTTCTTGCTCCATGGAGGAATTGTTTTAACTTTAGCCAGGTCTCCCTAGTCTTGGCTCCTCCACTTGAGAACCCTTATCCTTCTGCTTCGGGGTCCTTCAAGCCATGGCACAAACGTACAATACCCTAGGCTGCTGATGGGCTAGGAGTCCTAGGGCACATGCCCTTTTCCTCGATCGGGCCCTACATCACTTAGTGGGTGCTGTCATATGGCTCTCGTGGTTATGTCAGCCCCATCAGTCAGTTTAAAACACATGATTTGTAGCAGCATCTAGATTATGGAAGAATTATTCAAGTGGAAATAGGCCTGAGTAGAAAGGAAAGAGGCTACATCATTGGGTTCAGGTGCTAGGGCTACTCTTCAAAAGAGGAAACCCAGAGAAAAATCACTGCCAGGAAAGGTTTAACATGCATGTGATTCAAGTGTTTTCGGTCCACACGCGTAATTCTGGAAACAGCATACTTTGGGTACACAAGCTTCCATATGGAATGCAAACTGGAGTCGAATGGAAAGTATACAGCAACATAGGAAACCAGGCAGCGTATCTGAACTCAGTGTGAGGACACAGAGCAAGGATAGTAACTCACTTGTGAATGAGGAAAGCAGAAGGCAGGATCAGTGTGCTGCCAAGACACAGCTACAGGATCCTTAACGTGGCAGACAGGCCTTTTCTAATCTCGGACTGCAGGTACCCATACACGGGCTAATCCCACTCATAACACACACATTACAGGATGTAAAGTTATGCCAAAGTAGGGAAGTACCTAGCACGATGGAGCATGCTAATGGGGAAACAGAACAACCAGCAAGGACCCTTATTGGGACAATTACAACCAAAACTCAACTATAAAAAGAGGCAGCAGCCTGCTGGCTCGGATTGTCCTAGAACGGCACTGCAGGCATAGAAGGCGCAAGAAGAGAAGAGCTAGACAGACGCAGCCTACATTGGCCAAGCCAAACAGGCCACATTGCCAGAAAGTTACAGAACAAGAGCTGTCCAAGCCAAGTGAGCCACACTGTAAAACAGGCCTATTTTAGAGGGAATGCTAGAGTAGAGAGCCAACTATGAGCCTGGGCTCGAAGGCTCGCAGGGGCCAGGACAGGAAAAAGAAGTTGGGCAAAAAAAGCCTGCCTGGGGCTCTACCAGAGATACTGGTAGCAGCTGCATCAATGGTGATAGTAGCCATATCTGTGGCTGGTGGGGGATAACGTGGTCATAATTCTGGCAAACTGACCTATACCTTGCTAAGGGATGGGAGGTGAAGTCCTACCCTGAAGAATCCCTGGGGCAAAGTGGAGAGCTACAGATCTAGTCCTGGCAAAGCATCCAAAGAACCCAGAAAGCAAGAGTTGTACCACAAAGGGCTTACCCCGGTAGGAGTCTGAAAACTACAGCATCCCAGAGACTGCACAGTGCTGGGATTGTGTGACATGGCCAAGGAAAAAGTGGGGGTGCCTTAAAACTACCAGAGACGGAGGAATAGTTTTCCTGAAAGAGGTGCCTGTGATCTAGCGGAGGGAATAGAAATGTAACAATAGTTCCTTTCAGACCACGCCCCTCAATGAACTGGACTTATTCCTCCCACTGATGGCGTAGAATCCCCCTTTTGAGTGGTTTCCCTGTCAAATAGGCATTCCTCCAACTCTTTTACCCTAAGTGATAAATAAAAGGTGTCTGTTCTGGCGTATCCACCCTATGGCAATGCTCAGCCTGTGTTTGTCACCAGCAGCGAAATATAGTCATCAACGTAACCCAAATATTACTTCAGAAAACCTTTTAAACATTTACCTCACACCCGAGAACTGGGAATTAATGTTGATGCTTCTATTTCCAGAGAAAGGGCAGAGCACTTGGATGTGTCTCATGGCAGAGACACAAACAGGAACCTTCCTTTCTGCCCTAGAGATCTGGTAACTAAGCAACACGCTTCCATCCAAGTATCATGTGTATAGAGGGAAGCTCATCCAGAAGACGGCAGGAGGAATGAGAGAACCAAAACATAGGGTCCCTGGGTGGCTATCGGGGGAGGTTTGTAGATGCCAGAAGAAGAGGGGGAACAAATGAAGGGGCACTAGGCAATTCAGGATAAGAAGTCCCTGAGAAGTCCTGTCAGAGTAACTGGAGAATGATATTGCCACCAGAGAGATGTAGAACTCAGAAGCTGAAACAGAATGTAAGCTGTGGTAGTGGCAGTCCTGGGGAGAAGAAAGATAAATTAATACTAGTAGGAGGTGGAAGTACTAGCAGGAGTCACTAGGAGGGAGGGGCTGCAGAGGAGGAAACTGGAAGAGATGATTGTAGGAGGGATCTCAGAGGTGGTCTGAAAGGTCAGAAGCAGAGGCCAGAATGATTTGCTGCTGGATTTGGTCGACTGATTGGGGTGAATGCCTCCTTACCTGGGTAATCCTCCGAAGTCCCATTCGGCACAGATGTAAGGGCCAGGGCGCAAAATGACCCACAGTCCCACTTCCTCTGCTATTCTAAGGAATGCCCTGTAGGTTGGAAAGAGAGACACAATCTGAATGGTAAACTAGCCTGGGGACGCAGAACAATGTAAAATGGGAGTCAGTCCTTCCATGCCTCCACGGTGGGAGTATAGAAATGCAATTTAGGGCCACATACATATGTTTGTCCTCCACACTACAGCACACACATTTGTTATACTCTTGAAATGTCCTTGCTATACATTTGTACACAATCATGGCATTGGTCCACCTATAGATTTTATTTTATATTAAAGCCCCAGAGGTCGCTTATGGGCCACTTCAGTGCAATATTTGTATCCAAAGTAATCAGAAAGGGTATGTGCATATTTTCATAAGGTGGGAACCAAACAAATCTCAGATGGCACGAGGGAGGCTGAGATATTCTAGGCTGTCCCAGTCGGATGGACGATCTCAGATGGCACGAGGGAGGCTGAGATATTCTAGGCTGTCCCATTCGGATGGAGGTCTCAGATGGCACGAGGGAGGCTGAGATAATCTAGGCTGTCCCATTCGGATGGACGGTCTCAGATGGCACGAGGGAGGCTGAGATAATCTAGAGTGTCCCATTCGGATTGGATGGTCTCAGATGGCACGAGGGAGGCTGAGATAATCTAGACTGTCCCATTCGGATGGAGTGTCAGATGGCACGAGGGAGGCTGAGATAATCTAGGCTGTCCCATTCGGATGGACGGTCTCAGATGGCACAAGGTAGGCTGAGATAATCTAGACTGTCCCATTCGGATGGAGTGTCAGATGGCACGAGGGAGGCTGAGATAATCTAGGCTGTCCCATTCGGATGGACGGTCTCAGATGGCACGAGGGAGGCTGAGATAACCTAGGATGTCCCATTCGGATGGACGATCTCAGATGGCACGAGGGAGGCTGAGATAATCTAGACTGTCCCATTCGGATGGAGTGTCAGATTGCACGAGGGAGGCTGAGATATTCTAGGCTGTCCCATTCGGATGGACAGTCTCAGATGGCATGAGGGAGGCTAAAATATTCTAGGGTGTCCCATTCGGATGGACAGTCTCAGATGGCACCAAGGAGGCAGAGATATTCTAGGCTGCCCCATTCGGATGGATGATCTCAGATGGCACGAGCGAGGCTGAGATAATCTAGACTGTCGCATTTGGATTGGATGGTCTCAGATGGCAGAAGGGAGGCTGAGATAATCTAGACTGTCCCATTCGGATTGACAGTCTCAGAAGGCACGAGGGAGGCTGAGATATTCTAGGCTGTCCCATTCGGATGGACGGTCTCAGATGGCACGAGGGAGGCTGAGATAATCTAGGCTGTCCCATTCGGATGGATGGTCTCAGATGCCGCGAGGGAGGCTGAGATAATCTAGGCTATCCCATTCGGATTGACAGTCTCAGATGGCACGAGGGAGGCTGAGATATTCTAGGCTGTCCCATTCGGATGGTCTCAGATGGCACAAGGGAGGCTGAGATAATCTAGGCTGTTCCATTCCGATGGATGGTCTCAGATGGAACGAGGTAGGTTGAGATAATCTAGACTGTCCCATTCGGGTGGACGATATCAGATAGCACGAGGGAGGCTGAGATAATCTAGGCTTTCCCATTCGGATGGACGGTCTCAGATGGCACGAGAGAGGCTGAGATAATAAAGGCTGTCCCATTCGGGTGGACAATATCAGATGGCACGAGGGAGGCTGAGATAATCTAGGTTGTCCCATTCGGATGGACGGTCTCAGATGGCACGAGGGAGTCTGAGATAATCTAGGCTGTCCCATTAGGATCGACGGTCTCAGATGGCACGAGGGAGGCGGAGATAATCTAGGCTGTCCCATTCGGATGGACGGTCTCAGATGGCACGAGGGAGGCTGAGATAACCTAGGATGTCCCATTCGGATGGATGATCTCAGATGGCACGAGGGAGGCTGAGATAATCTAGACTGTCCCATTCGGATGGAGTGTCAGATTGCACGAGGGAGGCTGAGATATTCTAGGCTGTCCCATTCGGATGGACAGTCTCAGATGGTATGAGGGAGGCTAAGATATTCTAGGGTGTCCCATTCGGATGGACAGTCTCAGATGGCACGAAGGAGGCAGAGATATTCTAGGCTGCCCCATTCGGATGGATGATCTCAGATGGCACGAGCGAGGCTGAGATAATCTAGACTGTCGCATTTGGATTGGATGGTCTCAGATGGCAGAAGGGAGGCTGAGATAATCTAGACTGTCCCATTCGGATTGACAGTCTCAGAAGGCACGAGGGAGGCTGAGATATTCTAGGCTGTCCCATTCGGATGGACGGTCTCAGATGGCACGAGGGAGGCTGAGATAATCTAGGCTGTCCCATTCGGATGGACGGTCTCAGATGGCACGAGGGAGGCTGAGATAATCTAGGCTGTCCCATTCGGATGGACGGTCTCAGATGGCACGAGGGAGGCTGAGATAATCTAGGCTATCCCATTCGGATTGACAGTCTCAGATGGCACAAGGGAGGCTGAGATATTCTAGGCTGTCCCATTCGGATGGTCTCAGATGGCACGAGGGAGGCTGAGATAATCTAGGCTGTTCCATTCCGATGGATGGTCTCAGATGGAACGAGGTAGGTTGAGATAATCTAGACTGTCCCATTCGGATGGACGATATCAGATAGCACGAGGGAGGCTGAGATAATCTAGGCTTTCCCATTCGGATGGACGGTCTCAGATGGCACGAGAGAGGCTGAGATAATAAAGGCTGTCCCATTCGGGTGGACAATATCAGATGGCACGAGGGAGGCTGAGATAATCTAGGTTGTCCCATTCGGATGGGCGGTCTCAGATGGCACGAGGGAGGCTGAGATAATCTAGGCTGTCCCATTAGGATCGACGGTCTCAGATGGCACGAGGGAGGCGGAGATAATCTAGGCTGTCCCATTAAGATGGAAGGTCTCAGATGGCCTGAGGTAGGTTGAGATAATCTATACTGTGCCATTCGGATTGACGGTCTCAGATGGCATGAGGGAGGCTGAGATAATCTATACTATCCCATTTGGATGGCTGGTTAGAGAGTTGGACAAGAGGCCAATGAAGATGTATTAAAGCCAGGGGCAATATACGTGAATCTATCTAAAGTTCAGCCTTAGAGAACCAACAGCTACAAGACATCAAACAGAAAGACATTTAAAAGAATATATATCCCAAATAGATTTGAACATATTAGCGTTGCTTTTGGACTACATCAAACACTCTTTTTTACTCTTGCCACAAAGACTGGGAAGCACCTGATCCACTCATACACCAAATACATCATTTTTCTGATTTTTCATCTAGTTCACATGCACAAGATTTGAAGAAATCCTTCCTACCCGAGATCCAGGTTTCCAGTGAAGTCATAAATTCCTTTTGCAGCCTCGTGCATATTCCAGGCAACATACCTGTAAGAGAGGGACAGAGATACACATGAAGGTGTCCCTTCTGGCAAGATGTAGGCTGTTCAGAGGGATAATGCGTTAATGTCACAGGTGTGTTTACTAAATCCATCCACTCCTGTTTTCAGCAATTACAAACATTTTTCTATGTACAGGATATTAAAGCTTAGGCAAAAGAAAACCACTAAGTTATTATACAAAAGAGATGAGAATAGAGACCTTGGGAACAAAAACGATAAAGAAATAGGGAAGAGGAAAAAGCTTAAAACTTCTCTTTTGCTTAGGATTGGTTTTCTTCTAGTCTTTGTTTTTAGCATGTCGATTATTGTTGTCCACCTGCGCCTAGATGCAGTTTATTCCAACCCGACCTTATAGCGCTATACACATCAAACACTGTTCCAGATCTAGTTTGGGAGTGCACGGTCTTGGAATACTTCCTTCTTTTGCTAGTGCCACCTTGCCTTGGGAGAAGATGCCAAGTGTGTTCCTAATGAGACTGAATGTGCCATGGTGTAGTGTACAATGGGCACACATGACGGATGTTCCCATGAAGAGCCTAGTTTTACACACAATCATGGGAAAAGGGGGGGGGCGTGGCTACATGGCCATGTAGAAGGACGTGTATCCTGGTCCTCCTACTGATCCGACGGTGATCCGGAGGCTGAACATGTGTAATGGACAAGAAATTAACAGCAAAAATGAAGCCACAGCAGTATGAATATGCCGTGCACCCAGCGCTGAAAAGGCATGGATGAAAACTTGCATCCTGAACGATACACGGAGAAAAGAAGTTTGAGTTGTGGGCGAATACAACAAAATGGCGCTGGGCCAAGAACAAAGGACAGTGTGTGCAAACCGAAACGGAGCCCCGATCTCAAGAAGAGCTGTACCGAAGCTCAGGAGGAGAGGATGGGTTTCTGAAGCAGCTACAGTGTGGCAGGAGGAGCTGATCTGCCAGTGACTGGCAGAGGCAGAAGGTAGCTCTGCGTAGCGAAGGATACATTGTGGCAAGAAACGCATGCGGAAAAGGTGGTGAGCGGCCGGGGAGTATACACAGAGCACAAGTGACTCCTGAGCTGCTGTGAGGAAGGAAGGACCCCTGACCTGAAACATAAGTGCTGGTGGAGGCTGGGGAATCAGACGTGCCGGAGGAGCAGACACGGACAAGCCGAACGCTGAGGCACAGCGGAGACCACAGTACTGAAGAGCGCACAACGGGACATGGAAGCTGGGTAAAAACAACACAGGTCAGCTTCGACCCCACAGGGTGGAAGCACACTTAAGGAAGAGTGAAGGGTGTGTGTCTTTGCTGCAGCCTCAGCGCGAACAACCACTTTAAGGCAGCAAGATGAGAGTCCTCCACAACAGTATGCGGTGCACAGTATATATGGTGCACCTTATATGAACTAGTGAGAGACAACGTGGGCGAAAAGGAATCCCAGAGGCCAGATGATATCGTGGCTGTGAAGAATCTCTGGGAGTCGCATTCACAGCCGCACCAGCACACCCTGTGGACACAGGAAACACTACAGCAGCACTAATTTGGTTTGCTGCAGTACAAAGGGAAGCGGGAAGTAGATGGCCCCTCGCTGCAAGGCAACAAACGCATGATGCAAGTAATATTATACAGTCGCCCAGGTTACATTGTCGCATGGAGCGGGGCTGGCTGGAGCGGAAGGTTGACGATGCTTTCACTGCACCACGGCCTGATTGAAGAAACAGGCAACGAGCTCTCACGCGCCCCGAAGGCACATGAGCAGCACATCAAATAAGGCAAAGGAGCACACATCCAGAGGCCACTCCTAAAGGAGGAAGAGGCTCATGTGATAAGCATGTCAGCATTGGTAGCACTATCTCAATGAAAGTAACTAGACAACATTCGCTCAAACAGGCACTCGAACTGAAGGGGTTACGAAAGGAAAGCAACATGCTCGAATGAGTGACAAGGGGAGCTGACAAGGTCAGCATGACATTAATTGAGAGAGGAGACACAGGCAGGGCCACCTGCAATATTGAGGAGGGGCCTGAGTGGGATAAAATCATACCGGGCTGGCTAAAAACAGGGTGCATAAGCAACAGGCATCAAAATAATCCAACGTTCTGGGAGAGACCCAGCGGTCTGCACAGGGGTGACATTTAACACTAATAGTGGTACTTAGGCTATAACAGAAAACCCGCCAGCCTGGCAGGACAAGCCGGACGGGGTGGGGGGGGGGTATCTGAGTCTGTATGAGGCCCTCTAAGCGCGAATAAACCCCCAGGGGCAAGGCGGACGAGGAGAACACCAGTAATTCCAAGAGAAGATGGGCTGAGGTGGACCCTCCCGATCACAGAAGGAGTGCCCTTAATAACAGGAAGTGCCAAGCATAGGGCAGGTGACGACACTCGCCCACACTTCAGAATGCACTAATAATAGGACTACAGGGGTACACAGAACACCTCCCAGCCTGACACAACAAGTCTGGCTCGGGTGACACTTTGACCCACACGTACCCTGGGGGCAAGTGAACCACAGTGACAAGGAGAGCAGGGGGGGGGGAACCAGAACAGCCATGGGAGGACAGATTGAAGTGGACACCCCCGGACTGAGGAGGAGGGCCCCTATAGTAGGGAGAACCCCACAGCGGGGTGCAGCCCGACAAGAGGGCCGGCAAGCAAGCGAAGATGATGTCAAAGCTTCCCAAAACCAAAGGGAAACAACCCACAATAGATGTGTTTGTCAAGCCCCCGTAGGTGACGGACGGAGCCAGTGGAAAGAGCCAAGGCACGCGAGGAAGCGAGACTATGGCGCGGAGCAACTACCAGATACTAGAAACCACAGCCGAATTGAAGGTGTCATGGGAAAGTAAGATGTGCAATGCAATCTCGGAACTGAGGACCTCGCTGGAGTCCAAGATTGATGCAGTGGGCGTGGACGTGAATCTGTTGAGACAAGACGTACAAGCGTCGTCCGAGCACACAGGAATCATAGAGAAGGAAGTGAAAGCGAACACATGCACAACCAACGCAAAGGAAGTCCACGTGCTCAAACAACAGGTGCGCAATCTTGAGAATAAAGCCGAAGAAGCGGAAGGGCGTGCTCGCAGGAACAACGTGCGCATTGTAGGGATTCCAGAAGGAGAAGAAGGATCAGACTCAACGAACTATGTCGAAAACATGCTATTGCAAGAGATATCGGGGGGGGGGGGGCATTAAGCCAGGTATTTGCAGTGGAAAGAGCGCACAGGGCTCTGACGAGGAAGCCACCACCGGGGGCCCCGCCGCGGCCTATCATTGCTAAGATTTTGAACTACAAAGACAGAGAGAAGGTCCTGGAGCATTTCCGCAAAGGAGGAATGATAAGCAGAGTGTCGGCGACCATCACTACATACCCAGACTACACCCTCTTGGTGCAGAGGCAACAATTGAATTATATGGCAATAAAAAGTAGTCTACGGGAAGCAGGCTACAGATACATGCTGTTGTAACCTGCAAAGATGAAGGTGCTGCATAAGAATAAAGTGCTGTTCTTCGAGACACCGGAAGATGTGACTGCATGGCTGGACTTACAAAATTACCCAATGGGAGCGGATGATCAGACGGAAAGCGGAACAGAAAAGTGACCTGGCGCCGTGGCCGTGCTGCATTGTCGCACAAAGAGACAAATGAAAGATAAGTACAGCACACATAGAGACATTGGGACTTGATTAAAGTAGAATGCATAGGAACTCAACATGTTAGTCTATGGGTTCCTATACGGCAACAGGTTGGTAGCGTAATGCAGGAGGCACAGTACCAGGAGACATGCTAACATCCCACCAAAGGTAGTTTTGTTAGGATACCACAAGGGCGGTATCCCCCTGCTGAGTACCGAGTACCGGTAGTACAGAGAAAGGGGCTAGATGCGGGGTCGCCTGAGATCCAGGGATGGAGCTGGGCAACAGTTAAGGGAAGTTGGAGGGAGGGAAGGGGAAAACAACAGTTGTGGATGGGGAAGGCGGGTACGGGGAGTTTTGCTGGGTGTGTAGGGGCAGGAGGGGAAGTTGGGGACAGGGAACAAGCTTACATCCACGTGCTCCTGCGCAATGGGCGGAAGACAAGGGAGGACAGAGGCGGGATGGGGTATGGATGAGAGATGGGAGACCTCAAGATAGCAACCTGGAATGTCAGGGGGCTCAATAGTTACCTAAAGAGGAATAAGATATTGATGTACCAAAAGAGGCAGAGAATAGCTATCGCCCTACTACAAGAGACGCACCTTAAAAAAGAAAAACAGGATGTGATAATAAAGAAATGGAAGGGGACCACCATAGGGGCAACATACTCTGCATACGCCCGTGGCGTGATTACCTGGTAAGCACCACATGTCCCGTTTCAACTATTACAGTCCGCTGTGAAATCAGATGGGAGGATGGTGGTGATACAGGGATTGATAGAAAATAGAGAGCTGTGTGTCATTAATACATATGCCCCGAACCAAGACAATGTGGCCTATTTTAAGACCTTATATAGTAAAGTTAGTCCGTACCTTGGGGGGGGGGGCGGTGATATGGGGAGGGGACTTCAATTGTATGCTGGATCCCAAGGTAGACAGATCAAACAAAAAGCTAGACAAACCTACCCCTGCAGCCAAAACCTTAAGGGACCTGCTGGGAGACTTCCATCGGGAAGATATATGGAGGCTACACCCTCCACATGAAAGACGTTACTCTCATTACTCGGCCCCACAAAACTTGTACACATGGCAGATTACATGTTTGCCATTCCGGAGCTGACAGGAGAACTGGCGCGGTCGGAATACAAGGCGAGGGTCCTTTCAGACCACTCGCCACTGATCTTAACATGGCAATATTCACCTCCTAGAGCTCGGATCTCTACGTGGCGGCTAAGAGCTGAAGCATTGAAAGATACAGTGTTCAGGGAAGACCTGAGAAAGGAAATTAAAGAATGCTTTGAAAATGACACTGGAAGCGTAGAATCAGATGGCTTACTATGGGAGGCATTTAAGGTGGTGGTGAGGGGAGCAGCGATTTCCAAATTTAAAGGGCTACAAGGAGGCATAACGCAAGAGTTGCAAAAGGCAGAGGCGGAACTGGAAGCGATTATGCAGAGGGGGGATGACTCCATTAAGGCTGTCGAAACCATTAGCAAATTGCAGCTAGAGTGTGGAGGACACTGGGAAAGATTATGCAACCTAAATTACAAGAAATACATAGAGAGGCAGCACACTGGTGGGGACAAGCCGGGGGGATTGCTAGCATGGCTATATAAAAATGAGACACCCAGATCAACAATCAGAGCAATAAAGGGGGAGGATGGAAAGATACATGATACCCAAGAGGGGGTGAACAAGGGGTTCCTTGAGTTCTATCAACAACTGTATGGAAACGTTGAAGGGGGAGAATGGAGTGAGATGACCGAAACACTAGAGGATATCGGCTTACCTAAACTGAGTAACGAAGAGAGGGAGAACCTAGAGGCCCCAATCACATTAGAGGAACTAGAAGAAGTAATTAAGCTATTACCTGCTAGCAAGGCCCCGGCTACGGACAGACTCACCAGTGAGTTTGTATGGGAGGACAGGTCAATGAGACCCCCTCCCCTGCAGTCCCCTCCTTGAGATGTCTATGGCTCTTCAGGGGACCCCCTGCCACCAGGGCCCAGGTGGTGGGTGGACCACTGGCCGACACATTGACCAAACGTACTGTATTAGGCTAGGCCCTGGAAACCATTTTGAAAACCAGAACGCCATTTTAAGATATGACTCCTCGTGCGCTGCAGCACGGCCCCCACCTTCAGAGAGTCCTCGCCTACCCTGTTGCCTCCGCTCCCTGGCAGATCTGCTGAAAGCCCGTTCCCATGAGCAGTCGGACATGAGCTAGTGTTAGAGCAAACACTGTATCTTTCACCTTCCGCAGTGCATCATTATCCTCAGCGTGACCCGGGCAGCGGGGCTGGCTTGGAAAATAACTGTAAACTGTTCGCGATGAAACAAAAGCCTTAAACCCCACACCAAGAAACTGCTCATACATGTATATATATATTACATTTCAATGGTATCCCTTCTGCACGACCCCTGTGGCAAAAATCTACAAACACTGTACTAACTGCAGAATGTGTCATTGTGTGACCACATGGTCACGATACTCAAACCCCCTCAGTATGCGCACACACTCAGGGCCCCTGGTCTCCTACTATGTGCTTCTCCAGGGCTAATGTAAAAGGAGTGATACCGAGTCCTTATGCCATGACTACCCTGATGCTGCTAGAGTGCAAAAGAACACAAGCGTGACAGTATTGTAAGCTCTTGTAAATTGTTTAATGAGATACATAGAATGCCATCAAATGTGAATGTACGAGTTTAACGTGTATTACTGCTGTCAACCGTATTGGTCTGTTTCTCCTGCGTGCTCCACAAACCCTAATGCTACCTCACGTATTGTGTTTACAATATGATGCTAGCGCTGTTAATCTCGCAAATACTTACCCTGTAGAGACTAATAGAAATGTTGATATAGTTAACGTGTTCTGAAATGACTGTGTACTGATGTAAAGACTATAGACGTGTAACCCTTTAGCCATTTTACATTATGCGAATCCCTTCGTTTTCAATGCAATTTGCAGCTTGCGAGAAGACTATCTTTGCGGGCATATCCAAGGCCACCTCCCCTCCCTTCCCATTGAAGCCTGCCAGAGATCGCAAAGGCCCGAGCTACACCACCTCACCTCCCCCAATTCGGCTGGAGCCGCTTCAGGCATTCATGATTCCCCGCAGCTCACATGGCCACAAACAGCCACCTGAATTATTTACAGCCCAGCAGCAAAATCCGGCCATAACCAGAGGCCAGAGGTGCCCCCTCATAGGTCCCACGACCCACCAGGTCACCCCAAATTAATGACGCTTGCAAAAGAAGACACCTAATATTGCACCAACATTGTGTAAAAGCTCGGACAGCTTATCCTGTGCCCTGAGACCTGACCCCGCGGCCTATGATACCTAGCCAACAGGATAACAGCAACCCTGTAATGATGTATCGCCACAGTACCCCACCTAATGCGCATTCCTCCTGTGTTGTATTAACCTGTAGAATAACCAATTGTAGGATTTACAGGGCAACTGACATTGCAGCATTGAATGAATGGGGTGTGCCTGGCCCTTAGGGCAGAAAGCCAAGAAAGACGTCCATCAATGACACTGACCACGCCTGACCGGACAGCGCCTCCCCACGTTGGCACCCGGCGGTGTCCACCAACCACGGAGCGACGTATCACAGCTGCACATATAGTTAGTCGACGCCACCCAATCCCCATGTACATGTGCCCCTATAGTGTGTAGGTGCCCATGACACTTTTTGTAAATATAAACGCCTGTCTTTGCGATTGTCAGACAAATCGCTCTTGGAGTTTGCAGAGTTTTTTGCATGCCCTATTTTGACTTAGATAAAGCTTCCCTTAAGCTCACCCGCACTTGGTCCTAGCCTTATTCCATTTCGTGGGAGAGTCCATTCTTTTGCCTCTCATTGCGGGGAGGGCTGTGCTATCTGGGGACACTCGCCTTCAGTGGTGACCCCGATTGCGTGATTACATCTCCTTGTACATCCCTTCCGTCCCCTCTGGCACGAAAATCTCCGGTCGAAAGGGGAGACGCACGGTACGCCTGCTCCGGAAAGCTACCCGCCTACGGCGACTGGTACGCTTAGAAGTGCGCACGTATTAGAGAAAGGGTAAGGGATCCCATTTCAAAAAATCCCCTTTGAGTACCGCTCGCCGGAGCTGGGGCTGGCCGTTGAGCGTGTGACAGCGCCGCCTGGACGAACCCAGTTCGGAGACTCTCGGTTCAAGACGGGCACGTGAGTATTAAGTGCGAGTGATCATAAGGGATAAGGGCAGTAGGGTAAGGGAGCAGGATTTAAAAAAAAAACAAAAAAAACGAGGTCATTTAAAAGGGGACACGTTCGGGATCACTAGAATCAATACTATCATTTATTTTCTTTTTCTTTGCATATGGCCATTAGGATCAAAAGGTGAAAAGAGATAAAGAGACGGGCACCTAGCTCTGCAAGGGGGTAGAAGGCAGCACTGCATAGTGCTATCTTAACTAGTACTGGGAATATATGAACAAGTGGAGAATAAGATAAAGGTGTCTGGTAGTAAAAGGAGACACAGTGAATATAATAGTAAATGCTCTTCTTTCATTCTTTCTGGGTCTATAAATGAAAATAGGTCAAATACTTAGTAAAGACAAAAAGAGATTCACATGAAAAAAAAGGGGGACCTCATACCAAATAAAGAAAGACTAGGTGAAACAAGGGAGGGAAGAAAGAGATTAAAGGTTAACTTCCAATAGGGTATCGACTATCATTGTATATGCATTATATGTGTTGAAAGAAAGCCATTTTATGATGATTTTTGTGAATTGTAAAATGTGCATGATCATGGTGTGGTCATGGTAAGTGTGACCTACAGACATTATAAGGTGGTAAGCCTAATGAATTAAGTTCTTTCTTTTTGAATATTTGTACTGGAAATACTGGTAGTGTGCAGAAGGTGGTTTGCTCTTGTATGTGCCCTGTAAGTAATTTTTAGTATAGACTACACAAGCACACACTCCCTTATTGCCCAGGTGTCAGAAAAGTACAAAGTTTTAGATATAGATATATATATAGATATATATATATATATATTGTTATACAAGCCAACCGCATACAATGGGGACAGAGACACCCCTGGCCCATATCTGTAAGAGTTTACCTGGATATGCTGAACGCATTAGAAAGTACCACGATCAGTGGGTCACAGAGTTAAAGGGAGAAGGGCTGCCCCAAATATGGCCCGAAGGAGGATCGTTTGATAAAAATGTTCTAGACATGGTGGCTACCTGCATCTTTATGAAATATAAGGGGAAACAGTTCCACAACAGGAGGGAGATATTAGATCTCTGGTGATTGTTTGAAGAGGTGCCTCCTATCAAAAAGATAGAGCCGACGACCAATTTGCCGTCCACCACAGATAACCCATTACTGATACCCAAAGGCGATAAAGAAATGACTGAGGAAGAAAAGCCAGGTGAAGTGACACGGTTGTACCCTATACTTAATAAACCAGTGCCCGCAGAAGGGTATAGTGACCCCACATACGTGCCCCCAACTCAAGCTACAACAACACATGGCCCAACTGCACCCCCGCCGTATGAGAGCCATAGACAGCGTGGACAGATAAGTACACCCACAGTAGACATAGAGAAGTTAACAGAGGATTTAGATTCAAGGCTCTCATTAGCAAGAGAGGAATTATCTAGAATTAAAAACACCTGTGAGCAAAGTGGACTAATGCTGCCCGGTCAGAGCAAACACCAAGGACACAAACCAACGACAGGACGATTGAGGAGGGGTGGAAGAAGGGGGAAATATTGTTTAGAATACAAGAGGAGCCCACGCGAATAATAGAAATAGACGGGGCAAGTGAACATGCAGATGATGAGATGTTGGTCACAGGAAGAAGAGAGGAACTGTGGTGTGATGTGGAGGACGATGAAGAAGAAGGAGGGAGATTAAGTGTGGCAATGGGAGGAGAGAGTGGGAGAATGGACAGTGCACATCTGGGGAGAACAATGGATGAGGAATGGACAGGGCGACTGAGAAATAGGCTGGGGAGAATGGCTCCACTAGGAAAGAAGGGAACGAAGGTGAGTACAAGCAAAGCGACAAAGGGGAAGTTACAACTCCCATCGATACACAGGGGAGGAGGGAGACCAAACTACATACCCTGGGCTCAAATGGATAAGGCCAATCTGTTAAAATTGTTACCATCACTGTCCGGAGGGGCAAGTAAGTGGATATATGCATTCGAGAACCACACAGCGGGGGTCCCACTGGCGGTAGGGGATGTAAAAAGCCTGCTAGTATCAGCGGTTGGGGACCAAGCAGAGTGTGGATAAAAGCGGGTTTTGCGGGGGTGACATTAGATTGTGACCGCTACGATGGTGCCTCATTTAGCACAGTGCGAGCACGAGTATGGGGCGCATTAAGAGAAACATTTCCAAATACACCAGACTTACAGTCGGTTATGCAATGCACAATGAATGAGGGGGAGGATGCTATAGATTACATTTTCCGGGTACAGGAGATGTGGAGAGCGGAAACGGGCACGCCCTGGTAGCAGTCAACATCATTATTTTATTTTATAATAAAGAGAGGCCTGCCTAAAGAGGTACAGAAAGCACTTGATAAAATTGCAGGGATCAAGGCGAAGGGGTGGCCCGAAATACAGAGTATAATAGTTCACCACTGCAAACGAATAAAGGAACGAGAAAAAGAAATAGCACAAAAAAGATTGGCAGACGAAGCCAAGTTAGTACAAACGAAACTGGTGAAGGTCGCTGCAGCAGTTGCGGCGCTCCCACCAGAGCGCCAGGGGACCACTCCGGTGGTGATAGTGCGCGGTACAAATGTCCTTTAACATTAACATTAGTGGGGGCACAGATAGGAGACAAGCAGTTCATATTTATGGTGGATTCGGGAGCCGAAAAATCATGCATACGTGAGGGTCGGTTTCCGCTTTCTAACCGTAGGTTAGAGACGCAGGGGTTCTCTAGGGCTGTCATTGAAGTTCCTTACACAGAAGATTTGGATGTGACAGTGGGGGGTAAAACAGTGAGAATGCCCCTACTGTATTACGAACATTCCCCAATAAACTTGCTCGGAAGGGACCTCCTCAGCAAGCTCAATATGACTATATCCTTCACAGAAAGAGGGATAGTTTGCTCCACCCCAGGAATATGCCCGCTGCGTGTAATGCTAGTGGTACATGCGCGAGCAACAGCACCAGAGATACGTGGCATGCAGGTAGACGAAAGTGTGTTCATTGAAGGGTTGAAAACTCTAGCCCGAGTAGTACCTGAGTTAAAACGGTTAGAATGGAGGGTACCAACAGAATTCATCTTCCGCCCAATAGTACGCACCGACATTACACCGGGGTCAGTGATATCTTTAGATTTGCATGCGGTGCAGATATCAGCCAAAAGAATTGCAGTGATTGGTATGGACATAGATGGGTGTGAATGGCGCACTGTGTTGTGCATCAATGCTGACATTGCCTTACGTGATCTATCAGATGAGGATCTCTTTTCTGACTCAGAGAGTGACTGAGAAATAATAATGGAAATAGCTATACCATGTGATATCTTGATACAAACGAGACAAGTGCCTGTACAGTTAATGGCTGTAGTGGGAGCACCACCTTCCTTTTTTGATGACGACATGAAACTGGTGCCAAGTAACTTGTGGACTACAGGCCCCCATGATGTAGGGTTGTTGCACGGAGTTACCCCAGTCACGATAAAACTAAAACCAGGAGCAATCCTGCCTCGAGTCAAACAGTACCCATTGTCCCGTGAAGCTGAGGAAGGGATAAAAGAAACGATAAGTGCCTTATTGGCCCAGGGAATAATAATACCCTCAAATTCCCCATGTAATACTTGCATTTACCCGATCAAAAAAGCAAAGGGAGGGGCATGGAGGATGATCCAGGACCTACGCCCACTAAATGACGTCATACAAAAAGAGTTTCCCCTAGTCCCGAACCCTGCATCAATACTTTGCAGTATCCCAAAAAACGCATCAGATTTCACAGTAGTTGATTTGAAAAACGCATTCTTCTCCATTCCCCTGGCAGAAGAGAGTAGATATTTGACAGCATTTACACAAGGGGGGGAAAAGATATGAGCATTGCAGGTTACCACAGGGTTACTGTGAGAGCCCCAGTATATTCAATCGTATCCTCCACGAAGACTTGGGAAACTTGACAGCTGAGAGTACAATCATTCAGTACGTAGATGACTTGCTCATATGCGCAAAGCATGAGGAAGAGTGCAGGAAAGACTCAGTTACACTCCTAACACTGCTAGCCCACAAGGGGCACAAAGTGGACAGGGGGACACTACAATACTGCCAACCAGAAGTATTATACCTGGGACAGCTGATATCAAAACATGGCAAAAAGATAATACCTGACAGAGTAGAAGCAATCACAGCAGTGAAAGAGCCAAAAACAGTAAAAAAAATGCAGAAGTTTTTAGGAATGTGCAATTATTGCAGGGCATGGATACTTGACTACGCAGAGTACACGAGACCCTTACTACTAGCACTCAAAGAGGCCCAGCGGGAGAATAAAGAAATAAAATGGTCAAAAGAGATGAGTGACTCATTTGTGTCACTGAAAGAGCTAATTTCAAGCGCTCCAGTACTCGCCAACCCGGACTATGAGCGCACATTTTACCTGTTTTCTCACTGCAAGGGAACACTAATGACAGCTGTTCTGACACAAAAGACATCCATGGGACACAAGCCATTGGCTTACTACAGTGGCACACTCGACGCAGTTATGCAAGGACACTTCGCGTGCGAGCAGTCCCTCGCTGCCGCCACGTTCGCCATTGAAAAAAGTGCCACTATAGTAATGGGGTGCTCCGTTACTTTATATGTGGAACACTCCCTTTTCGCAATACTGGAAAGATCTAAAAGTACACTATCAACACAGCAAGCAACAGCATATGAGATAATATTATCCAGCGCTAACATCCACATAGTGAGGTGTAGAACAGTAAATCCAGCGACATTCATCACAGAGCCATGCACAGTAGAAGACATGCAAAAGCACGATTGTGCAACATACACAGGAAAAGAGGGTGAGGGCCCGGTGGTAAGTGAAAATGCCCTAACAGAAGGAGAAGTGTACTTTGTAGATGGATCTGCATCAATTGACATGGATACAGGTGAGAAACATGTAAGAATGGTGGTAGTGAGATTAGAAGAAGGTGAGTACGAAGTGTTAGTACAATATCGCCTACCATCACACTTTTCCGCACAAGCAGCAGAACTTGTTGCCCTAATTGAAGCATTACGTGCAGCCAAGGGATGCACAGTCACAATATACACGGACTCAGCATACATGACTACAACGGTACACAGTGATCTAGCCCGGTGGGGACGGAGAGGGTTTCGCAGGGCGGATGGGACACCAGTACAACATGCGGAGTTGATATAGGAATTAATTGAGGCACTAAAAGAACCTACAATGGTGGCAATCGTCAAATGCCAAGCACATACGTCCAATACAGATATTGTGTCTTTGGGAAACGCGGCAGCGGACGCCGCCGCCAAGGAGGCGTCATATTTCAAAAAGGAGGCTGCAGGTGAGTACATATTGCAGCAGCAAGCGAGTGAGGAACTACCAGAAGGGTACAATGCCATGCCCATATCACACATACTAGAGTTACAGGAAGGAGCAAGTAAAGAGGAAAAAGCATTGTGGGAAAGAAGGGGTTGCAGCTAATCGGCAACAGATTTACTATGGCGCCAGAACAACACAGGTAAAGTGGTGATGCCCATTAAGTTGATGGAGATAGCGTTCCAGCAATTACACTTCCCAGCACACAATACCAAACAACACATAGCAGCAGAGATACAGGAAGATTGGCTTGTGCTAGGGCTCCAGGAACATATATCAAGATTAGCAATGGAGTGCACAACGTGTCAGATATACAATTCTGGGATGACTTTACGGACACCCAGAAGGACAATTCCAAAACCCACAGGGCCCTTCCGGGAACTACATATTGATTACGCAGATATGGGGGAAAGGTTGTATCTCCATTCTCGAGGTGGGTTGAGGCTGGTCCATGTGCACATCCTGATGCTAAGTGCTCCGCAAAGTTCCTAGTGAGAGAAGTATTCCCGCGCTGGGGAATTTGCAACGTGATTCGCTCAAACAACGGCACTCATTTTGTGAACGAACTGTTCAAGGAAGTTACTGCATTATTGGGGATCAAACACAAGCTTTGCTCGATTTATCACCCTCAAAGTAATGGCGTTGTCGAGAAGATCAACGGCCTATTAAAAGGAAGATTGTCCAAACTATGCCTCTCACTCAAGAAAAACTGGGTGTATTGTTTGCCCCTAGCACCATTCGAACTGAGAAACCAGCCAAGTAAGGACCACCACTTGTCCCCGCACGAGATTGTGACGGGGAGACGAATACACACAGCACATTCCCCGCTGCGTAGACACTCAGATGCACATAGAAGTGCCACAATATTAGGAGATGAGTTTACTGATTATCTGAAAAAACTGACTAGGGCAGTGCGTGCAATCTCAAGACAACTGTCACCGCCATTTACAAGAGAAGAGGGAAACCAAGCTGTGTCATTTGTGGAACAGAGCCCCCAAGGACAATTGATGCCAGGGGATTTTATTTATGTTAGAAGTTTTGTGCGCATATTGGGTGCCCCAAGATTCCATGGCCCATATGAGGTAGTTTTTTGTACTCCCACAGCAGTCAAGGTTCAAGGGCTGAGGTACTGGATACATTTAACAGACGTACGGAGGGCCTACAATAATGTTCAGGAGGAAGTAAATGAGGAGGCACAGACAACAGCAAACGATAACAAATGAAACATTGAATGAAAAAGGTGCAGCTAAATAGAAGTGTATCAAGTATATTAATATGTTAACAAAGAAATTGAATTACAGGTACGAGAAAAAGATAAATGAATAACATTAATGGTTGAAATGAAAAATGGAAAAAGTTATCAAATATGAACGAAAATATGTCTCTCTCTCTCTCTCTTTCTCTCTCTCTCTCGTTCTATCTGCACCCATCCCCTCTCTCTCCCTCTATCTCGCACTATAATTGTATGGTGCCTACAGTACAAAAAGAAAATGTTTACATGTATATACTTAATGCACTTTTATGTTTTAAATAGGAACAGCCATGGCAACAAACGGACAGCCCGCAACGGAGAGCAATAGAATCTCGAGATATAGAAATGGTATAGTAGAAAGTTGTAGATATTCGTATAAATGTGGATTGTCTGTGTGTATCGTATTATTTTTTGTGATACTGTTTGGCATAAGCACATATTGTTCATAGCATTCATCTCTGTCGAGATGAATGAGGTGGGAGGGGGGAACAGAAGTAATATTGCAAATGAAAATATAACAACTGAGAGGGCAAAAGAAGGTGATTTTTTCGTATGGAACGGATACCAGTTTGTGTGGGGGTATAACACAAAACCGCCCAAAACAATCAACCGCTCCAAGAAAAACAGTGCTGAAATGAATGTTAGCATAAGTCCCCTGCCAAATGTCTCTAACTACAATGCCCACAGCTAAATGACCGCAACCCTTCTGTCATATCATGGCTTTACGATACCCCCACCACCCCGCCCACACAAGTAACCACCCCTACAGCAGCCAGTACATTACATCATAGAATAACAGAAGAGAACAAAAAGATGGAAGAAACGTTTGCATTGCTATATGATGAATGGAATGAGGGGATGTGGGAAAAGGGGGGTATAGATCACACATTGCCCATGAAGCTGCGAGATATCTTAGAAATAATAGAAGGAAAAGGGAGGTGGGAAGTAGGAAGTATTACGAGTATCATGGTCTGGGTTTAGATCAAATGGAATATCCAAGACACCCCCACCAGACTAATAAATGGTATGCAGACATGAGCGCAACTGCCAAACAAACAACAAATGTGAGTTGTTATGTCTGTTCCCTTATCCCCCATGCCTCAGGAACACCCAAGGTGTTGCTACCAAAAGAATTGCGTCTGATAAATGCCCAATGTCTCCTTCATTTTACGCTGTGCAGAATTAAGAACACCTTTCAGGCACACGAAATAACTTTTAGCATGCTGCAGAACGAAAAAACATGCTACCCGAAAATGGAAGGCGTAATATGTCTGAAATAACCATTTTTTGTAATAAAGGGGACATTATTCACAGACAACAGATGGAAAGATGAAGAAGTTACATGCAAAGCGGAGGCGCTGTGGGGAGTGTCACCTGAAAAGCTGCAGTGGATCGAAAGAACGTGTACACCCATCTGGAAGGAGCACATCGCAAAGCTAACATGGGTGACTGCCATTGAAAAACCGTTCAAACTGCAGAAAGAAATAACATACGAACTATGCTTCCAGGGGGAAGGAAAAACAGCAATGGGAATAAACAAAGACTGCAACAGGACTCTCACCATCCCAGACATGAGGAAGGGGACAGCAGCACTCATGGACACCTACTGGGTGTGTGGCCGCCAGGCATACTTGCATCTCCCACAATCATGGAGCGGCAGTTGCTCATTGGCCACACTACATTCAGCACTAACGGTGATGCCAGAGAGCCACATCGGTGGGGGCAGGAAAGGGCAAGATGCCCCCCGCAAAAACGAGGCCCAACCAACAGAAGAACCGCAGATGTATGTTTTGTCCTCTGGCAACAAAGAAGAAATGCTGTCCCGAAACAGGCGATCATCAACTACATATCCAAGGCATCTTCAGAGCTATTGGCACAGATACCAGACAGATATTGATTGTTATGCTCTGCAGAGACTTTCTTTGCCTCGCTCATTCCAAGCATCCAGGCACGGGCAAATGCTAAGTGGCTCCAAATAACACGCTGGGAGCTGATCCAGTTAGCAAACGATACTGAAGAAGGTTTCAACGTGATCAAGGTAGAGCTGAGAGCCCTGCGGCTATTGACAATGCAAAATAGGTATGTCCTAGACCTATTAACAGCAATGGACGGAGGTGTTTGCCGAAAAATTGGAAGTGCATGCTGCACTTTCGTACCTTCTGAAGACGCAGATAATGGTACATTGTCCCACGTGATCGCAGCAGTGCACAACCTAGGAGAAAGAATGATAATGGAAGGTGGGGCAGAAGCAAGCACGTGGTTCGACAATCTCTTCTCCTGGGTCCCATCATGGCTGGGAATGACTGTTAAACTACTAATGCCCACAGTAGTGTTTTTACTTCTGATTTCTTGTGTGTGCCAGATGGGCCTTCGATGTTGTGCAGGCACAGTACCAATAGTATACCGCAATGGGGATATAGTAGACAGATTATGGTACACAACAATCAGAGAACCGCGAGAACTTGAATGGTATACGGTGGTGTGGGTAGACTTGGAAGGGAATAGGGATTGTATATACTTGACTTGTACCCCAGACAAATATGCTAGAAGGGGAGAAAGCCTGAGGGGGGTGTGCAGGGCCTGGATTCCCATAAACGGCACCCCCGGCATGGGATGAGGCAGTGGCCGATGAAAGGGAGTGTGAGGGGTTGGGGAACTTAAAGTATTCATTAATTAAGTAACGAAAGGGGGGAAATGTATGGGAGGACAGGTCAAGAGACCCCCTCCCCTGCAGTCCCCTCCTTGGGATGTCTATGGCTCGTCAGGGGACCCCCTGCCACCAGGGCCCAGGTGGTGGGTGGCCCACTGGCCGACACATTGACCAAACATACTGTATTAGGCTAGGCCCTGGAAACCATTTTGAAAACCAGAACGCCATTTTAAGATATGACTCCTCGTGCGCTGCAGCACGGCCCCCACCTTCAGAGAGTCCTCGCCTACCCTGTTGCCTCCGCTCCCTGGCAGATCTGCTGAAAGCCCATTCCCACGAGCAGTCGGACATGAGCTAGTGTTAGAGCAAACACTGTATCTTTCACCTTCCGCAGTGCATCATTATCCTCAGCGTGACCCGGGCAGCCGGGCTGGCTTGGAAAATAACTGTAAACTGTTTGCGATGAAACAAAAGCCTTAAACCCCACACCAAGAAACTGCTCATACATGTATGTATATATTACATTTCAATGGTATCCCTTCTGCACGACCCCCGTGGCAAAAATCTACAAACACTGTACTAACTGCAGAATGTGTCATTGTGTGACCACATGGTCACGATACTCAAACCCCCTCAGTATGCGCACACACTCAAGGCCCCTGGTCTCCTACTATGTGCTTCTCCAGGGGTAATGTAAAAGGAGTGATACCGAGTCCTTATGCCATGACTACCCTGATGCTGCTAGAGTGCAAAGGAACACAAGCGTGACAGTATTGTAAGCTCTTGTAAATGGTTTAATGAGATACATAGAATGCCATCAAATGTGAATGTACGAGTTTAACGTGTATTACTGCTGTCAACCGTATTGGTCTGTTGCTCCTGCGTGCTCCACCAACCCTAATGCTACCTCACGTATCATGTTTACAATATGATGCTAGCGCTGTTAATCTCGCAAATACTTACCCTGTAGAGACTAATAGAACTGTTGATATAGTTAACATGTTCTAAAAAGACTGTGTACTGATGTAAAGACTATAGACGTGTAACCCTTTAGCCATTTTACATTATACGAATCCCTTCGTTTTCAATACAATTTGCAGCTTGCGAGAAGACTATCATTGTGGGCATATCCAAGGCCACCTCCCCTCCCTTCCCATTGAAGCCTGCCAGAGAAAGCAAAGGCCCGAGCTACACCGCCTCACCTCCCCCAATTCGGCTGGAGCTGCTTCAGGCATTCATGATTCCCTCGCAGCTAACATGGCCGCAAACAGCCACCTTAATTATTTACAGCCCAGCAGCAAAATCCGGCCATAACCAGAGGCCAGAGGTGCCCCCTCATAGGTCCCACGAACCACCAGGTCACCCCAAATTAATCAAGCTTGTAAAAGAAGACACCTAATATTGCACCAACATTGTGTAAAAGCATCCGTCATGACTTCTAACAAGACCCAAAGCTCGGACAGGTTATCCGGTGCCCTGAGACCCGACCCCGTGGCCTATGATACCTAGTCAACAGGATAATAGCAACCCTGTAATGATGTATCGCCACAGTACCCCACCTAATGCGCATTCCTCCTGTGTTGTATTAACCTGTAGAATAACCTATTGTAGGATTTACAGGGCAACTGACATTACAGCATTGAATGAATGGGGTGTGCCTGGCCCTTAGGGCAGAAAGCCAAGAAAGACGTCCATCAATGACACTGACCATGCCTGACCGGACAGCGCCTCCCGAATGAGCCCAGCTGACTTGCCCACCCCACGTTGGCACCCGGTGGTGTCCGCCAACCACAGAGCGACGTATCACAGCTGCACATATAGTTAGTCGACGCCACCCAATCCCCATGTACATGTGCCCCCTATAGTGTGTAGGTGTCTATGACACTTTTTGTAAATGTAAACGCCTGTCTTTGCGATTGTCAGACAGAGCGCTCTCGGAGTTTGCAGAGTTCTTTGCATGCCCTCTTTTGACTTAGATAAAGCTTCCCTTAAGCTCACCCGCACTTGGTCCTAGCCTTATTCCCATTCGTGGGAGAGTCCATTCTTGCCTCTCATTGCGGGAAGGGTCGTGCTATCTGGGGACGCTCGCCTTCAAGTTCTACAAAACGTACAAGTTGGAAGTACTCCCCCCGCTACTGGCAATGTTGAACGAAGCGTTGGAAATAGGGTCATTGCCAGAATCCCTGAGAGAGGCAACTATTATTCCGCTTCTTAAACCTAACAAGCCGAGCACGGACTGCGAGTCATAGAGACCGCTATCCATGCTGAGCCAGGACAGCGAGATTCTCACGACTGTGCTGGCAAACAGATTGAGACAGATTATCAACAAACTCGTACATCCTGACCAGACTGGATATGTGCCGCACAGGAGCATATCCGACAATCTCAGAAGGCTCTACCAAGTCATAGAACAGACAGAAGGGGACTCACAGGAAGTTGCAATTGTCTCATTGGATACAGTGAAGGCCTTCAAATGGCCCTGGCTGATGGCAGCCCTAAAGGAATATGGCATAGGGCCAGGGTACCTGTGGTGGGTGAAACTACTGTACAGTATGCCACTAGCCAGAGTCAAGATGGGAGCAATCATTTCAGAGAGGTGGCAACTCAGTAGGGGCACCAGACAAGGTAGCCCTTGGTCCCCGATGCTGTTTATCCTCGCACTAGAACCCTTAGCGATATATCTGAGACAGCAATACAAGGAGGTAGGAATCAACACAAAAGGAGGGCCACATCTAATAACACTGTACGCCGTGGTTATGCTGTTATACTTGAAGTATCCAGAGGAAAACCTGCAATATATCTTAGAGATGATGGAGCGATTTGTGTTGCTCTCTGGCCTCACAGTTAAGCTCAAGAAGTCATGTATATTCCCCTTGGGGAGATACAAGGGGATTTCGCAAGTGCATTTACCAGTATTGTGAATACCCTGGGAGATCAGAACCTTCAGATACCTGGGGATTGATATCTATCACACGGTGGAGGCTGAATATAAACACAATACAGAGAAGGCCGTGGGAATGGATGAGAATAGCATGAGATTCTGGGCTAAGCTCCCTCTGTCCATGGTAGGGAGGGTGGCACTTCTGAAGATGGTAGTATTGCCGAGGTTGTTACATCTTTTGGGGAATATTCCATACATGATACCCAAGCGATTCTTTGTTAAACTCCAGAGCATATGTAGAGGGTTCATATGGCATGGTACCAGGAACAGAATAGCCCTGTGGAAACTGCAGAATATGTATGACAAAGGGGGTATACAATTGCCCAACTTTGAGGTTTACTATCTGGCCAGCCAATTGCAATATGTGGCTAAGTGGTTGACAGAAGACTCAACATCGGAGTCCAGATTGTTGAGGTCTGAATGTGCTCTGTTCTTTCTGAAAGAAGGGATATTGCTGCCAAAACCAGAGTTGAGAGGGTGCACGAGGATGCTAAAACTGGGTTGGATGTTGTGGCGTAAGGCTTGCGATACTGTAAATGATGCCTGAAGTTATATGTCACGCACTGTTGGTTTTTTTTGTGGATTGGTTGCTGGAAAAACAAATAAAAATTGTTTATAAAAAAAAAACCATGGGAAAAGGGAGCCAGTTACATCATGAACACAGATGGGCATGGGATGGAGGGTGGATTTATATGTAACTAAAGTGAGGCTTGACTTGCAGTGATCCATCACACAGGTGGTCGGGGAGGGTAGCTGGAAGGCTGGTCTTCCTCTTGCACCAGCCAGAGTGTGGATCCGGCTATGGGGAGGCGGATGGCTGGGGACATTGCCTGGCGGTTGGCAGCGGTTCTGGCGGGAGGGAGATTAAGGTTGGATGCATAATCAGAGGGGAGGGAGGTGGTACGCCTGGCCAATAAGCGAAGGGGTTGGGGATCTAATGAAGTCAGGCAATGTGGGGTGAGAGTGACTCAGCCATAAGGGGGCACCAATTTGCCATATATGCAAAGCTATGCAGTGACTTGATACACTGCACCATGTATACTGAAGCCCTTTGCTGCAATCAGGATGGGTCTAAGTTTGTACAACTGTGGGAACAGAAACACTCTGTGTGCTCTCCACCCCAGCGACTTCTGGGGGAACCCTAGCATAGGGGTGAGCTAATACTGAGAAAATGTTCATGAACTGAACATTATTGGATTTAAAAAAAATGTTATTTGTAAATGAGTTTAAAGAACTCAAACATTGTTCATGAACCTACCATTAGAAAGATGTCAACACTTGAATGTTCAAATGAGCAGAAATATGGTTACTGAGTACATTTTAAAAGTCTTCAGTATAGCACGAATGAGAGAAAATCTCCTTTAAGGCTTGTGAGATACCTCCAAGTAAAACACCTACCCGACACTGCCTGTACTCCATGTACACACACTGCAAAAAAGCACACAAAACCAAACCATATGCTTACTCACATCATATACAAATGCTTTCACCACCAGGAACACATGCCTACAGGATACTTAGTGCTCTCTAATTCACTGGCATGCAACCTAAAATCAAACACTCTACATAAGGCGGGCACACTCTACTCACACACAGACACGCACGAGAACTCTCCTAGATAAAAATGTATATCTGGCAGCATTTACAGTCAAAATATAGCAAATGAAACAGACAGACACCAAACGCAATGCAATCACACAGAAACCTCCCATGTGCCACCTAATTCTCTCAGAGCCACAGAGAACGCAACTCCAAAATCCACCCACATGCGGATGACACAGCTATACCCGAAGGTCAACTGCCTAGATGGCATTCACCACCTGAAACACTGAATCGCCATCATTGAAGCCTGTACGTCATGTGCCTGCCTGAAACTCAAAGCTACCAAAACAGAGTTCATTCTCCCCAGAGGTGCCGCCTAATGCACCGAACTTCAACTCTTGCTGACACGGATAGATCTCAGTGGTCTCTCCCCACAACTCGCCCTTGGTGCAAATTCCATTGGCATCACCATCGATTATGACCTATTCTTAAAATCATACATCTACAGAAAACACAAACAGCATGTTACCAGGTCACTCCTGCACCAAATCACACCCTTCATCCCCACCCCAGACATCAGATCTGTCATCCTGGACCTGGTGCTCTCACATCTGGAGGGGGGCCACAACTTCCTGGCGGGTGTCCCAAACACTACCCTGCCTACCTCCCCCCAGAGAAATGTCAAGGAAGTTGTGGCATGCCTCATTGTATGGCGGAAGAAATTCAACCACATCTCTTCCACTTTCATGGAACTACACTGGTTACCCCTCCAGGCTGGGATCACCTTTGCGACAGCCTGCATCACCTACAAAGCTCTCATGTCCAAGATGCCAAAATACATAGCTGAAAAGAAAACCATCTTAGGAGGGCAACCTAACACCAGGAGCCAAGATACAACCAGCCAGGCATCCAAGAACTTCAATAAGGACACTCCAGAAAACAAGCATTTTCCGGCAATGGTCCCACACTCTGGATCAACCTTCCCGCTAACATTAGCATGGCTTCCCTCCTTATGTGATAAAGGAAGAATCTGAAGACCTGGTTCTTTGAGGAACACTTCACCGACAAATAAGTATCGGTATGCAGTGATGTTATCGAACAGAAAACAAAGAATGCATTTTTAAACGAACCCAAAACATCTACAAAAGAAAACGAATTTTAGAAAACTATATATATGTGGTTGGGAATGGGAATAGTAGTTTTAGGGGTTGGGAAAAAGTATTTTTAAAGGGATGGGGGATTAGAGATGGAGGGAAGGGGGAACCCCCACAAAATACCTCGATAACACATTTTTTCAGATGTTTTTTGTTTGTTCAAAATTAATTCTTTGTTTTATCATTTGATAAAATCACATGTAACCATAAGTACCATAGACCGACAAGGCAACCCCTCTGCACCCACTATGGTCCACTCCCTTTTTTGTACAGTGCTGCATTGCTTTGCTTTCCTGCAATGTGTGTGCTATATAAACACCTACATGGAACTGGCAACTTGTTAGCAGGTTACTGGGTTTACAGGGGCGGTGTCATGCCGGACCCCAAGGCTGGGAAACTCCAATTCATTGTTAGTTTGTGATTTCTGTGGGTCCAACATCTTGTGTCTTAAAGGTACACAAGTGATAGTGGGTTTAAAGCGACAGTCCCATGCAACAGGATCCCATGCCATGCTGTGAGGAAGAGGAGGGGATCCTGCCCAGTGTGAGGAATTCGACCAATTGCACGGTAGGTGTGCGCTCGCCTGGGCTTTTTTGAAATTTTAAATTAAATTGAATGATGGCAGATCAACCTTGGGAAATGTGTGGGGGTAATCTGCACGCATTTTCCTATGCTCACCGGATGACATATGCATAGACCTGTGTACTCTGGGTGGACACAGCCGACAGGCACAGTCCCCCGTCATATTTAGTTGGGATATAACAGGTGGATCACACATTACATCCCCAGGGGCCAAACCCTGGCCCTGCCATGGCAAGCCTAATTAACTAACAAAGGCTCCATGGATCTGCCATGTCCTTTTGTTGGGCCGTGTAGCTGTGGCAGCAATTCACATGCTAATCAGAGTAATTCAAACAGGCCCAAATAGGGCCTGGCTGCAGAGGCTAACAAAGGATAGAGGAAACCCCAACACCATTTCATATGACCTGTGTCAACCTGAAGCCAGATCCCGCCCTCAGTGTCGATTGACAGTGAAATGTCATGTCTGGTACTGCAGGTTTACATTAGTCATCTCTGCAGGGGAACCCCATTCAGAAGGTACGGGAATGTGGTTTGGCGGAGCCAGAAAGTCTGGTCTCGCTGCAGCTTCAAGGGAGACCTGCCACTTTAATCAGGAACCACAGAGAGCTTGATTAACCAGAGGAACCCTTTGATCCACAGACAGGAAGATGGGTGGAACTTAGTATTGCATGTTTTCACCCCTTTGCCTTTTAGTTGCAAAGCACTCTGGTTATGACCTCACGCATACAGGAGATTGTTGGTAGGGAACCAGGATTGGTTCATTAAGGTAGGCTTAGCCTACACCAATCACTGTGGCCCATTTGGCTTCAAAAGATGGCTGAGCCCCTCTTTTGGTAGATCATCTGAAGGCTTCACTAGAAGCAGAAGGAAGAACTCATCATTGGGACCTGGCTGAAGGTACAGTGTGCCTTAAATCTTCTGCCAGTGAAGGAAGGCCAGAACCTCCAAGAGGGAAGCAAGAACAGAGGGTGCTACCAAATCCAGAGGACCCTACAGCAGCTCCAGAAGCGATACCCAGCTAGCACGCAGCATGTCCAGCTAGGCTCTGCAGCAAGCATCGAAGGTATAAATAGCACGCACTGCGCCCGTTATTCAGTTCTGTTTTTTCACCTTCAACCCACAGGATAATCGGCATTAGCATGTCCAAGACAGTATTAGACGATGAAGGAACGCAAGGTGTAATGCACAGAAATTCTATTGCGGGGTAGGAAATTAGGGGCAATGCGAAATATGTGGGAGGAACATAATACGATATGATAGGCATTTGTAACGCACCTATACACAAGTGTTTCAAGGCGAGACAAGGCAAGGAAGGGGGAACAGAGGGAGGACAGAGACAATGATCTTAGTAGGCCAAGTGACATTGAGATTGTGCAAGTGCAGGGGTGGAGGGAGGGGAAACATGCCAGGGGAAACGGGGGGCAGTGCTGTACATGGGATCAAAAGAATAACAAGAAATGCGGCCACCAGGTGTCCACAAGTGCAGGTAGGAGGACTCTAGGGTTACAGATACAGACCAAAGTGCAAGGGGTGCTGGGAGGCAGTGCAGGTGTGCAACTAGGCGGGCAGAGACCTGGGCCCGAAATCGGAGGGTAGCCAGGTGACCAGTGCAGTATGAGACAGGAAATCAGCAGGGGAGCCGAAAAGAGAGAAGGCAGAAGCAAAGAGGAAGGTCTTCAGGTGCTTCTGGAACCGGTGATGGTTCTCCTCAAGTTTCAGAGAGGCAGGGAGGCGTTTCCAGCGAGAGACCCCAGCCAAAGAAAGAGATCTACCACCAACTCGTTGCTTGGAGAAGCGAGTGACCCTAAGGGAGTTGGAGGTGAGCGAAGAGCTCGAGTAGGAAGGTACTTACAAAGAGAGAGTTGGAGGCATTGAGGATTAAGGCCCCAAAAGGCCTTGTGGACAATGCTGAGGGTCTTGAACATAATCCTTGCAGCCACTGGGAGTCAATGTAGAGATTTCAGTGCTGGAGAGGTACGATCCCTGGGCTTGAGGCCAAGGACAAGTCTTACAGTCCTGTTCTAGATGAGTTGCAGAGGGCGGAGAGTAGAAGCAGGTAGATTTAGAAAGAGGATTTTGCAGTAGCCCAGCCTAGAAAGAACCAGAGCTCTAGAGACAGTGAGCTTCTGGGGAAAGGAGGGGAAACGAAGAATACCTCTGAGGAGGTGCAGTTGGTAGTTTGACTTCTTGAGTGTGGAATCGAAAATGACCCCAAGGTTCTTAGCCTCACAGGTGGGAGCAGGAAGAGGGCCAACAGAGGCCGGCCAAGAGTGGCAGGAAAGGAGGGTGCCGGCGTGCCAATGAGGAGAATCTCCATCTTACTGGAATTAAGGCAGAGATCGTTGGCGGCACACCACTGCTGGATAGCAGACAGACAGTCAGAGATGAGAGAAGGAGAAGAGGCGGCGGAGGGGAGCCTGAAAATGAGTGTCATCCGCATAGCACTGAAAGTTGGAGCAGAGAGCTGCAATGCGGTGGACGGGAGGTGCCAGGTATTGGTTGAACAGCCAGGGAGAGAGGTTAAACCCCTGGGAAACACCACAGGTAGATAGTGAGATCGGGGAAAGGATGGACCCAAGTTCGACCTGGGAGGGTCGATATGAGATGAACAAGGTCAGACAGTCCAGGGCCTGGTCAGCGATAACCAGGTTATCACGGAGACGATTGAGCAGGATGGCATGGTAGACCATGTCAAAGGAAGAACAGAGATCGAGTAAGATGAGGACAGATGGGAGATTAGAATCAAGGTTAGAGAGCAGGTTTTCACAGATGTTCAGGAGAGCAGTTTCCATGGTTCTGGCTGCTCTGAAGCCAGACTGATGGTCATGGAGACAACCAACAGATTCAGTGTGAAGATTAGGCTGGGAGATGGCCAGATTTTCCAGGAGTTTGCCTAGGAAAGGAATGATGGAGATCGGACGACAGTTAGCTGAGCAGATCGGACGACAGTTAGCTGAGCAGGAGGGGTCAGCTGAGGGTTTCTTGAGAAGAGGGTGCACAAGAGAGTGCTTCAAGGGGGAAGGGAAGGCCCCAGTGGCGAAGGAGTGGTTGCAGAAGTCAGCTAGGGCAGGAGCAAGGGTGTCAATGTGGTCTGTGATGGTTTTGGAAGACTTGTTCCTCCAAGCCTTATACTGCTTTGGGAGTCAAGATGGGGAATACGTGGGAGGACACAAAACAAAGGCCCACAACAAGCTGCAAGCAAACCCGGATGCATGAGATGCCAATGTGGATAAAAATTGAAGCAAGTGCTACCACAGGCAAACATATTGAACACCTCAGGGTAGATGCTACTTTGTATAGTGAAAAGAACAGTGAAACAAATAAGACCATGCAGAATAATATACCAAGCAGTTTGAGAAGCAAAGCCTGTAAGAGTAAAAAGGGGGAGATAGGAAAACCCTTACACCTTGTGAACTTTTGCAGAAGTTCTGTCAGGGGAGTATACCAGGCACCTGAAGTTGAGTAAAGAGCTTGACCTTTGGCTGGGGAAAATACCAGGGGATCTAAAACCCCCATAGACGGATTCCTGGAAGGAAAATATACCAGGCAATCTGCATTAATAACAAGAAAAGCTAAAGAACGACTATTATGGAATGTATTGTTTGAAGATAAAAAAAAGAAAGACTGTTACTGGATTTTTTGTTTGAACAAGACCTTTGTGAACCCAGTACCAAAGACACAGAGGAACTGTTGGATAAAGAAACACCTTTTTGTTGGAACTATTCTTATAAGTTTATTTGTGAACACTTTTTGCTGCTATCAAGTCAAAGACATTTCTTCAGCCCTGTTCAGCTTACCCTTCAGTTCCATCTGCTATAACCCAAAAGCTGCAGTACTCATCCGGTTTAGTTCCCCAGTCCCACTCGGAAGGCTGCAGTCTATTGGCACTAGGGAATAACCATGGGTAATCGATTGACCCATTTCAGTCACAAGTCTCGCAATAGATTTGCAGATTTTGTGAATCTTCAAAAGAAACAGTTGAAAGCCTAATACTTTGCCCCAAGCTCACCCAGAAAAATGTTCTCAAGTTGCCGGGTTGAGAGGGCTAGAAAAGGGAGACGCACCAAAAAATACCCTTTTTGAGGGGAAATGAAATGCATCACTCGATATGGGTTCAGATATTTAAAAAGAACCTTTTCACAACGCCATAAAGTAGAATGGGCCATGACGCAGCACTTGGTCGTAGAAATAACTAGACCGACCTGTCAAAAGGAGATAGATTGCAGACATTGAGGTCTGGAATCCAAATCTGGGTTCCATTTTTTCCTACGGGCAAGAGGAGAAGGCTTAAAAAAACATTAAACTTGACTTAAGGTCAAAAGTACAGGACACAGGTTTGGAAAGATGAACCATGCCAATGTGAGTCGGGGGGTGTCGTGGAAAAACAATGAAGGGAATCACAAATTACCAATGCTGCAAAGCTACCAGTTAAGTAAAAAATGTAATAGCATCTATATACAATCTTCAAAGAATTATTTGTATTGGCTAGCGGTAGTACATTTTCTTTCAAGCTGAGGACAGAAATCTCAGAATATTCAGAAATAGGATCTTGGGTGAAGTGTCAGCGAAATATGAGACCTACTCCTGAAGAAGACACTGTTGGACATACTGAAACATGCTGAGTGTACTGGGATAAGGAGATATGTGGAGCTTGACACAAGAATCACAAGGACCATTACACTCAACATGTTTCAATACATATCTCGTTCAGATATAGAGCTTGTGAAACTCCTAAGGTACTGGGTGAAGAAGCAGAGCCCTTTCCCTGAGGAAGGTATAATGTATATAAACACACTGAGTGTAACGATCTTGTGAGTTATGTAAACAATACTCACAGTAGTGACTAATATTCTTACTTCATAGTTCCCCCCTTCCTCCAGAACTCCTGGGATATAGTAATAAAGTGAAGCTCACGCACATGTGTGAAATGTGTGCACAGGTGGGCCTGCTCACGCTGAACTGCCTTTGGACTCCCTTCCCCAATACATCTCTCAGGAGCTCAAGACCTCCTCTTGAAGAAATGCTTCTAACACCTAGGTCCACACCATCCTTGCCGCATCTAAATCGGAGATTAAGTGATCTGCTGCCCCTATTCCCTCTCCTGGTTGCTTGTAGATACCACGCTGCCAAATTGCAGGCAATGCCAACTCCTTTGTATCTCTGCTTCGTTCACGGTGTCCTTCCCCCTATGATTTGTAAAGTGCGCTATTGCTTTCCGCAGCCAGGCACGCCCTCAATAAATACCCCAATACTAATATTATAAACATCTCTACAAGAGACCATGATGGATTTTTATTATTATCTCGAGCAAAGAGTGAGGGTCAAAAAGAGAAAGAGGGAGTGAGGTCAGAAACGTTTACATTCTCGTGTCCAAGTGCCTTCCCCCCCCAACCCGCCACTCTTGAGAAGATTTGCAAGCAGTGTCAGAACTAACAGTGTGAGGTATTAACAGACCAGACAAAAATATTTTGCAATACTGCGAGTTTTTTTTAATTTTAATTAAAAAATGTTGTGGGTAATTCGGTTTATGAAAGTGAGAACTCCTTATCAGATTCCACTTTCAGAATTGTGGCAGGGCCAGGGTCATGACCCTGTCAGGGTGAACTGGGACCCCTCTCAGAAGTGGGGCGAGTGGGAGTTCCTCTTACACACCTACTCTCCCCTGCAACTCTACTCATACACACTCATTCAACTCCAAGTACCACTTCCCCTCACCCACCAATGCCTCACCCTGCACACTTGCCTCAACAATCCGCCTTGATGCTCCTCTGCAGCGTCCTTTCTCCACATGGTCTATTGGCCAGCCTCTGCATCCTTGGACCTCATGCGAGCAACCCACAACTTCCTGAGTCCCCTTTAATCTCCTAACCGCTGTGAGGAACTCATGGTATCAAAAGTAAGAACGCAACACAAAGAGCAAGTTTTAGGGTGTTTATTAAAATGTTTCCAAGGGGTTTGGGAAAACTCCTAACTTGCCCTAATGCTAGAATGGGAGTAATCTCGACCATTGAATAAAAGAAAAGAAAAACAGTCCCATTCTGTCTAGTCCAAACTATAACTGTTCAACTAGTAGACCTATGGCCTGCCCTAAGCTTATGCAATAACTGTTAACGGAGGATAGCACAGGTGCAACGTGCTGGTCTTGGAAGCAAGACCATGCAGAGCAACAGAGGTTTGAATCCCGGATCCGCGCTTAGAAACCAAACCCAGGTATGGTATTAGGCGCGTTATAAAAACAATTAAATAAATAAAATAAATAAAAAGTGAAGAGGGATGAGTAATTAAACAACATAAAAGGTGCATCAAAATTAAAGTCAGGATGGAAATATGGCTTCTTTATCTCGATTCAACAAGGACCCCATGGGTTTCCCTCACCCAAGTCCAGGTCTCCTTTTTCAGGATATGGTTCTCTTGGTCTTAGCGAGAGGTAAACTCTCTGGTCATGCAGATCCCCCCTTCTCAGCTCTTCAGTTCCTAACCAAGAATATTTTACCACTGTAGGTGTGTTATGCTTGAGATAAAACATGGCGCTGGTGCGCAACGCATTCTGGGGGCACTCAGAGCCATAATGGATATTTATTCCATGCCTCAGTGAAAAGCTGTACTTGCTTTGCTGAAAGACATGCTTTTCAAACCTGGTATGCAGACAGTCAAGGACATTCTGCTGGGAAAGCTGGTTTTGTTATGTCTTGCTATGAGTTATGGAATTGTTTTCCGTGGTGTTTTAGAGGGGAGCTTTGCTCCTTGGGGTTACTGTCGGTTGACCGGCCGGCAATCAACAGTCACTCAGCAATGCGCAAACGCTAATGTCAGAAGGTTCGAGAAATTGCCACCCCTTTTTGAGGAGGGCATATACGCGGAGCTATCGGAAAGGTCAGGGGAAACCACAAAGACCTCAGTTGGAGGGGTGACTTCTTGTTCCAACCTTCCTGTGGGCTGTTGTGCTCTCTGCCTGGCTGTTACCGGGGTCTTCCAGCTGCTTCTGGCGAGATGAGGGATACAGTTACACCCACTGTGCTGTATTTTCTTTTGAATTCTCTGTCCTTTCTGTGATTTATTTCTGTGTTATCACTTGTTGCTTCCAAGCTATGAATAAATAGCTGTATAGTGCTCATTATTTCGCTAACTGCGTATCTGGTTGTGAGTTATTGCTTCACCTACCTGTGTTCAAAATATTTTCTTGCTCTACAAACGTACTGGTGATGAATAATGGTCCGTGCACTCTTGGAAGAGCAAAACAAGGTGCCCCAGGTCTCCCTCACCTGAGTTATAGTGTTCCCAAAACAAAATAATTTTCTCTGATAAGTCTTTAGACCATTCAGGGTTCCCTTCCCCAAAGTCAGGTCTATGTCCAATAAATTCAAAAGAAATATCTGAACCACAATTTCAAATGACTTAGGGTTCCCTTCCCCAAGTGTTCAGCGTCGCTGATTCAAATTCCACTAGGGTCTCTGTGGCCCTCCTGGGTCTGTCGCCCACCTGGAGACCACCCGTATGCAGCTTTTAACTCTCCTTCATAGTGTGCCAGTTCACGTTAGGGTCCCATCAGCTGGACTCAAGCTTTCTTCCTTGCTTTGGTTTCACTGTCGAAGACCTTCAAATGTGCGAGGATTTGACAGGTACCTCAGCATGACCACTTCGACTTATTTTTAACCATCACGTTTTGTCTGCTACTCCAAAGCCTCTTTGCAAAAGTAGTTTTGAGCACAAAAAAGTTCAAAGAAATCCTTTCATGTAGGTCTCCCTCTGTCGGATTCGGATCTCTCACTCACAGTACTTGCAGGGTTTCAATCTTTTGCTGAAGAAAAAACTACCAGTCCCATAATGCATTTGGACTCAGTTCATTAATTTCCATTACTCTTCAGCCACCCACAGTCAGGGTCTCACCGCCTGCCCCTCCTTCCTCCCCAACTCCTTCATTCACCTGGGAGGGAAGCGGACACTTCTTTGTTTGTCTTTCCTCCCCAACTCTGTCGTTCACCCGGTAGGCAGTGCACTACTTTTCCCAGAATGCACTTCTTCCTCGATTTGTCAATGCCCCAGAGGAATGGGCACTGGCCTGGACATATCCCGCTCTGAGCAGCTCTCTCTGATCTGGCTTCTAGGTACGGCCGAGCATCACCAGCTCGCTCTCTGAGTGCTTGGGACTTAAGTAGGGGTCCTCTGCCGGACTCAGCCTTGCAGCCTCCCTCCTGGCTTCCCAAGAGCAACTGACTTCTCTCACTCAGCAGCTTTATTTTATATACATGTGAATTGGTAATTGGCTGCAGGTGTTGGTTCTGCCCAACCCTGACTGTCTCTGTTAGTGGGACAGCCTACTGTCAGAGTGATCATTTGTCCTCTGTTTTTCAGTGGGTTTTCCTTTTGTAATCGTCATACTCTTAGCCCCTCTCTTCCTCGTCTCAGTCTTTTGGTATTCTATTAGAGGAATGGGATTATGGGAGTTGTAGTATCCTTTAAAAGGGAAAGAAAAATAGGGTAGATTTTTGTCAGAAAAGGGGGGTTTGGATGTAAGGTTGCTGAGAAATGGGTTTCACAAAAGGAGAGGTAATATTTGCATTGGGGTTTAGGGATGGTCTTGGTTTTCCCTCATGGTGTCACCTTCCTTTCCAGAAGGGAAAAGGTTGGGGGTAGGACGGGACTCTGATGACAATATCCCAAAAAGACAGAGGGGATGTCGGGTAGGGGTGTATTCGGAAAAAGGGGATACTGTGTCTCGCCCAAGGGCGCTCATCCCGCAGTCCCCAAAGACCCCCTTCCCAGGTGATCCTCCCTCGCTTGTTCGCCCCCAGGGTTGGGATCCAAGAGCGTTGGCCCTCCCCTGGCCACCTGAGTCTGGGATCCCTGGCAACAGTATGGGAGAAACACCTCAGGTTGCTCACACCCCCTCTCTCTCCATTGGCTGTCCTCCCCTGCTGGTTCCCAGAGACAATTTCCTACTATTACCCCTCACCCCCACCCAGGAGGTGTTACACTAGGCAAAAGACATGAAAGGGGTCTAAGCACACAACGCTTTCTCATACGTGGGCCCTCCTGGGTCTTGCAATAGCGGCCTACTGCAGCGAGTTTGAGAGTTCATGTCCCAATTGGAGTAAGGGTCTGCCAGGTTCTTTAACCCTTTGTATTGGTTGGGGAGACGCTCAGTGGCTCCATAACATGCACGCGAGTATGCTTATTTGATTAAGTAGTTGGGAGCTCTCTGCATACACACTGATAACCACTAGGTTCTTCTGTGTTTTATCATGTATCTGCTTCTTTCAATTCTCTGCGGATGTGTGGTACTTTTGTGGCTCTCCATAGTCTCTCTCAGGCTATTCTATAGATGAAAACTGGCCAGCATTATGCGACACAGGCATGTGGTTATTGAAAGTAATACTCTGAACAAGCATACTCGCATAAATGGAAGGGACACAGACTGAGGCACTCCCAAATACCACCTTCCCTTTCTAGTGTAGGGCTGGCACTGGCTTATTCCCTGGTAAGCTTCCAACCACAGGCTCTTGACAGGATCATCTTACTGACCATGTCCCTGTCACACTATGGAATAGTTTCCTAGAAAGAAGAATGCTATGTAGCCTCAGTACTGCACAGGAACGTCTGAGTCGGCAACTAATCTCCTACCTTCCAAACTAAACCCCAAAAATATTGGCAGGCAAGGGCCATGTGGGAAGAACAAAAGCGTGAAACTTCTCTGGAGTGATAGGCTTAGAGGCAGGAAGGGCTGCGACAGCGGCAAGAAGTTAAATACCAGTGGGACAGGTGAGAGAACAATCAGTTCTTGGGCTTACCCAGAGTATTCCCACCACCCACATACTCAGGCCTCCCACAGACCCTACACTCAAAGATGGATGGACCAGCAGATAACCACACTGGCTAGCGAAGCGGTGGGGATGAGAAGCAGAAAGTGGCATACAATGAGACGATCTTGACTGAAGGCAGCAGCATGGGCGTGCATGCAGCTGACTACAAAAGCTGGCCAGTAAGTGAATAGGGTGTGTGCATTCAAGACTGAGTCCATCGCTTTCGTGTTTATCTGGGGAAAAAGCCTGGGAAAGTCTCAATGTGGCAATCCGACAATGAATGGATGGTCAGCAGAATATTGAGGAGGCATGTTTCCCTTGGAAACAGAGGGTACCGAATATTCCCAGATGATTGCTGAAGCTCATTTTGGTTGAATGTGAAAAGGGATTGTGGTTGTTTCTTCATCTGGTAATTGTTCAAATGCAAGCAGATTTATTTCAAACAGTTCGCCGCAAACAATTATCAGACGAACAAACAACCCGAAACTATCATTTCCACCAAACTAGAGACTGCCATTGCCACTGGTGAAACTATTCTGAAAGTTGTGGCCGCTCCTGGTTGATCTGCCAAATGGCTGGCTTACTAGCTTTACAACACTGTCATTCAAATTGATGGGGGAAGTGTATTCCTTTTACAATACACTGGACATGAGAACCTTGCTAACCATATATTGGACAGTCTTGATGCCCAGAGGAACCACTTCACCCTGGAGTCTGATCCAACTGGCAGGCTCATGTCCAAACAAAACAAAATAACTCTATTGGCCAAAAGTACTTCGTTGTGAACCCACATGACAGTTTTTCCTGCACAGTAATAGATGATCAAGTGATATACTCGGAGGACATTCCCTTTGTCTTGTTCCAGTGAACCGTTAAGCACCCTGCTAGCTCCGGAGAGTTTGCTTTGGCTTCTCTGCCAGGTTTACCACTGGGAGAGGCATGTGGATCCGCGGGAATCACTTGCCGTTTTCTGTCTAAGTCTTTCTTACACCATTTTTACACCATGAATACAGGGCTGAGAAACACCCCACCTAACAGAAAGGGACTGAGGGGTTGAGTTCCGGTCCCGCTGCTGAGAAAAGTTCCCGATTAAAAGATTTAGCAGTAGTGGCCCTACCCTCAAAAAGTAAATAGTCAATATGGTCAGGAAAAAGATTTTTGGCATTAAACAAAGGCAATAATTTGGTCCTGAAGTTCCAGTTTTAACTTTCAGACACAATAAAGCTAATCTCATAGCAGCGCCGCTTAAATCAGTCCATCTAGGAGGTAGTTTCTATACGGTTTGGAGCTGAATGAAGCAGGGCTAGGATTAGATTGAAACAAAAGTCTAATACATACGGGACCTTGAAACCTAAAGATGGATTTCTAAATAAAACTATCAGGAGGGTTGAACTTAATAGTGATCACTTAGCTTAGTGCTCCAAATCCTCCCATCAATCATACAGAAGACCCAAAACCTAGTCTAGCAAGACCTCACCTCTCCAGGGATGCCCTAATCTACTAAGAAATGTCCAATTGATCAGACCAACAGAAAGGTCTTAATCCTAAGGTTAATGAGCCTTTAGCCCACCGGCGACCCTGTGCTAGGGAACACAAACGTTCCAAGGGTTTGGCCAAAGAAAAAGTTCATAAAGCTGCCATTCCTAGTCCATCCCTATTCTAATGCAAAACACACAGGATTGTTCCTCAAGTCTTTCAAGATGTTCAAGTGGCCCCTGCAGGACCTTAGATTTCTAAATTCCTTCAGGCCACTTATGGATCGGGACTTCAGTATTCACTAGGGGTCCCTCCTGGACCTTACACCTGTGGTTTCGCCTTGCATCAGGGTCCTTTCTTCCTGCGCCTTCTTTTTATGATTCATAGTTGGACCCTCTCAAAGGGCCACACATACAGGAGTCACAGTAGGTTTCACTAATAGGCTTGAGTTTGCAACATTTATAACATTCCTCTCTCCGGGGCATGAGGTTACGGAACTCATGGCTACCCTTGAATTAGGTTTCTGTCTTCTCCCTTCTTTATATCAAGAGGATAGGAGTTACAATAGGTCTCTCTTGTAGGCCTCGGGTTCAGTATTCACTGCAGGCCTCTCTCCTAGGCCGCTCCCTGCCAGAGGCAGGGACATCCTGTTATCTTCCCCAGGGTTTGCTGGTAGAAAGCCACAGGTTGTGGCTTTACAGTTCCCTACAGGAGTGAAGAGGGCAGTGGAGCCCTTCAGGTCAGCTTCCTCTTCTAGGAATTCCAGGGCTCAAGTGTGCTCCCTTCTTCTTTCGGCCTCTCCAGGCTAGCTCTCCCCTCCCCCCTCCTCCAGGCAGCAGCCCTTCCAGTCGTCCTCATTCTAGCAGTCTTTACTTATTCTTGTTGATGCCCCCCTCTGTTCCCCTGTGTCATTGCTGTGTATCCCTCCCTCTTCTGCTCCCCCCCCTTTTTTACATTGCTGGAGTTGGCTTGATTCACGAAGGATTCACCACCAATGACTTTTTGCCAATGTTTGGATTGACTTTGGACACATTGGGGGTCATTACGAGGTTGGAGGTAACCATGCCAAAATAACGGTGCCCGTGGTTAGCTCCCTGGTCTGCTAGCGGGACCCATTTAGGTTGGCCCTGAATCATGCTGTGCCTACTAGCTTTGTGAATTCCTTGCCTACATTTTGTTCAACATTATGTGCCGCACTGACCCTTGAAATCTGTTACCGCTCTCCCCTCTGCTTCTCTGCCCTTTTCACTGTTTTATTCTCTGTTCTCTTCTCCTCTTCTCTACCTCCACCTTTTTCCCCCTCTCCTCCCCCCTCTTACTTCTATGTACTTACTCCATCTGAATGGTCCCTGGACCTAGTATGATAGTATCTTTGTTTGTCTCCTCCCCCCTCATTACTTGTTGTTCCTCCCCCTCCAGCACTATCTGAAATGTCGTCAGGCCTAGTACGATAGCTGCTTGTTTTGTTCCTCTCCCCCTTTCTCCTCACCTTGTGTAATTCTCCGGCTCTACCAGAAATGTTGTCAGGCCTTCTACAGTAGTCTCCTGTCTGTTTCCCATTTCCTTCCTATTTGTGTCTTAGCACTTGCACTATGTGAAATGTCGCTAGGCCGAGTATGATATTTATTTTTCACATTCTTATTGTTCATGGCCTGTAAGAATGTTTGTATTTTCCGTTGTTCCCTTCCTTGTCGTGAAGTGCTTTGAAACACATTGTGTATAGGCGCTATATATAAATAAACCATCATATCATATTATAGCAGGGGAGCATAATCACCTATGTCTGCATCCTCCGGGACTATGACATTGACAGACTTAACACCTTTTATACCCATGGGCATCAGGTGCAATGTGATTTGATTTGTTACCTCCTAGGATTCTTGGCCTCCCCTCCCTGGGATTGTTTAGACTCCGTGATGGTCTCACTTGCTGTATCCCAGATGATTGGTTCTTGACGTTACCCAGTGGGAAGATTAATTTCCTCCCCACTAGTCTGCCACTTAGAGGTTTCTAAGGAGTCTTTGGTGAGCAGCGCCATCTTGGAATTCCCTCGATCTGGGACAGTGGTTCTAGGGTCTTTCAAAAGGTCATGCAGCTGCAGTCTTGTCACCGTCTAAGAGGCATATCAGGTAGCGGCCGGTCCATCCCCGTTCCTAGCTGTCCACTAATCCAGTAGGTTATCATGGTGAACCCTGTGAATTCACCAGTGCCAGGCACTTAAGGATAACGTATTTGTGTGCCTCTCACATACATAGTAGAACCGGCTTCAAAGGCTACAATGCAGGCTCCGACTGGCCTACAGGGCAAAAGGGCAATGCCTGAACCAAAATCCCAAAATGCTAGTGTGGGCCATTTTTATGGGGTCAAAGTGGGCCACTTTTTTGATCCGTGTGGGCCAGTTTGATAAGTTACTTCACCATGCAGCTAGTAGTTTTGACCAGGATTACCGAATAAATATTCTTTAAAATGCACAGTTTGCATCACATGTTATCAAACACCTCTCTCTTGGGTACTACTCAAACAGTCTGTCACAAAAGGAATTAATTGCCATTTGTAACTGTGGTCCACTTTTTCATTGGTGCCCGAGACAATTTTATGCCCCAGTCCGACCCTGTGCAATGCCCTTTTTATTGTGGAGTGCATCAGATGCGCTATAGAGGAGAAACTCACACCTGATCTAACCTAGTGTGTTCAGGAACGTAGCTTGGCGGATCAGTGCGCAATGTACTGAAGTCAGTACATAATCTGTTCCAAGGTTTAAAATCCCAGCAGGACTAACTCAACCGTTCATCACTAAGCTCAGTGAAAATGGCTAGCAACATTACAAACGGATTTTTATTATTTCATGAAATATATTTCATGGCTTCCAAGTTGGATCTTAAATTAAATATAAAAACATTGAATGAAGGCAACATTGTGCACTGTGAAGCTGGTAGCTTTGATTAAGGATACTGGTCCAATAGGCATTAAAGTGTTGTTGATAACATGTTCACAATAACAGTGCTCAAGTACTACTGCTCAAACAATGTGCCCTGCCCTGTGCAGTCACGAGTCGCAAGTAGTGAATCAGGGCTGTTATTTCATGTTTCTGCGCGGAACAGCATTTGAGCTATTCTCCTGAAAGATCTTAATTTGTGAAAGTACCTTTGATTTACTCAATGGGACCAACCCTGCATGGGTGGGGAAATCGTGTGGCGAGGAATGAGGCCTTATGAAGAGATACCCCTGTCCACACGGTGACATTGTCTTGTGTTAGGACGGTACTGGTTTTGAATGTTTATAAATGCAGTCAATATTAAGTGGTGCTCCTACGATAACAATCCATAGAAGTCCAATAAGTTTTAATATCAATTTATTTTCCAGTTGGATTATATAATAAAGTCAGGGGCCAAAAAAATAGAATAGCAACACATGTTTCACACTACTTTGCTTTATCAGGGCAACGCAAAGTATCTTTAGGTTCTACGCGAGGATGAGAAACGTGCTATTAAACCTCTTGTGTTTAAGTTTACCAATCACTGAATTGAAATAAAACTACTTTCAAAACAAGCGCCACCCTAAGAAAAACAACACTGGAAATGCACGCACATGCAGATGGGAATATTCCTTCAAGTTCTTTCATTGCTAGAGCAGCGGTGTAGCCCAGATTTCTCGAGTTCCAAACTGCGTCCCAGCATTGGATATATGACCTGGGTGCTAGGTAGCATATTCTTTATCTCAGGAATGTTGGAATGGTTACCTCTGGAAGACAATGAATGGCTAATACATGCCTTTAAGTGGTACTTTTATCTGGGCAGATGCTGGTCACTTGATAAATCTACAGCTATGTGTCCTTTTAGTTGAGGCTGAAACGCTACATTGGCAGATCTTGCGGGCATGCAGACATCCACATCACAGTAATTGTAAGCGTAAACTGACCGATAATGGGACAAGGATTCAGTGATGGAATCCTCGGCCGTGTGTGAGCTTGAGGACGTAGCCAGCAGGGCTCAAGCCAAGGGTACATGCAGGTGGACAGAGCCCCCCACTTTTTTCAGGAGTCCACCCACGTTTTTCAGAGGGCACCGTGAGAAACCTGAAGGAGTCTCACCCGCCAGTCTGCAGGGATCGGCCATCCAGCTGGCCAGGAAACAGCTTTTGCTTTTGGATCCAGTTCCTGGGGGTGGACTAGTGCAGGAGGATCACCTGGATGGGGGTCCTCGGGGAGTGGAAGTGGGACACCGGAGGGTGAGAGACGGTATCCCCTTTCCAATAACACCTTTTCCCCATCCTACTAGGATACCTAGGAACTCAACTCCACGCCCTTTCATGACACAAAAACCTTTTCACAGAGAGCTCACTGTGAGCGACAACGGACTAACACCAGAGTCGTATACATGACATGTCCCAAACCAAGGGTCAGGCAGAGTTAGGCAATTACTGATAATTACACACACCTGACTTCATCACACTTCCCCGCACGGATAAAAGGCAGAGCACAACAGTACATCTTAATGAGGTAAAATACCATAGGAAGCAGCAGTTCCGAGATGGCAGATTAATACGAGGAGAAAGACGGCAAGACCAGAAAGGGTTGCAAGGAGGGAATTGCCCTTGGCCTTTTCAGAGGAAGAAAAGGAACAAGTTACCTACCTATAACTATTGTTCTCCAGCATGGGTCTAGCATGGATTCACATGCTCATGAATATTCCCCATCGTCAGGCTGGGAATCCTCAGTAAAAGAAAAACAGTTTCACTTTCACTTAACAAACTGTAGTTCTCCCATAAACCAATCACTGTCCTTTGGGTGATCCTGCCCCCAGTCAATGACAGTCCTCTACCTATGCCCCTCCTCTGGCAGCCATCTTCACATTTGGTAAGCAGCCATCTTTAGATTTGGTAAGCATGTAAGTAGCAGTATGAACAAGAAGAGCTTCAGAGATGAAGGAGAGAGGGTTTGCATGTGAATCCATGCTAGAGAACAATATTTACAGGTAAGTAACTTGTTCCTTCTCCAGCATGGGGTCTGGCATGGATTCACATGCTCATGAATAATAAATACACAGCACTACCACATTAAACAACCACCGGCGGTGGCAAGGCTCAACAGAAGCAATTCACTCTTACCTCTGAAACAGACTCACTTCAAGTGAACAGGTTGCGTAGCAGTGCTGGGCCTACTCTGGACTCCTCCCTTGAATCCCTGTCGATGCAGTAGAACTTCAAAAAGGTGTGCGTGGACCTCCATTTAGCAGCCCTGCAGATGTCCAGCAGGGGCACACCAGCCAGGAACGCCGTCGTCGCAGTGATCGCTCTGGTGGAATGGGCTCTCGGACGTCCGGGCAGCGGTCGGTTCACCAACCGATGACATTGCATGAGGCAGCCGGAGAACCACCTTGAGATGGAAGCCTTGGACAAAGCCTTCCCATGGTTCACAGGCCCAAAATTTACAAACAGCTGTGAAGTCTTTTAAAAACCCTTTGTGCATGCCACGTAAAACTTCAGGGCACGAGCAACGTCCAGCGAGTGCAAGGCCCTCTCAGCCGGAGATGAAGGTTTCGGGAAGAAAACAGGTAACAAAGGTTTGTTGAGGTGGAATTCCGACAGAACCTTCAGCATGAAAGAGGGGTACGTCCGCAGCACCACCCTTGACTTGTGGAAAGTCAGGTATGGCTGTTTGCAGGACAGGGCCTGAATCTCACCCAACCTTCCTCGTGGAAGTGATGCCCACAAGGAAAGCTGTTTTCCACGAGCGGGCCTGATGCACGTTGAGTTCCCATGCTGGGGCAGGCGCCTTCACCGGCGGGAAAGATCGTAAAAGTCCTTTGAGGAACGCCTTGACAAGCTGATGAGACCGAAGTGAAGACCTTCCTGGAGACCTGGTGAAGTGGGAGATAGCCGCCAGAAGTACTTATCAAGGCGTGCGCCAGTCCAGCCTTGGACAAGGATGGCAAGTAAGGAAGAATTTGCGGGGCCGTGACCCTCAGAGGGGCAATCTTCTGCGACCGAATATCCTCCAAACTCTAGGGCTGTACGAGCCAAGCCCTCAGGTTGAGCAATCCTGGGTCGTGATGCAGGATTGCGCCTCCTTCTCAGGTGAGATGATCAGGGACCACTGGTAGCTTGACCGGCAGAGACTCCGACAAGCTGAGAAGGTCCGGGTACCAAATCTGCTTTGGCCGCCCAAGGGTGACGAGTATCATCCTGCACGGACACTGTCTGAGTGTGTTAATGACTCGTAGCAGGAGAGGCAACAGAGGAAATGTGTGCAGAAATATATCTTCGCAGGGAAAGGAGATTGCGTCCCCTGGCTCCTCGGGTGATGGAATCTGCTGGCGAACTTTTGGCATTTGGAGTTTGCCACTGTCGCAAATAGATCGATCTTGGGCCTACCCCACTTGGCGAAGATGCGGTCCACCTGGTCCTGTAGAAGTTCCCACTTGTGGCAGGAGCACAACTCCCTGCTGAGGGAGTCTGTGGTGGTGTTCGTGACACCCACTAGGAGAAAGGGACCAGGAACCGTTACTGCGCTTCCCAGACTTGCAGTGCTTGGCCTTATCTTGGACCCCACGGATGAGGCGCACTCACAGGACTTAGAATCCCCCTCCTCAGACCGACTGGCCTTGGATGAGGCATGCCCCAGCCACACCACCAGTCTACTGTACCTGCCCTTTGTCGTCTTCTCGGGGAATCCGCTGCATATCTCGCAATCTCCTTCCTTGTGGTCCGGATGCAGGCAGTAGAGGCATTGTAGGTGCTTGTCCTCCACAAACACATTTCGGAGCCCGCACTTGGTGCAGGGCTTGAAGAGGGATCTTCCTTCTGTCTCCTCAGTCATGGTAGGAGGGCGTGAAGAAGGCCCGATGGACTTCTGGAAACTGAATATCTTTGCCCTTGAAGGACGCTACACTTCACCGATAACGGATGCCCACTGTCAGCTGATGGTGAGAAGAACACACAGGCTCTTTTAGACCAAAAATAGAAACGTTTTCTGTGAAAAAACACAAAAAACCTAGAAGTAGCTCACAGAGCAAAACTCGAGGACTCCCAAAACTGAAGCATGCTGTAAGAATCTGAAGATGGTTGCCTGCCAGAGGAGGGGTTTAGGGAGAGGACTGTCATTGGCTGGCTGCTGTATGAAGCAGAGAACCGTGATTGGTTTATGGGAGAAATACAGTTTTGTAAGTGAAAATGAAACGTTTTTCTTATACCGAGGAGTCCCAGCCTGACGACGGGGAATATTTATGAGCATGTGAATCCATACCAGACCCCATGCTGGAGAACCGCTACTTTCACGAGCCCTCCAGGATAAGAAACTTAAGACCGGGAATTAAAGCTGAAGAAAGGTGCATTGTGTTTCGAAGGTAACTGGGGCTTTCCTGCATCGATGGTCGGGGCGGGGAGGGAGGAGCGATTGCCGCTGTGGTACTGTACTTGGTGCCGACAAAAAAGTTGCTCCAGTAAAGTCAGCAAAGCCGGTGAGTCGGGGAGACTGATAGCAGACTGGTCTGTGTTAGAACAAAGGATGCAAGAAGCAACATTGTATGAAGAAATCTGCAAAGAACAGAGTTTAAGGCGTATGTGATGAACAACGCAAATATAATTGAATATCCAAGGAGTGAGTGAACATTTGGAAACCAAAGTGCATACCATATACAGACTGGTCCGGTGCCATGTGATGCCCATTTGAAAGGTCTGTTAGGTATCCAACTGAGAGTGTAAAATTGTAAACTATGAAATCAAAGTGGTCCTGCAACAGGTCAAGCAAACCCTTTGCACATTCGAAAGTCTTCAATAGCAAATAAGAACTGCAATTGGTCCGTGCCAGGTTGAGGGAGACTAATTGTGCAAAAAGGGGATCTGAGCCCGAGGGGGATCCGGGGTGAACCGTGAGTCAGCCGAGAAAAGATTGTGGTACAAAAGGGGATCTGAGACTGGCTGAGGGGGATCCAGGGTGAAAAATGAATCGCCCTAGTTGAATACTTGGAAAGGAACTTTTTCATTTGTTTGATACATCCGGCCCTCTGGATCACAAGACTTTTTGATAACTTAAGAGACTTGGGCATAGAAGGCCCTGATGCTTACAATAGAACTGTGTCCTCGTGCCGAAGAAGCCCAAGAGTGTGCTATGCTCGAGTGAACCGCCTTGGCCCATGCTGAAAACGTGGGGAAGGGAGGCCAACAGCCTGAACATCCCGACCTATTATTTTGTGAACACTTCTTTCTGTTTCATGAAAATTTCCCCACACTATTTGTAAATTAGCGGTAAGGATTCGCAATAGCTTTTTTTAGTTTAGGCCCTTTTATTTTGACAAGACTCCACTAGGGATGTAACGGTATTACGGTATACCGTTAAAGATACCGTGAACCACTTAATTGAACAATAATAACCGTCACATTGTTTATACCGGTATACCGTTCATACCGTTAAGTGTGCTTTTCAATCTGATTTGGAAAGGCTGCAGTAAGCAAGTGCTGCGCAGTCTTGGTCTTGCACTGTTGGATGTGCCGTCTGCCAAGTAGTTTCAGTTGGAGCAGTTTTTAATGCCATTCCATAAACCACACGTGCCTGACACAAAATCAATATGTTAGCAATAGGAAGAATAAATACAGTGCCAAGAAGGAAAAGTGTTTACTTTGGGTTGGCGGTTTGGGGTTTATATATTTATAATGGATAATGTTTTCTAAACATATGACAACGGGGGATTTCCCTGGTTCCATCATTGAATTTACATATATTAAGTCACAGTGCGAAATGTACTCATCTCTGTGGGTATTCTCTGCTGCCATGCCAAAGTGTAACATGTCCGTGATTACTGAACACCTTTTGGCCCGCAAGTAAACTGAAGGCTGTAATGTAAAGAGAGAGTGCATGTGTGCGTGTTTGTGTATGCGCACAAGCGTATACTACCATCAGACTCCATTGATCTTTGGCATGCAGGTTATCAAGATAGCAACATGTTCATCTTCACCAGTAGCCAGTGGGGGGGCTAAAAGCCAAAATGACCACTTAAGAAAAGCTATTCAGTTTGCTTTGCCAGTCGCAGCAGGGCTCCCCTCTGCCTCTCCTCTCCTCTCCTCTCCACACGTGTGTTTGTGTTTGGTGGAAGCAAGGGGTGGCATTTCAGTGGAAAGTATGTTCAAAAGCCCAATTCTGGCCCTGGGTGCCTGGTTTTGTTTGTGATGATAAATCTGACAATTTATGACCTTTTAGAAAATATTTGTTAAGATTAGTTAACTCCACCTGCTATACCGCGATAACCATGATATACCGTCATTTGGCAAGAAGGTTATTGTACCGTCATAAAACTAATACCGTGACACCCCAACTGCATTATTATTATTTGATGGTGGTAGCTTGCTGCCATCTTAGATTTAGGTTTAGATAGGCCTTCATCACACCCTTGGTAAGGTTCAATAAATACCCTTGAACTGTGGTCACTTATGTCTGTCTTTGATACCATGCCTTTCTTACAGCACCTCAATATGCTAATTTCTGGAGACACTACACTCAATTGGCATTTCAATGATTCCCATCATTAAAAAGAAATTAAAAAAATAACATTTTTTAGGAGTTCATCAATTACCTGGAAGCCTTTGGGCCTTCCTCTGTGAGCAAACCCCCGGAGAGGATCATGGTGAAGTCCTGACCTGCAGGGTAGCTACTACCTTCCTTACTATTAAGTTTTAAGTATCAGGGTCAGGGTGCATACCCTTGGCACTTCAGAACCAATGGCAGCACCCACAGTGAGCAGGTTGCCCTACACAATAAGGCACGTTGTTTCACCCTCCTGCATAGAAGCGGCTAGTTTTAACAGTCAATGTATTATCCCCTGATGCCCCCTCTCTCCCTGGTGACACCGGAGGCAGTCACCGAGAACTGCCTTATTGTAGCACCAGCACACAGAGTAAGTCTTCCTGCATACAGATCAGTGGATTGCAACCAATGATAGTGGGGAAATCTGAAATGTGGGAACGTGTTCTTCATCATTCAAATCCTTTTCCATGCCCTGTACTGGGTAACTTACTTGAAGTAGTCTCAGTCCCCTGTGGTACATTTCCAGATTTGCTCATGTGAGTCTCCCTTCATGTAAAAGCAGAGTTCATAACCACTAACTCTGTAACCAGGTTCGAAAATGGAGGGGAGCTCGGAGCTATTTAGCTTCTGATTGGAGCCTCATAGAGCCTGGTTACCTTGATAATATCATCTACTAAGAGTTATATTTGGCTTGTCCGGCCAAGTGATGCCAAACTAGCACACCTATAGGAATATACTTCTGTGCATTTGGGACAATCTTGAAAGCAATGGCCATAAATGATGGCCGAAATGATATGCTTTCATCTGATGTGGAAGATCGTTTGCATAACGCTGTGTATTAGCTCCTTGCTCCCCAGTGGTAAATCCTGTCTCCAGTTTTATACAGGATAACCAAGGAGCTGCTTTTAGCTCTTGCTCCTCCAGTCTTAATTTCGATCACTGCTGTAACTGAGTGCCACCTAGTTCCCAGCAGTGCCAGGCTAGTAGATGTTAGCACAGACTGAGAGAGAGTCAAACATTGCTTAAAGTTGAAACTCCAGAGAGCCCAGTGTAATCTATCAACAGGCAAAGGGTTGACATTTGAATGAACACCCACACCAAGGTGGACATCACCCGCCAAAAATGTGCAAGTTGAGAGGCAGGATCTTCTCGCTGTGGCAGATAGAAGGAATCTAAAAACGGCCATAAAGGAGTTACACCAGGGGGGCATGGCTAACCGCCATGTAAAGCAGACGTGTCTCCCTGCGGCTCCTGTAGATCTTACGAAGATGAGCTATATATGGTGTGGTCAATCCACAAATAAAAGAACAAGTAAATGCAAATAGCTTCCACATAGGACGCACACACTCAAACAAGCCCCGGAAGACTTGTAACACAGAAACAGGAAGATAACGCACTCGGAGTTGAAAGCGCCCCGGAGAACAATGGCAGTGACCCGAAAGTAGCGTGCCCAATTTTGCTCCCCAAGGACAACAGAGCCGGCCAGCAGACCTGGGCGTGGAACAACAAGGAGCAGCGCTATCAGAGCAACGCCAGACGTAAAGAGAAAGCCGTGAGTTGGCCTGTGTCGGCGGGCAGCAGAATACGGACCCGGCAAGGAAAGCAGAGCAGAGGAGAAGGAGGAGGGGAGTGGCCGGATGAGCAACGAGGAAGCTTCAAGCCGGGATCTCCGGTCTCCTGATGAAAGCGGTAAGGAGAGGAGAGGGGGAAGAAGGGACAAGGCTGCGGTAGCTAAGGGAGCAGGGACACAGCTGCAAGCAGGCACTTCCCGGCCCTGCTAGGCACAAAACGACGTCCCGCAATAATCAGAGAAAGCCTTTTAAACACGAGGAGGCATGAAATCAAAGTGAAGGAGCACACAAATAAACAAGTGGGGACACACGCTGGGCAAATGGCATAAAAGGAGGGACAGCAGGCAATGGGCAGACCCACACTGAGAGAAGCAGCCCACGCATGAGCAGGCCTATGAGCTTTGTTGACACAGTGGGTAATAGGAAAAATTAATTTGCCGCTGTGGTCCATCAAGTATTGGTGACTTGACAAGTTGAGGTGGAATCATTTTATTATTGTATACTGCTATGTTGTGTATATGTGTTTTTTTAATGTTTTGATACTTGTGCTTTGACAAGAAGATGAATTAAAGATGATATTTTATGAAACACCTTTTTGTATTTGAATACACGTTGCACAGCCCATTTTTGCTAAGAGGTTGTGTGAGTAGGATTTGATTTCAGGGTACACTTTGTGTCATTAATATGTTGTATGTCCTTCATTTTGATGATCATATACATTGTATCCCCCACTTGGTAGAGGGTAAGAAAAATGTTGGCCTATGAAAAGACCAGGAACACAAAGTGGCCAAGAGCCAGGGACCAGAGAGGCAGGCTATCAGCCATAAAGTAAGACAGGGGAAGAGAAGAAGTCTCGGGACCCGCAATTAAGAACAAGCCCATGCCTGACAGGAACGTGATCCCGCAACACAGAAGATGAGAGAAAACGTGTAGGTTACCCAGATAAAAAAAGAAGAAGCAAGGGGGAGCTGTAGAATGAACAGAAAGGCCAGGTAAATAGCGAGACAACTACTGAGACCAATCAAAAAGTGCTACACAAGTCGAAGCTGCAATCTCGCACAAACTAATGGCGACCAAAGGAAACAAAGCCAAAGGAAAACAGACCACTATGGAGGCATTTACAAAAGGCCAGGATAGCCCCCAGCGAGAGTAGGGAGCTGGGACAGCTATTGGTAAAGAAGATAAACCTGGGAATGGAAAATAGCAAATACTTGATGCCATAGCAGCATTACAAACAAACTTGGAAGCAAGAATTGACGAAGTAAGGATCGATGTGGGGCTATTGAGACAGGACGTGAGAGCACTGTCAAAGCGCACAGGGAACCTTGAAGAGCAGGTACAAGAGAAAACCAAAGAAGTAGCTGCTTGTTTTGTTCCTCAGATGTCAACATAATAAAGCATAGGGTAAAACTATTAGAAGAACGAGCAGAAGACACTGAAGGACACGTACGCAGAAACAACATCAGAATCCTGGGACTACCGGAGGGCAGGGAGAGATCCGACCCAACTAATTATGTAGAGAATATGCTGCTACGAGAACTGGGACCAGGGAATCTCACGCAAGGTTTTACTATTGAGCGCACACATAGATCCCTAGTCAGGAAACTGCCGCTGGGAGCTCCTCCTAGGCCTATCATCGCCAAAGTGTTAAAATTACAAAGATAGGGAAAAGATCTTGGCATTTTCCAGAACAAGGGGCATTATGCAAAGAGCCTCAACAAAACTGGCAATATACCCTGACTATACCTTCCAGGTGCAGAAAAGGAGAGCCCAATTTATATCCACTAAAGAGAGACTGAAGAAAGCGGAACTGAAATACATGCTAATCTATCCGGCAAATAGAAGAGAATACACAGCGGCAGAGCCCTGTTTTTCGATATCCCGACAAAGGCGCAAGACTGGATGGACAGCGTGAAGATACCAACGATGGAAAAAGACTGACCATCATATGTGCAGAAAACAAGAACACGCCCCCAAAACAACGAGGTGAAACATGTCGACAAATGGCAGGGAACCAAAGCAGGGCGAACCTCATGCGATTTGAAACAAAATGACTCAAGACATAAAGGAAACCGAACACTGTATTACACATTGCATTTGCCGTTTGAGAAAATGTCCATAAACAGGAAAACGGCAGAGAAGACACAGACTGCTTGGTAGGAGAGAAAAGAGACAGAAGAGCGCTCCTACTACCCCACACACTTTTGTTAGGGTACAATACAAAGTACCCACCCGCTGGGCACCAAACGCCTAGCCTAGTCACTAGGCAGGGAAGGAGGGAGCGGAAGCGGGGAAGTTGGTTAAGGGGAATGGGGAGAAGCCTGATAAAGAATTCCGCAGTCCTAGCACACCGAAAGACAAGTCCTCCTGAACAGTGAGAGGCATACTAGAAGCATCTGAAAAGCCCATGAAAAGAAATAGAGGATGGCCGGAAGCATTAAAGTAATGACCTGGAATGTTCGAGGTCTGAATAACTACGGAAAGAGGCAGAGAGTAATCACATACTTGCGTAGACAGAATATAGGAATTGCCCTACTACAAGAGACATACCTTAAGAAACCCAGATCAGACAAACTTGCACATAAATGGGGAGGTGTAGGGGCGGGATCCGCATACTCAGCGTATGCCAGGGGAGTCCTCATTTGGGTGGCCCCAACAGTCCCTTTGAAAATCCTGCACACAAAAGCCGATGACGAAGGCAGACTGGTGCTGATACATGTTATGCTTGGGAATAGGGAAATATGCATTTTAAACACATACGCACCCAACCACAATGCCAAATCATTCTTCAGGTCCTTATACGCCAGGTTGGGACAGTACAGAGACAAGGTTATAGTATGGGGGAGACTTCAACTGCACACTGAATCCCAAAATAGACAGATCAGACGACAGGTTCAAAAGATCGGCTCCGTCCGCAAAGGTCCTGAACGCCCTCCTACACTACTTCAACCTGGTCGACATATGGAGGAATCTACACACAGGAGAGAGAGGCTACTCTCATTACTCTGCCCCACGTAAACTACACACAGGACTTGACTACTTGTTCATGGGGAAGAACACATGAGGGAATTTGAAGAAGCCGAATATAAAGCGAGAGTAATGTCGGACCATGCCCTGTTCGTACTGAAATGGGTGGCGACAGCCCCTAGACCACCAATACCAACTTGGACACTCAGAAGTGAGTCACTACTTGATATGGCATTTAAGGAACATATAAGAGAACATACGTCCGAGTTCTTTAAGGTTAATGAAGGTAGTGTCATCAGGGTGGGTACAATAGGGAAACGTATAAAGTTGTGACCAGAGGAGAGATGATAGCCAAAGCAGGGGGAGTACAGAAAGGCATCACCTCAAAAATACAAATAATAGAGCAAGAACTGGAAGAGATAGGGAGGAAGAATGGTGCGGAGGAAGATCATCTGAGCGATGAAATTAAACTAAGACAGGAGTGCTTACACAATGGGACAGGCTGGGCAAATTCAGTTATGCGCAATACTTAAAATAAATCCACACGCAAGTGGGAAAACCTAGTAAAATGCTGGCCTGGTTGTACAAGAGTAATAACAGGAAAACTAAAAGACATTCGATCTAAAATGCAGAGGGTAATATAAGTAACACAATGATAGGTGAGAATAAGGCATTTTCCGAACACTATCAGGAACTATACAAGGCCTCCCACACAGAGAGAAATGGGGAACTGCAAGAAGTGCTAGATCTCATTACCACACCTAGATGAGAAACAAGTACACATATTAGAAGAGCCCTTCACAGCAGATGCGGTGGTGGCTGTAATTAGAACACTACTCTATGGGAAAAGCACCAGGTATGGATGGACGACTGCCAAGCGAATAATATAAAGCCATATGCGGATAGTCTAGCACCGGTCCTGACAAGGGTATATAATGAGGCGTTTGAAACAGGGTTGCTCCCAGAAAGCATGAGAGAGGCAGTAATTACCCCTCTGCCAAAATCCGACAAAAACACAGAAGATGTGGATCTTGCAGACCCCTGTCTCTTCTGAACCAAGATAGCAAATTCTTACCACGCTGCTGGCAAACAAGCTTAAAGAGTAATAACGGAAATCATACACCCTGACCAAACACGATATGTACCAGGTAGGAACATCTCCTGGAATGTAAGAAGGTTACACCACCTTATCAATAGCACTGAGGGCAGTGAAGAGCATTGCACGGTGGCCTCATTAGATGCGACAAAAGCATTTGATTCGGTACACTGGGACTGGCTCTACGCCACAATGGCTAGATTGGGATCTGGACCAAATTATATGAGATGGGTAAAATTGATATATAGAGACCCTATGCCGAGAGTTTGAACAGGAAGCATTTTTTCAGTAAAATGGGAATTACAAAAAGGCACCAGACATGGCTGCCCACGTCTCTGATGAGTTACATTCTGGCAATGGAGCCAATAGCAGCAATCCTAAGACAGGAATACAAGGAGGCGGGAATTGCAATAGATAGGGTCAGACATATTGTGTCAAAGTACGTAGATGACATGCTAGTAAGAGAACCTTACAATATGTATTAGCCGTGCTAGACAATTTCAGCACTTTGTCTGGGATCTTTATTAATAGGAATAAATCCTGTTTATTCCCGCGGGGCAAACAAGCTGTAGGGAACAAAGCAGAGTTGACGGAACTGGCACTACCGTGGAACAATAAATCCTTCAGATAACTGGGACTAGACATTTATGACGACCCGAAACAAGAGCACACACACAATACCATAAAGATAATGGAAGTGCTAGTAAAATCAATGCAATTCTGGGAGAAGTTGCCTTTATCGGTAATGAGGAGAGCGGCATTATTAAAAATGGTGGCACTGCCGAGACTGCTACATTGCTTTGGGAATATACCATACAAAATACCGAAACAATTCTTCAGTAAGCTGGAAACAGAGTGCAGAAGCTTCCTATGGCAGGGCGGGAGACACAGAGTAGCACTTAGTACCTTACAAAGACCTTATGAGAAGTGGGGGTTGTGGATCCCGACCTTCGAACTGTGCTACTTGGCATGCCAGATGCAATATGTGGTGAGCTGGCTTGCAGACGACCCCACTGTAGACACAGCACTCCTACAACCAGCAATAAAATATCTAGACTAGTAAGACCTGATTTGGGTTGCCCCACCAGAACTCAAGGATGCCCGCTATTAGTGAAACTGGGTATATGGCAGAGAGCCTGCAAAACACTGTAAATTAAAGACCCAATATCGCCACAGACACCCCTAGCAGCAGTCATGACAGACGGTAGAGGACTAAGGGCTTGTGTGCACACACACTGGGAGACTTGTGGGATCATCACGATAGGAGACTGGAGGAGAGAAAATAAACTACTGGATTTCCAAGAATTACAAGAAACAACAGGCATACATGCAGGGCAGTTCTTACTACACAGTTCCATGATAAACACGATTAAGTGTACATGGCTAACCATTGGGGAGGAAGTAATAGGCAGCAAAGAAATAGAAACAATAATAGATATCTCAGATGGAGGGCACACCATATCGAGACTATACAACCTGCTGATAGGACACCACTCCAGAGGGGGAGTTGAAAAACAAAGGGAGATGGGTGGCAGAAGTAGGGAAGCCCTTTGGCGACAAGGATTGGCACAAGGTGGCTGACTATCATAAGAAAGTCTCCAGGAATGCAAGATTGCAACTAATACAATTCTATGTAATACAGAGGGGGCTTACCTGACCCCAGAAGTAATGGCCAAATTCAGGGGAGCAGGCAGATAGGGTTGCCCGAAATGCAAAATGGAAAAAGCTGGAATGGTACATGTGTTTTGGGAATGTAACTCTATACAGCAATTCTGTAGAGAGATCGCAAATAAGGTTGCCATGCGAGGCATACATTTAGAAATTCAAACCCCGGAGGCATGCATGCTGAGTCTTTTCAAAAGGGGAACTAAAGAGAAAGCGCTGGGCAATCTAATATATGTGCTGGCCAATCGCAGCATAGCCATGAACTGGAAAGCATAGAGGGAAGATTTACAAAAATTGACCAGAGCTGAAAGGGGAGTGTGGAAACAGGCGATCACGGAGCAGCAGGAGAAAGGCCCAGGAGAAGACATGCTGCAGTGGACTGCCCTCAAACATACTCTATTTACCCAAAACAGTAGAGTAAGGGAGGTGTGAAGTATGCAGGGAGGAAACAGTGGTGAAGAAGTGCGCAAGGCCGAGGGATGTTAGGATATAGAATGCTAACACGGCTTCTTTTGGGGCTAGGGAGGGGGCGAGGGAATTTAGTTGGAAATGTTGAAAATACGGCAACGGTGTAAGATTCCACATGAAGTGTAAGCTGTGAACTATTGTATAAGACAATAAAGACATTTCACGCAAAAAAGGAGTTCCACCAGATCCCACCTTAGTCTTTCTGCTGCTTTGAAAAAGGGTTCCCTTGACCTCATTTAGAAAAGGGGTGGGCTTGATCTCGAGTCCTCTCATATAGGCTCATTTCATAGGCGCTTCCTGCACTTCTGAGTACCAGGGCTGCTGCTCCCCCAGTCAGGTGTTATGCCATGTCAGGTTTCCATGAACCTGAATCCTCGACACCTGATAGTAACACCATGTGCGCTACGCTGCCCTGTATTCCTCAATGTTATGTGAAGCATGGCAGGAGAAGCTGGGCTTCCTGCGGGGACGTTTTATATATGTAAGTCTAGATGGGTGCCTTGTCAGAGCAGCAAGGCTCCAACTCTTACACTCCTTTACCCACCCTTTCCCTGCAAGGGCCTCTGTGCCAGCGTATGGACATTGGATGCCTATGTATGTCACCAGGGCAGTGAAACGGTTAATCTGTGGTGGAGAAGGCAGCACTGCTGGCACACTACCACTAGGATGCGAGGCCCATGACAATCCGCCTGCTGTTGGCACAGCTCAGGAGAAAAGGGAGGGGCAAGGGTGTGTTTAAATGGGCACTTGGCTTTGCCCACTCACCTGTGACTGCTTGCTCAGCCAGCAACACTTCACCATCCCAGCAAGGTGAAGGCTTGTATGGGCAGGGGCATGGGCACTGGGCAGTCTGTGTGTGAGAGGGGGCAGCAGATGGGGAGGTGAACTCACCTGTGACTGCCTGCTCAGCCAGCAACACTTCACCATCCCAGCAAGGTGAAGGCTTGCATGGGCACGGGCATGGGCACTGGGCAGTCTGTCTGTGGGGGGGAGGGAGCAGCAGATGGGGAGGTGAACTCACCTGTGACTGCCTACTCAGCCAGCAACACTTCACCATCTCAGCAAGGTGAATGCTTTCATGGGCACGGGCATGGGCACTGGGCAGTCTGTGTGTGAGAGGGGGCAGCAGATGGGGAGGTGAACTCACCTGTGACTGCCTGCTCAGCCAGCAAGTCTTCACCATCCCAGCAAGGTGAAGGCTTGCATGGGCACGGGCATGGGCGCTGGGCAGTCTGTGTGTGTGGGGGAGGGAGCAGCAGATGGGGAGGTGAACTCACCTGTGACTGCCTGCTCAGCCAGCAACACTTCACCATCCCAGCAAGGTGAAGGCTTGTATGGGCACGGGCATGGGCACTGGGCAGTCTGTGTGTGAGAGGGGGCAGCAGATGGGGGAGGTGAACTCACCTGTGACTGCCTGCTCAGCCAGCAACACTTCACCATCCCAGCAAGGTGAAGGCTTGCATGGGCACCGGCATGGGCACTGGGCAGGTCTGTCTGTGGGGGGAGGGAGCAGCAGATGGGGAGGTGAACTCACCTGTGACTGCCTAATCAGCCAGCAACACTTCACCATCCCAGCAAGGTGAAGGCCTTGCATGGGCACGGCATGGGCACTGGGCAGTCTGTGTGTGTGGGGGAGGGAGCAGTAGATGGGGAGGTGAACTCACCTGTGACTGCCTGCTCAGCCAGCCAGCCTTCACCATCCCAGCAAGGTGAAGGCTTGCATGGGCACGGGCATGGGCACTGGGCAGTCTGTGTGTGTGGGGGGAGGGAGCAGCAGATGGGGAGGTGAACTCACCTGTGACTGCCTGCTCAGCCAGCAACACTTCACCATCCCAGCAAGGTGAAGGCTTGCATGGGCACGGGCATGGGCACTGGGCAGTCTGTGTGTGGGGGGAGGGGGCAGCAGATGGGGAGGTGAACTCAACTGTGACTGCCTGCTCAGCCAGCAACACTTCACCATCCCAGCAAGGTGAAGGCTTGTATGGGCACGGGCATGGGCACTGGGCAGTCTGTGTGTGAGAGGGGGCAGCAGATGGAGAGGTGAACTCACCTGTGACTGCCTGCTCAGCCAGCAACAGTTCACAATCCCAGCAAGGTGAAGGCTTGCATGGGCACGGGCATGGGCACTGGGCAGTCTGTCTGTGGGGGAGGGAGCAGCAACGGGGCGGGGGGGTGAACTCACCTGTGACTGCCTGCTCAGCCAGCTACACTTCACCATCCCAGCAAGGTGAAGGCTTGCATGGCACGGGCACTGGGCAGTCTGTGTGTGAGAGGGGGCAGCAGATGGGGAGGTGAACTCACCTGTGACTGCCTGCTCAGCCAGCAACAGTTCACCATCCCAGCAGGTGAAGGTTTGCATGGGCAGGGGCATGGGCACTGGGCAGTCTGTCTGTGGGTGGGAGGGAGCAGCAGATGGGGAGGTGAACTCACCTGTGACTGCCTGCTCAGCCAGCAACACTTCACCATCCCAGCAAGGTGAAGGCTTGCATGGGCACGGGCATGGGCACTGGGCAGTCTGTGTGTGGGGAGGGGAGGGAGCAGCAGATGGGGAGGGTGACTCACCTGTGACTGCCTGCTCAGCCAGCAACACTTCACCATCCCAGCAAGGTGAAGGCTTGAATGGGCACGGGCATGGGGCACTGGGCAGTCTGTGTGTGAAGGGGGCAGCAGATGGGGAGGTGAACTCACCTGTGACTGCCTGCTAAGCCAGCAACACTTCACCATCCCAGCAAGGTGAAGGCTTGCATGGGCACGGGGCAAGGGCACTGGGCAATCTGTCTGTGGGGGGGGAGGGAGCAGCAGATGGAGAGGTGAACTCACCTGTGACTGCCTGCTCAGCCAGCAACACTTCACCATCCCAGCAAGGTGAAGGCTTGCATGGGCACGGGCATGGGCACTGTGCAGTCTGTGTGTGAGAGTGGGCAGCAGATGGGGAGGTGAACTCACCTGTGACTGCCTGCTCAGCCAGCAAACTTCACCATCCCAGCAGGTGAAGGCTTGCATGGGCACGGGCATGGGCACTGGGCAGTCTTTGTGTGAGAGGGGGCAGCAGATGGGGAGGTGAACTCACCTGTGACTGTCTGCTCAGCCAGCAACAGTTCACCATCCCAGCAAGGTGAAGGCTTGCATGGGCACGGGCATGGGCACTGTGCAGTCTTTGTGTGAGAGGGGGCAGCAGATGGGGAGGTGAACTCACCTGTGACTGCCTGCTCAGCCAGCAACACTTCACCATCCCAGCAAGGGGAAGGCTTGCATGGGCACGGGCATGGGCACTGGACAATCTGTGTGTGGGGGGCAGCAGATGGGGAGGGTGAACTCACCTGTGACTGCCTGCTCAGCCAGCTACACTTCACCATCCCAGCAAGGTGAAGGCTTGCATGGGCACGGGCACTGGGCAGTCTGTGTGTGAGAGGGGGCAGCAGATGGGGAGGTGAACTCACCTGTGACTGCCTGCTCAGCCAGCAACAGTTCACCATCCCAGCAAGGTGAAGGTTGCATGGGCACGGGCATGGGCACTGGACAATCTGTGTGTGGGGGGAAGGGGGCAGCAGATGGGGAGGTGAACTCACCTGTGACTGCCTGCTCAGCCAGCAACACTTCACCATCCCAGCAAGGTGAGGCTTGCATGGGCACGGGCATGGGCACTGGGCAGTCTGTGTGTGTGGGGGAGGGGTGGGCAGCAGATTGGAATTCTCCTGTCCATTTCAAGCCTCTATCTGGTCATGCTGCACCCTCCCAAATGTTAGTATCCATAACCCCCTAAAATCCCACGAGTCTTACATTCCCACCCATGAGGTTACATTGAGTCCTCACTCACAAGCAGATCCAGCTCAACACAAAAGCAATTCCCATGTGGGCCAATAAATGTACATAATGCCATCCTCCAACCCCTCATTCACTATCAGACAAAATGGAACTCGTTGGTATCCGTGCATTAATACAGGCCTGTCCGCTTTTTCCTTTGCTTCACCCAGTGCTCCAGATAAGAGTGGGGAGGTGGTAAAGCTGGGAGTAAAAAATGGAAATGCCCAATGGAATATTTTATAAGTGGGCAAAAATATGTTTTAACTGGAAAACAGACATGTTTTTGAAATATAGATATTTCTTTGCACCTAGTTATCCATGCACATTTAAACTTGCATGTTTACTTCTTCCGATCAGGCAGTAATGATAGTAGCTTTTACCCGTGGGCCCCATATATACTACTGGTCCAAACGTATCGATGGAACTGTGTGGGTGAAAGCAGAGACATGCTCCCATGTGTCCCTTTCCTATTTTTCTTTAAGTATTTTACTCCTTATTTTTGGGAAGTATTTGCCTATTTTAGGGAGAAAAAAGTGGCCGATAGACCCCATTTCTGTAGGCTGGCTTCACCACGGGTTAATAACAATGGACTATGCTCATTAGATTTATTCAAAGAAACATTTGTTATTGTCATTCACCCTCATCCACCTCTTGTTGTACTCCCCACACCCCATCTGTCAGCCCCCAACGCTGGACTCCTCAGTCATTCCCCTTCACCCATAACCAATAATCGGTCATTCTCTCCATCCCTCGTCGGCTGTTGTTTCACCCAACAACCCTCAGCTGTTGTTTCCCCCAACCTTCATGGCATTCACTCACCACACATCCAATACCTCATGTATGTCATTAGGTCCCAATGACCCACCTCCACTTGTCCGTCCGTGTCCTCCACTGCCTCCCATTCCCCACCTTTGTTCTTCCCACACACCCCTTCATCTGTTCTCAAACGACTTCCAATCTGCCATCCAGCCCCCACCCCCTCAGCTGTCGTTCCCAATAGCCAGTCAGTCATTCTCCCCAACCTATCGGACTCATTAGACAACAATATATTGATCCTGCACTACCTGAGCACTGGGAAACCTCCAAAAGCAATCCCACCCAAGAACGACAGAAGGAACGAAGGAGAGAAGCCAAGGATCAGAGAGCAGCAGGAGTGATGACTCAGAGGAGAACGGCATGCCGAGACGCTGGTCTGGTGTTTCTGAAGGGGCTGCAGCATGGCTAAGAGAGCCGTGTCTCCAGAAAGCCAGAGAGAAGCACCTTGCAGGCTGCTGTTGGAACATTGCTTGTTCCCTTGGGACCTGTGCCGGCCCCACAGATATCTAAGGGGCTGGTGGCGAGACCCTGACCTCAGCCCATACAACCAGGAGGGACCGCTTGTCACTGTGCTGCTGCCCGGGTGCATCTTGAAAGAGAAAGAGAGAGAGAGAGAGAGAGAGAGAGAGAGAGAGAGAGAGAGAGAGAGAGAGAGAGAGAGAGAGAGAGAGGAGAGAGAGAGAGAGAGAGAGAGAGAGAGAGAGAGAGAGAGAGAGAGAGAGAGAGAGAGAGAGAGAGAGAGAGAGAGAGAGAGAGAGAGAGAGAGAGAGAGAGAGAGAGAGAGAGAGAGAGAGAGAGAGAGAGAGAGAGAGAGAGAGAGAGAGAGAGAGAGAGAGAGAGAGAGAGAGAGAGAGAGAGAGAGAGAGAGAGAGAGAGAGAGAGAAGAGAGAGAGAGAGAGAGAGAGAGAGAGAGAGAAAGAGGGAGAGAGACACTCAAGAGCATGTGACTGACTGAAGCAGGGCGGGTGAAAAATTAATGCATAAAGCGCCACAGAGCGGAAAAGAGGAAAGAAACAAAACTAGAAAAGAGAGCATAATGAAAGAAAAGTGACGAGATCGAGAGAAAGTACGAGAAAGTCAGAAAAGTAGAGTGTGCAAGGGACGCAAAGTACTATATTAAAGAGGGCGCGAACAACCCGAAACAAGAGAGAAGGGTGCAAGCGACCCGGCAGAGTGGAAACAGTGCCAGTGGGCATGGAAAGGTAAAGAAAGTGCAAGTGTGCAATAGAAAGCAAGGAGGGAGGTGCCAGTGGGCACAAAGAGGAGAGTGCAAAGTGTGCAGTAGAAGGAAAGAAAGGTGCCAGTGGGCACAAAAAAGAAAGTCAAGAAAACAGAGGGTAACAAGAAGGGGTGCAGAAAGCCCCTGAAGGAAAAGGCTAAGAGCAGGAAATAAAAGAGAGGGGTTCAAGCTCGAAGTGGTCGCGCTTAGGAGGAGCAAACAACCTGGCGTTTTCTCATTTATCCGGGTTCTGTAACCCTCACTCAAGAGTTTTTGTAGTTCTTGATTTATGTTTAAACTTTTGGTCTCGTCTAGCTCTTGAGACTCTGTAGTCTCTCTCAGGTGCTCTTTAAGACAGTGGCCCTTTCCTTTCTTAGTAACTTGAACCCTTTTACTTCAGGGGGTCTCTTCCTCTCTGTTGGGGTATCTTATACCCTTTTCCTATGTTTTGATAATCCACCTCCTGGGGTCTTTCCTCTGGTTTCAAATGACTGACTTATCACAGCTGTTTGGGCTTAACTCAATGTCTTTATCCCAGTTTCCATCCAATAATATGCAAGGAAGGCATGGTATTAAAGTAATACAGACACAAGTGGCCACAGTTCAAGGGTGTTTATTGAACCTTATCAAGGGTGTGTTAAACGCTTATCCAAACCTACATCTGAGATGGGAGCAAGCTATGACCATAAAATAATAACAATGCTGTCCTAGTGGAGTCTCATCAAAATAAAAGGGCCTATACTAAAAAACCTATTGCCAATCCTTACTGCTAATGTACAAATAGTGTGGGAAATGTCATGAAACAGAAAGAAGTGTTCACAAAATAATAGGTCGGGATGTTCAGGCTGTTGGCCTCCCTTCCCACGTTTTCAGCATGGGCCAAGGC